>NC_091541.1:37583009-37931018 GCF_042242935.1 Bactrocera oleae
AGCTAGGTGGGTCAAACAAATTGCATCGTTTAGAGGACACTCAGGGCTTCCATTTGCATCATCAATCACCCGCCTACCACCAATAGGGGCGTGGCAATTCACCAAAAAACACTTTGGAATTTAACGTGTCACCCTTTTGCGGCCATTAGCGCCTAAACAGGGTGATCTAAGATGGCGCAAACTATTTGATTCATGTAGCCGCACAGGTGCACGTTAATTAGAGACATCAATCTCAGATATAGGTTGAACAGGTGAGTGGCAATCAACAAAAAAGTGAAAATTTCAAAATTTCTACTTTTTACTTTTTTGTGTTTCCAGTTAAGGGGGTATATGAGAGGGGGGGATGAAACCAAGTGGATCACCTAGAGGACACTCGGGGCTTCCATTATCACCATCAACCACCTGCCTACCACCAGCAGGAGCGTGGGAATCCTATAGAATGCACCATGAGTCATTTTGCCCTGCACACAGGTGTTTTTCCACCCTTCTGCGACCTCTAGCGGCCGGAGTATATAAGCTAGGTGGGTCAAACAAATTGCATCGTTTAGAGGACACTCAGGGCTTCCATTTACATCATCAATCACCCGCCTACCACCAATAGGGGCGTGGCAATTCACCAAAAAACACTTTGGAATTTAACGTGTCACCCTTTTGCGGCCATTAGCGCCTAAACAGGGTGATCTAAGATGGCGCAAACTATTTGATTCATGTAGCCGCACAGGTGCACGTTAATTAGAGACATCAATCTCAGATATAGGTTGAACAGGTGAGTGGCAATCAACAAAAAAGTGAAAATTTCAAAATTTCTACTTTTTACCTTTTTTGTGTTTCCAGTTAAGGGGGTATATGAGAGGGTGGGATGAAACCAAGTGGATCACCTAGAGGACACTCGGGGCTTCCATTATCACCATCAACCACCTGCCTACCACCAGCAGGAGCGTGGGAATCCTATAGAATGCACCATGAGTCATTTTGCCCTGCACACAGGTGTTTTTCCACCCTTCTGCGACCTCTAGCGGCCGGAGTATATAAGCTAGGTGGGTCAAACAAATTGCATCGTTTAGAGGACACTCAGGGCTTCCATTTGCATCATCAATCACCCGCCTACCACCAATAGGGGCGTGGTAATTCACCAAAAAACACTTTGGAATTTAACGTGTCACCCTTTTGCGGCCATTAGCGCCTAAACAGGGTGATCTAAGATGGCGCAAACTATTTGATTCATGTAGCCGCACAGGTGCACGTTAATTAGAGACATCAATCTCAGATATAGGTTGAACAGGTGAGTGGCAATCAACAAAAAAGTGAAAATTTCAAAATTTCTACTTTTTACCTTTTTTGTGTTTCCAGTTAAGGGGGTATATGAGAGGGGGGGATGAAACCAAGTGGATCACCTAGAGGACACTCGGGGCTTCCATTATCACCATCAACCACCTGCCTACCACCAGCAGGAGCGTGGGAATCCTATAGAATGCACCATGAGTCATTTTGCCCTGCACACAGGTGTTTTTCCACCCTTCTGCGACCTCTAGCGGCCGGAGTATATAAGCTAGGTGGGTCAAACAATTTGCATCGTTTAGAGGACACTCAGGGCTTCCATTTGCATCATCAATCACCCGCCTACCACCAATAGGGGCGTGGCAATTCACCAAAAAACACTTTGGAATTTAACGTGTCACCCTTTTGCGGCCATTAGCGCCTAAACAGGGTGATCTAAGATGGCGCAAACTATTTGATTCATGTAGCCGCACAGGTGCACGTTAATTAGAGACATCAATCTACTAGGGCGCTCCGTTTACGCCTTACTTCGTAAGGCGCAAACTGCGCTAGTTTTTTCAACCTCTAGCTAATTCTTCTTTGGAACGCACATTGTATACATTTCTTCTGTGCGTGTGTATGTCACTGAACTCCTCCTAGACGGCTGGACCGATTTTGATGAAATTTTTTGTGTAAGTTCAAGGGACGTCGAGGATGGCTTAGATTCACAATTCGATCAACTAGATAATGTTTTAACAATGAATTTATTTATTATTTAAATTGTTGTTGATGTTAGAACGTTTTACATAGAATTTCGGCAGACTACGCTGCAGTTGTGTCAGATATTCAAAAGTTAAAGATTTAAAAATTCATCACTTTCGCTGTAAGAGTTGGCGTTATAAATTAGCGCCATCTGTACTTCATCTCTTTAACTTGATATTGAAACAGATAAAAATCATATGCTCTTAGTACTCTTAGACTTTCTATTATTCTATTGTTATTTTCGTTGTCATCTTATGATGTTTTACATTAGGGGGGGAGAGGGTTGAATCATGTTTGAAGTGTGTCTAAAAAACGATACTTTTTGAGTGAGATTTATAACAACCAACCTAACCTAAAAATTTATTTGTGTAGTTCATTAACTTCATAATAAATTTTTTAAATTGTTTTTACTATTCATGTTTTAAATGAAAAAAACTATTAAAAAACTAGAAAAAAATTCTATTAAAAATCATTTAATTTAAAAAAAATTATTCATTTTCCAAATTAAGAAGCAAGAAAATAAAATTACCCGTTTTTCATCTAAGATTTGTAACAATAAATCGTTTTCGGTGATAATTAAAAATTTTATTTTCAATAAATAACTCATATTCGTTGTGGATTACTCGGTTTATTTTGTATACATTTTTAATTAAATTTACACATGGGTTTGTTAACAACCACCCTAATCTAAAAATTATTTTTATAGTTTATTGATTCCATAACGCATAAATCTTTTTTGTTAATTATTTAAAATTTCATTCTCAATAAAAAAACTCACATTCGTTGCGTATTATATTACAGTATTTTTTTTATATATATATATATTTGATTCATGTAGCCGCACAGGTGCACGTTAATTAGAGACATCAATCTCAGATATAGGTTGAACAGGTGAGTGGCAATCAACAAAAAAGTGAAAATTTCAAAATTTCTACTTTTTACCTTTTTTGTGTTTCCAGTTAAGGGGGTATATGAGAGGGGGGGATGAAACCAAGTGGATCACCTAGAGGACACTCGGGGCTTCCATTATCACCATCAACCACCTGCCTACCACCAGCAGGAGCGTGGGAATCCTATAGAATGCACCATGAGTCATTTTGCCCTGCACACAGGTGTTTTTCCACCCTTCTGCGACCTCTAGCGGCCGGAGTATATAAGCTAGGTGGGTCAAACAAATTGCATCGTTTAGAGGACACTCAGGGCTTCCATTTGCATCATCAATCACCCGCCTACCACCAATAGGGGCGTGGCAATTCACCAAAAAACACTTTGGAATTTAACGTGTCACCCTTTTGCGGCCATTAGCGCCTAAACAGGGTGATCTAAGATGGCGCAAACTATTTGATTCATGTAGCCGCACAGGTGCACGTTAATTAGAGACATCAATCTCAGATATAGGTTGAACAGGTGAGTGGCAATCAACAAAAAAGTGAAAATTTCAAAATTTCTACTTTTTACCTTTTTTGTGTTTCCAGTTAAGGGGGTATATGAGAGGGGGGGATGAAACCAAGTGGATCACCTAGAGGACACTCGGGGCTTCCATTATCACCATCAACCACCTGCCTACCACCAGCAGGAGCGTGGGAATCCTATAGAATGCACCATGAGTCATTTTGCCCTGCACACAGGTGTTTTTCCACCCTTCTGCGACCTCTAGCGGCCGGAGTATATAAGCTAGGTGGGTCAAACAAATTGCATCGTTTAGAGGACGCTCAGGGCTTCCATTTGCATCATCAATCACCCGCCTACCACCAATAGGGGCGTGGCAATTCACCAAAAAACACTTTGGAATTTAACGTGTCACCCTTTTGCGGCCATTAGCGCCTAAACAGGGTGATCTAAGATGGCGCAAACTATTTGATTCATGTAGCCGCACAGGTGCACGTTAATTAGAGACATCAATCTACTAGGCGCAAACTGCGCTAGTTTTTTCAACCTCTAGCTAATTCTTCTTTGGAACGCACATTGTATATATTTCTTCTGTGCGTGTGTATGTCACTGAACTCCTCCTAGACGGCTGGACCGATTTTGATGAAATTTTTTGTGTAAGTTCAAGGGACGTCGAGGATGGCTTAGATTCACAATTCGATCAACTAGATAATGTTTTAACAATGAATTTATTTATTATTTAAATTGTTGTTGATGTTAGAACGTTTTACATAGAATTTCGGCTGACTACGCTGCAGTTGTGTCAGATATTCAAAAGTTAAAGATTTAAAAATTCATCACTTTCGCTGTAAGAGTTGGCGTTATAAATTAGCGCCATCTGTACTTCATCTCTTTAACTTGATATTGAAACAGATAAAAATCATATGCTCTTAGTACTCCTAGACTTTCTATTATTCTATTGTTATTTTCGTTGTCATCTTATGATGTTTTACATTAGGGGGGGAGAGGGTTGAATCATGTTTGAAGTGTGTCTAAAAAACGATACTTTTTGAGTGAGATTTATAACAACCAACCTAACCTAAAAATTTATTTGTGTAGTTCATTAACTTCATAATAAATTTTTTAAATTGTTTTTACTATTCATGTTTTAAATGAAAAAAACTATTAAAAAACTAGAAAAAAATTCTATTAAAAATCATTTAATTTAAAAAAAATTATTCATTTTCCAAATTAAGAAGCAAGAAAATAAAATTACCCGTTTTTCATCTAAGATTTGTAACAATAAATCGTTTTCGGTGATAATTAAAAATTTTATTTTCAATAAATAACTCATATTCGTTGTGGATTACTCGGTTTATTTTGTATACATTTTAAATTAAATTTACACATGGGTTTGTTAACAACCACCCTAATCTAAAAATTATTTTTATAGTTTATTGATTCCATAACGCATAAATCTTTTTTGTTAATTATTTAAAATTTCATTCTCAATAAAAAAACTCACATTCGTTGCGTATTATATTACAGTATTTTTTTTATATATATATATATTTGATTCATGTAGCCGCACAGGTGCACGTTAATTAGAGACATCAATCTCAGATATAGGCTGAACAGGTGAGTGGCAATCAACAAAAAAGTGAAAATTTCAAAATTTCTACTTTTTACCTTTTTTGTGTTTCCAGTTAAGGGGGTATATGAGAGGGGGGGATGAAACCAAGTGGATCACCTAGAGGACACTCGGGGCTTCCATTATCACCATCAACCACCTGCCTACCACCAGCAGGAGCGTGGGAATCCTATAGAATGCACCATGAGTCATTTTGCCCTGCACACAGGTGTTTTTCCACCCTTCTGCGACCTCTAGCGGCCGGAGTATATAAGCTAGGTGGGTCAAACAAATTGCATCGTTTAGAGGACACTCAGGGCTTCCATTTGCATCATCAATCACCCGCCTACCACCAATAGGGGCGTGGCAATTCACCAAAAAACACTTTGGAATTTAACGTGTCACCCTTTTGCGGCCATTAGCGCCTAAACAGGGTGATCTAAGATGGCGCAAACTATTTGATTCATGTAGCCGCACAGGTGCACGTTAATTAGAGACATCAATCTACTAGGCGCAAACTGCGCTAGTTTTTTCAACCTCTAGCTAATTCTTCTTTGGAACGCACATTGTATATATTTCTTCTGTGCGTGTGTATGTCACTGAACTCCTCCTAGACGGCTGGACCGATTTTGATGAAATTTTTTGTGTAAGTTCAAGGGACGTCGAGGATGGCTTAGATTCACAATTCGATCAACTAGATAATGTTTTAACAATGAATTTATTTTTTATTTAAATTGTTGTTGATGTTAGAACGTTTTACATAGAATTTCGGCTGACTACGCTGCAGTTGTGTCAGATATTCAAAAGTTAAAGATTTAAAAATTCATCACTTTCGCTGTAAGAGTTGGCGTTATAAATTAGCGCCATCTGTACTTCATCTCTTTAACTTGATATTGAAACAGATAAAAATCATATGCTCTTAGTACTCCTAGACTTTCTATTATTCTATTGTTATTTTCGTTGTCATCTTATGATGTTTTACATTAGGGGGGGAGAGGGTTGAATCATGTTTGAAGTGTGTCTAAAAAACGATACTTTTTGAGTGAGATTTATAACAACCAACCTAACCTAAAAATTTATTTGTGTAGTTCATTAACTTCATAATAAATTTTTTAAATTGTTTTTACTATTCATGTTTTAAATGAAAAAAACTATTAAAAAACTAGAAAAAAATTCTATTAAAAATCATTTAATTTAAAAAAAATTATTCATTTTCCAAATTAAGAAGCAAGAAAATAAAATTACCCGTTTTTCATCTAAGATTTGTAACAATAAATCGTTTTCGGTGATAATTAAAAATTTTATTTTCAATAAATAACTCATATTCGTTGTGGATTACTCGGTTTATTTTGTATACATTTTTAATTAAATTTACACATGGGTTTGTTAACAACCACCCTAATCTAAAAATTATTTTTATAGTTTATTGATTCCATAACGCTTAAATCTTTTTTGTTAATTATTTAAAATTTCATTCTCAATAAAAAAACTCACATTCGTTGCGTATTATATTACAGTATTTTTTTTATATATATATATATTTGATTCATGTAGCCGCACAGGTGCACGTTAATTAGAGACATCAATCTCAGATATAGGTTGAACAGGTGAGTGGCAATCAACAAAAAAGTGAAAATTTCAAAATTTCTACTTTTTACCTTTTTTGTGTTTCCAGTTAAGGGGGTATATGAGAGGGGGGGATGAAACCAAGTGGATCACCTAGAGGACACTCGGGGCTTCCATTATCACCATCAACCACCTGCCTACCACCAGCAGGAGCGTGGGAATCCTATAGAATGCACCATGAGTCATTTTGCCCTGCACACAGGTGTTTTTCCACCCTTCTGCGACCTCTAGCGGCCGGAGTATATAAGCTAGGTGGGTCAAACAAATTGCATCGTTTAGAGGACACTCAGGGCTTCCATTTGCATCATCAATCACCCGCCTACCGCCAATAGGGGCGTGGCAATTCACCAAAAAACACTTTGGAATTTAACGTGTCACCCTTTTGCGGCCATTAGCGCCTAAACAGGGTGATCTAAGATGGCGCAAACTATTTGATTCATGTAGCCGCACAGGTGCACGTTAATTAGAGACATCAATCTACTAGGGCGCTCCGTTTACGCCTTACTTCGTAAGGCGCAAACTGCGCTAGTTTTTTCAACCTCTAGCTAATTCTTCTTTGGAACGCACATTGTATATATTTCTTCTGTGCGTGTGTATGTCACTGAACTCCTCCTAGACGGCTGGACCGATTTTGATGAAATTTTTTGTGTAAGTTCAAGGGACGTCGAGGATGGCTTAGATTCACAATTCGATCAACTAGATAATGTTTTAACAATGAATTTATTTATTATTTAAATTGTTGTTGATGTTAGAACGTTTTACATAGAATTTCGGCAGACTACGCTGCAGTTGTGTCAGATATTCAAAAGTTAAAGATTTAAAAATTCATCACTTTCGCTGTAAGAGTTGGCGTTATAAATTAGCGCCATCTGTACTTCATCTCTTTAACTTGATATTGAAACAGATAAAAATCATATGCTCTTAGTACTCCTAGACTTTCTATTATTCTATTGTTATTTTCGTTGTCATCTTATGATGTTTTACATTAGGGGGGGAGAGGGTTGAATCATGTTTGAAGTGTGTCTAAAAAACGATACTTTTTGAGTGAGATTTATAACAACCAACCTAACCTAAAAATTTATTTGTGTAGTTCATTAACTTCATAATAAATTTTTTAAATTGTTTTTACTATTCATGTTTTAAATGAAAAAAACTATTAAAAAACTAGAAAAAAATTCTATTAAAAATCATTTAATTTAAAAAAAATTATTCATTTTCCAAATTAAGAAGCAAGAAAATAAAATTACCCGTTTTTCATCTAAGATTTGTAACAATAAATCGTTTTCGGTGATAATTAAAAATTTTATTTTCAATAAATAACTCATATTCGTTGTGGATTACTCGGTTTATTTTGTATACATTTTTAATTAAATTTACACATGGGTTTGTTAACAACCACCCTAATCTAAAAATTATTTTTATAGTTTATTGATTCCATAACGCATAAATCTTTTTTGTTAATTATTTAAAATTTCATTCTCAATAAAAAAACTCACATTCGTTGCGTATTATATTACAGTATTTTTTTTATATATATATATATTTGATTCATGTAGCCGCACAGGTGCACGTTAATTAGAGACATCAATCTCAGATATAGGTTGAACAGGTGAGTGGCAATCAACAAAAAAGTGAAAATTTCAAAATTTCTACTTTTTACCTTTTTTGTGTTTCCAGTTAAGGGGGTATATGAGAGGGGGGGATGAAACCAAGTGGATCACCTAGAGGACACTCGGGGCTTCCATTATCACCATCAACCACCTGCCTACCACCAGCAGGAGCGTGGGAATCCTATAGAATGCACCATGAGTCATTTTGCCCTGCACACAGGTGTTTTTCCACCCTTCTGCGACCTCTAGCGGCCGGAGTATATAAGCTAGGTGGGTCAAACAAATTGCATCGTTTAGAGGACACTCAGGGCTTCCATTTGCATCATCAATCACCCGCCTACCACCAATAGGGGCGTGGCAATTCACCAAAAAACACTTTGGAATTTAACGTGTCACCCTTTTGCGGCCATTAGCGCCTAAACAGGGTGATCTAAGATGGCGCAAACTATTTGATTCATGTAGCCGCACAGGTGCACGTCAATTAGAGACATCAATCTCAGATATAGGTTGAACAGGTGAGTGGCAATCAACAAAAAAGTGAAAATTTCAAAATTTCTACTTTTTACCTTTTTTGTGTTTCCAGTTAAGGGGGTATATGAGAGGGGGGGATGAAACCAAGTGGATCACCTAGAGGACACTCGGGGCTTCCATTATCACCATCAACCACCTGCCTACCACCAGCAGGAGCGTGGGAATCCTATAGAATGCACCATGAGTCATTTTGCCCTGCACACAGGTGTTTTTCCACCCTTCTGCGACCTCTAGCGGCCGGAGTATATAAGCTAGGTGGGTCAAACAAATTGCATCGTTTAGAGGACACTCAGGGCTTCCATTTGCATCATCAATCACCCGCCTACCACCAATAGGGGCGTGGCAATTCACCAAAAAACACTTTGGAATTTAACGTGTCACCCTTTTGCGGCCATTAGCGCCTAAACAGGGTGATCTAAGATGGCGCAAACTATTTGATTCATGTAGCCGCACAGGTGCACGTTAATTAGAGACATCAATCTCAGATATAGGTTGAACAGGTGAGTGGCAATCAACAAAAAAGTGAAAATTTCAAAATTTCTACTTTTTACCTTTTTTGTGTTTCCAGTTAAGGGGGTATATGAGAGGGGGGGATGAAACCAAGTGGATCACCTAGAGGACACTCGGGGCTTCCATTATCACCATCAACCACCTGCCTACCACCAGCAGGAGCGTGGGAATCCTATAGAATGCACCATGAGTCATTTTGCCCTGCACACAGGTGTTTTTCCACCCTTCTGCGACCTCTAG
Source organism: Bactrocera oleae (assembly GCF_042242935.1). NCBI lineage: Eukaryota > Metazoa > Arthropoda > Insecta > Diptera > Tephritidae > Bactrocera > Bactrocera oleae. Next base: position 37,592,544 of record NC_091541.1, read on the forward strand.
CGGCCGGAGTATATAAGCTAGGTGGGTCAAACAAATTGCATCGTTTAGAGGACACTCAGGGCTTCCATTTGCATCATCAATCACCCGCCTACCACCAATAGGGGCGTGGCAATTCACCAAAAAACACTTTGGAATTTAACGTGTCACCCTTTTGCGGCCATTAGCGCCTAAACAGGGTGATCTAAGATGGCGCAAACTATTTGATTCATGTAGCCGCACAGGTGCACGTTAATTAGAGACATCAATCTCAGATATAGGTTGAACAGGTGAGTGGCAATCAACAAAAAAGTGAAAATTTCAAAATTTCTACTTTTTACCTTTTTTGTGTTTCCAGTTAAGGGGGTATATGAGAGGGGGGGATGAAACCAAGTGGATCACCTAGAGGACACTCGGGGCTTCCATTATCACCATCAACCACCTGCCTACCACCAGCAGGAGCGTGGGAATCCTATAGAATGCACCATGAGTCATTTTGCCCTGCACACAGGTGTTTTTCCACCCTTCTGCGACCTCTAGCGGCCGGAGTATATAAGCTAGGTGGGTCAAACAAATTGCATCGTTTAGAGGACACTCAGGGCTTCCATTTGCATCATCAATCACCCGCCTACCACCAATAGGGGCGTGGCAATTCACCAAAAAACACTTTGGAATTTAACGTGTCACCCTTTTGCGGCCATTAGCGCCTAAACAGGGTGATCTAAGATGGCGCAAACTATTTGATTCATGTAGCCGCACAGGTGCACGTTAATTAGAGACATCAATCTCAGATATGGGTTGAACAGGTGAGTGGCAATCAACAAAAAAGTGAAAATTTCAAAATTTCTACTTTTTACCTTTTTTGTGTTTCCAGTTAAGGGGGTATATGAGAGGGGGGGATGAAACCAAGTGGATCACCTAGAGGACACTCGGGGCTTCCATTATCACCATCAACCACCTGCCTACCACCAGCAGGAGCGTGGGAATCCTATAGAATGCACCATGAGTCATTTTGCCCTGCACACAGGTGTTTTTCCACCCTTCTGCGACCTCTAGCGGCCGGAGTATATAAGCTAGGTGGGTCAAACAAATTGCATCGTTTAGAGGACACTCAGGGCTTCCATTTGCATCATCAATCACCCGCCTACCACCAATAGGGGCGTGGCAATTCACCAAAAAACACTTTGGAATTTAACGTGTCACCCTTTTGCGGCCATTAGCGCCTAAACAGGGTGATCTAAGATGGCGCAAACTATTTGATTCATGTAGCCGCACAGGTGCACGTTAATTAGAGACATCAATCTCAGATATAGGTTGAACAGGTGAGTGGCAATCAACAAAAAAGTGAAAATTTCAAAATTTCTACTTTTTACCTTTTTTGTGTTTCCAGTTAAGGGGGTATATGAGAGGGGGGGATGAAACCAAGTGGATCACCTAGAGGACACTCGGGGCTTCCATTATCACCATCAACCACCTGCCTACCACCAGCAGGAGCGTGGGAATCCTATAGAATGCACCATGAGTCATTTTGCCCTGCACACAGGTGTTTTTCCACCCTTCTGCGACCTCTAGCGGCCGGAGTATATAAGCTAGGTGGGTCAAACAAATTGCATCGTTTAGAGGACACTCAGGGCTTCCATTTGCATCATCAATCACCCGCCTACCACCAATAGGGGCGTGGCAATTCACCAAAAAACACTTTGGAATTTAACGTGTCACCCTTTTGCGGCCATTAGCGCCTAAACAGGGTGATCTAAGATGGCGCAAACTATTTGATTCATGTAGCCGCACAGGTGCACGTTAATTAGAGACATCAATCTCAGATATAGGTTGAACAGGTGAGTGTCAATCAACAAAAAAGTGAAAATTTCAAAATTTCTACTTTTTACCTTTTTTGTGTTTCCAGTTAAGGGGGTATATGAGAGGGGGGGATGAAACCAAGTGGATCACCTAGAGGACACTCGGGGCTTCCATTATCACCATCAACCACCTGCCTACCACCAGCAGGAGCGTGGGAATCCTATAGAATGCACCATGAGTCATTTTGCCCTGCACACAGGTGTTTTTCCACCCTTCTGCGACCTCTAGCGGCCGGAGTATATAAGCTAGGTGGGTCAAACAAATTGCATCGTTTAGAGGACACTCAGGGCTTCCATTTGCATCATCAATCACCCGCCTACCACCAATAGGGGCGTGGCAATTCACCAAAAAACACTTTGGAATTTAACGTGTCACCCTTTTGCGGCCATTAGCGCCTAAACAGGGTGATCTAAGATGGCGCAAACTATTTGATTCATGTAGCCGCACAGGTGCACGTTAATTAGAGACATCAATCTCAGATATAGGTTGAACAGGTGAGTGGCAATCAACAAAAAAGTGAAAATTTCAAAATTTCTACTTTTTACCTTTTTTGTGTTTCCAGTTAAGGGGGTATATGAGAGGGGGGGATGAAACCAAGTGGATCACCTAGAGGACACTCGGGGCTTCCATTATCACCATCAACCACCTGCCTACCACCAGCAGGAGCGTGGGAATCCCATAGAATGCACCATGAGTCATTTTGCCCTGCACACAGGTGTTTTTCCACCCTTCTGCGACCTCTAGCGGCCGGAGTATATAAGCTAGGTGGGTCAAACAAATTGCATCGTTTAGAGGACACTCAGGGCTTCCATTTGCATCATCAATCACCCGCCTACCACCAATAGGGGCGTGGCAATTCACCAAAAAACACTTTGGAATTTAACGTGTCACCCTTTTGCGGCCATTAGCGCCTAAACAGGGTGATCTAAGATAGCGCAAACTATTTGATTCATGTAGCCGCACAGGTGCACGTTAATTAGAGACATCAATCTCAGATATAGGTTGAACAGGTGAGTGGCAATCAACAAAAAAGTGAAAATTTCAAAATTTCTACTTTTTACCTTTTTTGTGTTTCCAGTTAAGGGGGTATATGAGAGGGGGGGATGAAACCAAGTGGATCACCTAGAGGACACTCGGGGCTTCCATTATCACCATCAACCACCTGCCTACCACCAGCAGGAGCGTGGGAATCCTATAGAATGCACCATGAGTCATTTTGCCCTGCACACAGGTGTTTTTCCACCCTTCTGCGACCTCTAGCGGCCGGAGTATATAAGCTAGGTGGGTCAAACAAATTGCATCGTTTAGAGGACACTCAGGGCTTCCATTTGCATCATCAATCACCCGCCTACCACCAATAGGGGCGTGGCAATTCACCAAAAAACACTTTGGAATTTAACGTGTCACCCTTTTGCGGCCATTAGCGCCTAAACAGGGTGATCTAAGATGGCGCAAACTATTTGATTCATGTAGCCGCACAGGTGCACGTTAATTAGAGACATCAATCTCAGATATAGGTTGAACAGGTGAGTGGCAATCAACAAAAAAGTGAAAATTTCAAAATTTCTACTTTTTACCTTTTTTGTGTTTCCAGTTAAGGGGGTATATGAGAGGGGGGGATGAAACCAAGTGGATCACCTAGAGGACACTCGGGGCTTCCATTATCACCATCAACCACCTGCCTACCACCAGCAGGAGCGTGGGAATCCTATAGAATGCACCATGAGTCATTTTGCCCTGCACACAGGTGTTTTTCCACCCTTCTGCGACCTCTAGCGGCCGGAGTATATAAGCTAGGTGGGTCAAACAAATTGCATCGTTTAGAGGACACTCAGGGCTTCCATTTGCATCATCAATCACCCGCCTACCACCAATAGGGGCGTGGCAATTCACCAAAAAACACTTTGGAATTTAACGTGTCACCCTTTTGCGGCCATTAGCGCCTAAACAGGGTGATCTAAGATGGCGCAAACTATTTGATTCATGTAGCCGCACAGGTGCACGTTAATTAGAGACATCAATCTCAGATATAGGTTGAACAGGTGAGTGGCAATCAACAAAAAAGTGAAAATTTCAAAATTTCTACTTTTTACCTTTTTTGTGTTTCCAGTTAAGGGGGTATATGAGAGGGGGGGATGAAACCAAGTGGATCACCTAGAGGACACTCGGGGCTTCCATTATCACCATCAACCACCTGCCTACCACCAGCAGGAGCGTGGGAATCCTATAGAATGCACCATGAGTCATTTTGCCCTGCACACAGGTGTTTTTCCACCCTTCTGCGACCTCTAGCGGCCGGAGTATATAAGCTAGGTGGGTCAAACAAATTGCATCGTTTAGAGGACACTCAGGGCTTCCATTTGCATCATCAATCACCCGCCTACCACCAATAGGGGCGTGGCAATTCACCAAAAAACACTTTGGAATTTAACGTGTCACCCTTTTGCGGCCATTAGCGCCTAAACAGGGTGATCTAAGATGGCGCAAACTATTTGATTCATGTAGCCGCACAGGTGCACGTTAATTAGAGACATCAATCTCAGATATAGGTTGAACAGGTGAGTGGCAATCAACAAAAAAGTGAAAATTTCAAAATTTCTACTTTTTACCTTTTTTGTGTTTCCAGTTAAGGGGGTATATGAGAGGGGGGGATGAAACCAAGTGGATCACCTAGAGGACACTCGGGGCTTCCATTATCACCATCAACCACCTGCCTACCACCAGCAGGAGCGTGGGAATCCTATAGAATGCACCATGAGTCATTTTGCCCTGCACACAGGTGTTTTTCCACCCTTCTGCGACCTCTAGCGGCCGGAGTATATAAGCTAGGTGGGTCAAACAAATTGCATCGTTTAGAGGACACTCAGGGCTTTCATTTGCATCATCAATCACCCGCCTACCACCAATAGGGGCGTGGCAATTCACCAAAAAACACTTTGGAATTTAACGTGTCACCCTTTTGCGGCCATTAGCGCCTAAACAGGGTGATCTAAGATGGCGCAAACTATTTGATTCATGTAGCCGCACAGGTGCACGTTAATTAGAGACATCAATCTCAGATATAGGTTGAACAGGTGAGTGGCAATCAACAAAAAAGTGAAAATTTCAAAATTTCTACTTTTTACCTTTTTTGTGTTTCCAGTTAAGGGGGTATATGAGAGGGGGGGATGAAACCAAGTGGATCACCTAGAGGACACTCGGGGCTTCCATTATCACCATCAACCACCTGCCTACCACCAGCAGGAGCGTGGGAATCCTATAGAATGCACCATGAGTCATTTTGCCCTGCACACAGGTGTTTTTCCACCCTTCTGCGACCTCTAGCGGCCGGAGTATATAAGCTAGGTGGGTCAAACAAATTGCATCGTTTAGAGGACACTCAGGGCTTTCATTTGCATCATCAATCACCCGCCTACCACCAATAGGGGCGTGGCAATTCACCAAAAAACACTTTGGAATTTAACGTGTCACCCTTTTGCGGCCATTAGCGCCTAAACAGGGTGATCTAAGATGGCGCAAACTATTTGATTCATGTAGCCGCACAGGTGCACGTTAATTAGAGACATCAATCTCAGATATAGGTTGAACAGGTGAGTGGCAATCAACAAAAAAGTGAAAATTTCAAAATTTCTACTTTTTACCTTTTTTGTGTTTCCAGTTAAGGGGGTATATGAGAGGGGGGGATGAAACCAAGTGGATCACCTATAGGACACTCGGGGCTTCCGTTATCACCATCAACCACCTGCCTACCACCAGCAGGAGCGTGGGAATCCTATAGAATGCACCATGAGTCATTTTGCCCTGCACACAGGTGTTTTTCCACCCTTCTGCGACCTCTAGCGGCCGGAGTATATAAGCTAGGTGGGTCAAACAAATTGCATCGTTTAGAGGACACTCAGGGCTTTCATTTGCATCATCAATCACCCGCCTACCACCAATAGGGGCGTGGCAATTCACCAAAAAACACTTTGGAATTTAACGTGTCACCCTTTTGCGGCCATTAGCGCCTAAACAGGGTGATCTAAGATGGCGCAAACTATTTGATTCATGTAGCCGCACAGGTGCACGTTAATTAGAGACATCAATCTCAGATATAGGTTGAACAGGTGAGTGGCAATCAACAAAAAAGTGAAAATTTCAAAATTTCTACTTTTTACCTTTTTTGTGTTTCCAGTTAAGGGGGTATATGAGAGGGGGGGATGAAACCAAGTGGATCACCTATAGGACACTCGGGGCTTCCGTTATCACCATCAACTACCTGCCTACCACCAGCAGGAGCGTGGGAATCCTATAGAATGCACCATGAGTCATTTTGCCCTGCACACAGGTGTTTTTCCACCCTTCTGCGACCTCTAGCGGCCGGAGTATATAAGCTAGGTGGGTCAAACAAATTGCATCGTTTAGAGGACACTCAGGGCTTCCATTTGCATCATCAATCACCCGCCTACCACCAATAGGGGCGTGGCAATTCACCAAAAAACACTTTGGAATTTAACGTGTCACCCTTTTGCGGCCATTAGCGCCTAAACAGGGTGATCTAAGATGGCGCAAACTATTTGATTCATGTAGCCGCACAGGTGCACGTTAATTAGAGACATCAATCTCAGATATAGGTTGAACAGGTGAGTGGCAATCAACAAAAAAGTGAAAATTTCAAAATTTCTACTTTTTACCTTTTTTGTGTTTCCAGTTAAGGGGGTATATGAGAGGGGGGGATGAAACCAAGTGGATCACCTATAGGACACTCGGGGCTTCCGTTATCACCATCAACTACCTGCCTACCACCAGCAGGAGCGTGGGAATCCTATAGAATGCACCATGAGTCATTTTGCCCTGCACACAGGTGTTTTTCCACCCTTCTGCGACCTCTAGCGGCCGGAGTATATAAGCTAGGTGGGTCAAACAAATTGCATCGTTTAGAGGACACTCAGGGCTTCCAATAGGGGCGTGGCAATTCACCAAAAAACACTTTGGAAGTTAACGTGTCACCCTTTTGCGGCCATTAGCGCCTAAACAGGGTGATCTAAGATGGCGCAAACTATTTGATTCATGTAGCCGCACAGGTGCACGTTAATTAGAGACATCAATCTCAGATATAGGTTGAACAGGTGAGTGGCAATCAACAAAAAAGTGAAAATTTCAAAATTTCTACTTTTTACCTTTTTTGTGTTTCCAGTTAAGGGGGTATATGAGAGGGGGGGATGAAACCAAGTGGATCACCTATAGGACACTCGGGGCTTCCGTTATCACCATCAACTACCTGCCTACCACCAGCAGGAGCGTGGGAATCCTATAGAATGCACCATGAGTCATTTTGCCCTGCACACAGGTGTTTTTCCACCCTTCTGCGACCTCTAGCGGCCGGAGTATATAAGCTAGGTGGGTCAAACAAATTGCATCGTTTAGAGGACACTCAGGGCTTCCATTTGCATCATCAATCACCCGCCTACCACCAATAGGGGCGTGGCAATTCACCAAAAAACACTTTGGAATTTAACGTGTCACCCTTTTGCGGCCATTAGCGCCTAAACAGGGTGATCTAAGATGGCGCAAACTATTTGATTCATGTAGCCGCACAGGTGCACGTTAATTAGAGACATCAATCTCAGATATAGGTTGAACAGGTGAGTGGCAATCAACAAAAAAGTGAAAATTTCAAAATTTCTACTTTTTACCTTTTTTGTGTTTCCAGTTAAGGGGGTATATGAGAGGGGGGGATGAAACCAAGCGGATCACCTAGAGGACACTCGGGGCTTCCATTATCACCATCAACCACCTGCCTACCACCAGCAGGAGCGTGGGAATCCTATAGAATGCACCATGAGTCATTTTGCCCTGCACACAGGTGTTTTTCCACCCTTCTGCGACCTCTAGCGGCCGGAGTATATAAGCTAGGTGGGTCAAACAAATTGCATCGTTTAGAGGACACTCAGGGCTTCCATTTGCATCATCAATCACCCGCCTACCACCAATAGGGGCGTGGCAATTCACCAAAAAACACTTTGGAATTTAACGTGTCACCCTTTTGCGGCCATTAGCGCCTAAACAGGGTGATCTAAGATGGCGCAAACTATTTGATTCATGTAGCCGCACAGGTGCACGTTAATTAGAGACATCAATCTCAGATATAGGTTGAACAGGTGAGTGGCAATCAACAAAAAAGTGAAAATTTCAAAATTTCTACTTTTTACCTTTTTTGTGTTTCCAGTTAAGGGGGTATATGAGAGGGGGGGATGAAACCAAGTGGATCACCTAGAGGACACTCGGGGCTTCCATTATCACCATCAACCACCTGCCTACCACCAGCAGGAGCGTGGGAATCCTATAGAATGCACCATGAGTCATTTTGCCCTGCACACAGGTGTTTTTCCACCCTTCTGCGACCTCTAGCGGCCGGAGTATATAAGCTAGGTGGGTCAAACAAATTGCATCGTTTAGAGGACACTCAGGGCTTTCATTTGCATCATCAATCACCCGCCTACCACCAATAGGGGCGTGGCAATTCACCAAAAAACACTTTGGAATTTAACGTGTCACCCTTTTGCGGCCATTAGCGCCTAAACAGGGTGATCTAAGATGGCGCAAACTATTTGATTCATGTAGCCGCACAGGTGCACGTTAATTAGAGACATCAATCTCAGATATAGGTTGAACAGGTGAGTGGCAATCAACAAAAAAGTGAAAATTTCAAAATTTCTACTTTTTACCTTTTTTGTGTTTCCAGTTAAGGGGGTATATGAGAGGGGGGGATGAAACCAAGTGGATCACCTATAGGACACTCGGGGCTTCCGTTATCACCATCAACTACCTGCCTACCACCAGCAGGAGCGTGGGAATCCTATAGAATGCACCATGAGTCATTTTGCCCTGCACACAGGTGTTTTTCCACCCTTCTGCGACCTCTAGCGGCCGGAGTATATAAGCTAGGTGGGTCAAACAAATTGCATCGTTTAGAGGACACTCAGGGCTTCCATTTGCATCATCAATCACCCGCCTACCACCAATAGGGGCGTGGCAATTCACCAAAAAACACTTTGGAATTTAACGTGTCACCCTTTTGCGGCCATTAGCGCCTAAACAGGGTGATCTAAGATGGCGCAAACTATTTGATTCATGTAGCCGCACAGGTGCACGTTAATTAGAGACATCAATCTCAGATATAGGTTGAACAGGTGAGTGGCAATCAACAAAAAAGTGAAAATTTCAAAATTTCTACTTTTTACCTTTTTTGTGTTTCCAGTTAAGGGGGTATATGAGAGGGGGGGATGAAACCAAGTGGATCACCTAGAGGACACTCGGGGCTTCCATTATCACCATCAACCACCTGCCTACCACCAGCAGGAGCGTGGGAATCCTATAGAATGCACCATGAGTCATTTTGCCCTGCACACAGGTGTTTTTCCACCCTTCTGCGACCTCTAGCGGCCGGAGTATATAAGCTAGGTGGGTCAAACAAATTGCATCGTTTAGAGGACACTCAGGGCTTCCATTTGCATCATCAATCACCCGCCTACCACCAATAGGGGCGTGGCAATTCACCAAAAAACACTTTGGAATTTAACGTGTCACCCTTTTGCGGCCATTAGCGCCTAAACAGGGTGATCTAAGATGGCGCAAACTATTTGATTCATGTAGCCGCACAGGTGCACGTTAATTAGAGACATCAATCTCAGATATAGGTTGAACAGGTGAGTGGCAATCAACAAAAAAGTGAAAATTTCAAAATTTCTACTTTTTACCTTTTTTGTGTTTCCAGTTAAGGGGGTATATGAGAGGGGGGGATGAAACCAAGTGGATCACCTATAGGACACTCGGGGCTTCCGTTATCACCATCAACTACCTGCCTACCACCAGCAGGAGCGTGGGAATCCTATAGAATGCACCATGAGTCATTTTGCCCTGCACACAGGTGTTTTTCCACCCTTCTGCGACCTCTAGCGGCCGGAGTATATAAGCTAGGTGGGTCAAACAAATTGCATCGTTTAGAGGACACTCAGGGCTTCCATTTGCATCATCAATCACCCGCCTACCACCAATAGGGGCGTGGCAATTCACCAAAAAACACTTTGGAATTTAACGTGTCACCCTTTTGCGGCCATTAGCGCCTAAACAGGGTGATCTAAGATGGCGCAAACTATTTGATTCATGTAGCCGCACAGGTGCACGTTAATTAGAGACATCAATCTCAGATATAGGTTGAACAGGTGAGTGGCAATCAACAAAAAAGTGAAAATTTCAAAATTTCTACTTTTTACCTTTTTTGTGTTTCCAGTTAAGGGGGTATATGAGAGGGGGGGATGAAACCAAGCGGATCACCTAGAGGACACTCGGGGCTTCCATTATCACCATCAACCACCTGCCTACCACCAGCAGGAGCGTGGGAATCCTATAGAATGCACCATGAGTCATTTTGCCCTGCACACAGGTGTTTTTCCACCCTTCTGCGACCTCTAGCGGCCGGAGTATATAAGCTAGGTGGGTCAAACAAATTGCATCGTTTAGAGGACACTCAGGGCTTCCATTTGCATCATCAATCACCCGCCTACCACCAATAGGGGCGTGGCAATTCACCAAAAAACACTTTGGAATTTAACGTGTCACCCTTTTGCGGCCATTAGCGCCTAAACAGGGTGATCTAAGATGGCGCAAACTATTTGATTCATGTAGCCGCACAGGTGCACGTTAATTAGAGACATCAATCTCAGATATAGGTTGAACAGGTGAGTGGCAATCAACAAAAAAGTGAAAATTTCAAAATTTCTACTTTTTACCTTTTTTGTGTTTCCAGTTAAGGGGGTATATGAGAGGGGGGGATGAAACCAAGTGGATCACCTATAGGACACTCGGGGCTTCCGTTATCACCATCAACTACCTGCCTACCACCAGCAGGAGCGTGGGAATCCTATAGAATGCACCATGAGTCATTTTGCCCTGCACACAGGTGTTTTTCCACCCTTCTGCGACCTCTAGCGGCCGGAGTATATAAGCTAGGTGGGTCAAACAAATTGCATCGTTTAGAGGACACTCAGGGCTTCCATTTGCATCATCAATCACCCGCCTACCACCAATAGGGGCGTGGCAATTCACCAAAAAACACTTTGGAATTTAACGTGTCACCCTTTTGCGGCCATTAGCGCCTAAACAGGGTGATCTAAGATGGCGCAAACTATTTGATTCATGTAGCCGCACAGGTGCACGTTAATTAGAGACATCAATCTCAGATATAGGTTGAACAGGTGAGTGGCAATCAACAAAAAAGTGAAAATTTCAAAATTTCTACTTTTTACCTTTTTTGTGTTTCCAGTTAAGGGGGTATATGAGAGGGGGGGATGAAACCAAGTGGATCACCTAGAGGACACTCGGGGCTTCCATTATCACCATCAACCACCTGCCTACCACCAGCAGGAGCGTGGGAATCCTATAGAATGCACCATGAGTCATTTTGCCCTGCACACAGGTGTTTTTCCACCCTTCTGCGACCTCTAGCGGCCGGAGTATATAAGCTAGGTGGGTCAAACAAATTGCATCGTTTAGAGGACACTCAGGGCTTCCATTTGCATCATCAATCACCCGCCTACCACCAATAGGGGCGTGGCAATTCACCAAAAAACACTTTGGAATTTAACGTGTCACCCTTTTGCGGCCATTAGCGCCTAAACAGGGTGATCTAAGATGGCGCAAACTATTTGATTCATGTAGCCGCACAGGTGCACGTTAATTAGAGACATCAATCTCAGATATAGGTTGAACAGGTGAGTGGCAATCAACAAAAAAGTGAAAATTTCAAAATTTCTACTTTTTACCTTTTTTGTGTTTCCAGTTAAGGGGGTATATGAGAGGGGGGGATGAAACCAAGTGGATCACCTAGAGGACACTCGGGGCTTCCATTATCACCATCAACCACCTGCCTACCACCAGCAGGAGCGTGGGAATCCTATAGAATGCACCATGAGTCATTTTGCCCTGCACACAGGTGTTTTTCCACCCTTCTGCGACCTCTAGCGGCCGGAGTATATAAGCTAGGTGGGTCAAACAAATTGCATCGTTTAGAGGACACTCAGGGCTTCCATTTGCATCATCAATCACCCGCCTACCACCAATAGGGGCGTGGCAATTCACCAAAAAACACTTTGGAATTTAACGTGTCACCCTTTTGCGGCCATTAGCGCCTAAACAGGGTGATCTAAGATGGCGCAAACTATTTGATTCATGTAGCCGCACAGGTGCACGTTAATTAGAGACATCAATCTCAGATATAGGTTGAACAGGTGAGTGGCAATCAACAAAAAAGTGAAAATTTCAAAATTTCTACTTTTTACCTTTTTTGTGTTTCCAGTTAAGGGGGTATATGAGAGGGGGGGATGAAACCAAGTGGATCACCTATAGGACACTCGGGGCTTCCGTTATCACCATCAACTACCTGCCTACCACCAGCAGGAGCGTGGGAATCCTATAGAATGCACCATGAGTCATTTTGCCCTGCACACAGGTGTTTTTCCACCCTTCTGCGACCTCTAGCGGCCGGAGTATATAAGCTAGGTGGGTCAAACAAATTGCATCGTTTAGAGGACACTCAGGGCTTCCATTTGCATCATCAATCACCCGCCTACCACCAATAGGGGCGTGGCAATTCACCAAAAAACACTTTGGAATTTAACGTGTCACCCTTTTGCGGCCATTAGCGCCTAAACAGGGTGATCTAAGATGGCGCAAACTATTTGATTCATGTAGCCGCACAGGTGCACGTTAATTAGAGACATCAATCTCAGATATAGGTTGAACAGGTGAGTGGCAATCAACAAAAAAGTGAAAATTTCAAAATTTCTACTTTTTACCTTTTTTGTGTTTCCAGTTAAGGGGGTATATGAGAGGGGGGGATGAAACCAAGCGGATCACCTAGAGGACACTCGGGGCTTCCATTATCACCATCAACCACCTGCCTACCACCAGCAGGAGCGTGGGAATCCTATAGAATGCACCATGAGTCATTTTGCCCTGCACACAGGTGTTTTTCCACCCTTCTGCGACCTCTAGCGGCCGGAGTATATAAGCTAGGTGGGTCAAACAAATTGCATCGTTTAGAGGACACTCAGGGCTTCCATTTGCATCATCAATCACCCGCCTACCACCAATAGGGGCGTGGCAATTCACCAAAAAACACTTTGGAATTTAACGTGTCACCCTTTTGCGGCCATTAGCGCCTAAACAGGGTGATCTAAGATGGCGCAAACTATTTGATTCATGTAGCCGCACAGGTGCACGTTAATTAGAGACATCAATCTCAGATATAGGTTGAACAGGTGAGTGGCAATCAACAAAAAAGTGAAAATTTCAAAATTTCTACTTTTTACCTTTTTTGTGTTTCCAGTTAAGGGGGTATATGAGAGGGGGGGATGAAACCAAGTGGATCACCTATAGGACACTCGGGGCTTCCGTTATCACCATCAACTACCTGCCTACCACCAGCAGGAGCGTGGGAATCCTATAGAATGCACCATGAGTCATTTTGCCCTGCACACAGGTGTTTTTCCACCCTTCTGCGACCTCTAGCGGCCGGAGTATATAAGCTAGGTGGGTCAAACAAATTGCATCGTTTAGAGGACACTCAGGGCTTCCATTTGCATCATCAATCACCCGCCTACCACCAATAGGGGCGTGGCAATTCACCAAAAAACACTTTGGAATTTAACGTGTCACCCTTTTGCGGCCATTAGCGCCTAAACAGGGTGATCTAAGATGGCGCAAACTATTTGATTCATGTAGCCGCACAGGTGCACGTTAATTAGAGACATCAATCTCAGATATAGGTTGAACAGGTGAGTGGCAATCAACAAAAAAGTGAAAATTTCAAAATTTCTACTTTTTACCTTTTTTGTGTTTCCAGTTAAGGGGGTATATGAGAGGGGGGGATGAAACCAAGTGGATCACCTAGAGGACACTCGGGGCTTCCATTATCACCATCAACCACCTGCCTACCACCAGCAGGAGCGTGGGAATCCTATAGAATGCACCATGAGTCATTTTGCCCTGCACACAGGTGTTTTTCCACCCTTCTGCGACCTCTAGCGGCCGGAGTATATAAGCTAGGTGGGTCAAACAAATTGCATCGTTTAGAGGACACTCAGGGCTTCCATTTGCATCATCAATCACCCGCCTACCACCAATAGGGGCGTGGCAATTCACCAAAAAACACTTTGGAATTTAACGTGTCACCCTTTTGCGGCCATTAGCGCCTAAACAGGGTGATCTAAGATGGCGCAAACTATTTGATTCATGTAGCCGCACAGGTGCACGTTAATTAGAGACATCAATCTCAGATATAGGTTGAACAGGTGAGTGGCAATCAACAAAAAAGTGAAAATTTCAAAATTTCTACTTTTTACCTTTTTTGTGTTTCCAGTTAAGGGGGTATATGAGAGGGGGGGATGAAACCAAGTGGATCACCTAGAGGACACTCGGGGCTTCCATTATCACCATCAACCACCTGCCTACCACCAGCAGGAGCGTGGGAATCCTATAGAATGCACCATGAGTCATTTTGCCCTGCACACAGGTGTTTTTCCACCCTTCTGCGACCTCTAGCGGCCGGAGTATATAAGCTAGGTGGGTCAAACAAATTGCATCGTTTAGAGGACACTCAGGGCTTCCATTTGCATCATCAATCACCCGCCTACCACCAATAGGGGCGTGGCAATTCACCAAAAAACACTTTGGAATTTAACGTGTCACCCTTTTGCGGCCATTAGCGCCTAAACAGGGTGATCTAAGATGGCGCAAACTATTTGATTCATGTAGCCGCACAGGTGCACGTTAATTAGAGACATCAATCTCAGATATAGGTTGAACAGGTGAGTGGCAATCAACAAAAAAGTGAAAATTTCAAAATTTCTACTTTTTACCTTTTTTGTGTTTCCAGTTAAGGGGGTATATGAGAGGGGGGGATGAAACCAAGTGGATCACCTATAGGACACTCGGGGCTTCCGTTATCACCATCAACTACCTGCCTACCACCAGCAGGAGCGTGGGAATCCTATAGAATGCACCATGAGTCATTTTGCCCTGCACACAGGTGTTTTTCCACCCTTCTGCGACCTCTAGCGGCCGGAGTATATAAGCTAGGTGGGTCAAACAAATTGCATCGTTTAGAGGACACTCAGGGCTTCCATTTGCATCATCAATCACCCGCCTACCACCAATAGGGGCGTGGCAATTCACCAAAAAACACTTTGGAATTTAACGTGTCACCCTTTTGCGGCCATTAGCGCCTAAACAGGGTGATCTAAGATGGCGCAAACTATTTGATTCATGTAGCCGCACAGGTGCACGTTAATTAGAGACATCAATCTCAGATATAGGTTGAACAGGTGAGTGGCAATCAACAAAAAAGTGAAAATTTCAAAATTTCTACTTTTTACCTTTTTTGTGTTTCCAGTTAAGGGGGTATATGAGAGGGGGGGATGAAACCAAGTGGATCACCTAGAGGACACTCGGGGCTTCCATTATCACCATCAACCACCTGCCTACCACCAGCAGGAGCGTGGGAATCCTATAGAATGCACCATGAGTCATTTTGCCCTGCACACAGGTGTTTTTCCACCCTTCTGCGACCTCTAGCGGCCGGAGTATATAAGCTAGGTGGGTCAAATAAATTGCATCGTTTAGAGGACACTCAGGGCTTCCATTTGCATCATCAATCACCCGCCTACCACCAATAGGGGCGTGGCAATTCACCAAAAAACACTTTGGAATTTAACGTGTCACCCTTTTGCGGCCATTAGCGCCTAAACAGGGTGATCTAAGATGGCGCAAACTATTTGATTCATGTAGCCGCACAGGTGCACGTTAATTAGAGACATCAATCTCAGATATAGGTTGAACAGGTGAGTGGCAATCAACAAAAAAGTGAAAATTTCAAAATTTCTACTTTTTACCTTTTTTGTGTTTCCAGTTAAGGGGGTATATGAGAGGGGGGGATGAAACCAAGTGGATCACCTAGAGGACACTCGGGGCTTCCATTATCACCATCAACCACCTGCCTACCACCAGCAGGAGCGTGGGAATCCTATAGAATGCACCATGAGTCATTTTGCCCTGCACACAGGTGTTTTTCCACCCTTCTGCGACCTCTAGCGGCCGGAGTATATAAGCTAGGTGGGTCAAACAAATTGCATCGTTTAGAGGACACTCAGGGCTTCCAGTTGCATCATCAATCACCCGCCTACCACCAATAGGGGCGTGGCAATTCACCAAAAAACACTTTGGAATTTAACGTGTCACCCTTTTGCGGCCATTAGCGCCTAAACAGGGTGATCTAAGATGGCGCAAACTATTTGATTCATGTAGCCGCACAGGTGCACGTTAATTAGAGACATCAATCTACTAGGGCGCTCCGTTTACGCCTTACTTCGTAAGGCGCAAACTGCGCTAGTTTTTTCCTCTAGCTAATTCTTCTTTGGAACGCACATTGTATATATTTCTTCTGTGCGTGTGTATGTCACTGAACTCCTCCTAGACGGCTGGACCGATTTTGATGAAATTTTTTGTGTAAGTTCAAGGGACGTCGAGGATGGCTTAGATTCACAATTCGATCAACTAGATAATGTTTTAACAATGAATTTATTTATTATTTAAATTGTTGTTGATGTTAGAACGTTTTACATAGAATTTCGGCAGACTACGCTGCAGTTGTGTCAGATATTCAAAAGTTAAAGATTTAAAAATTCATCACTTTCGCTGTAAGAGTTGGCGTTATAAATTAGCGCCATCTGTACTTCATCTCTTTAACTTGATATTGAAACAGATAAAAATCATATGCTCTTAGTACTCCTAGACTTTCTATTATTCTATTGTTATTTTCGTTGTCATCTTATGATGTTTTACATTAGGGGGGGAGAGGGTTGAATCATGTTTGAAGTGTGTCTAAAAAACGATACTTTTTGAGTGAGATTTATAACAACCAACCTAACCTAAAAATTTATTTGTGTAGTTCATTAACTTCATAATAAATTTTTTAAATTGTTTTTACTATTCATGTTTTAAATGAAAAAAACTATTAAAAAACTAGAAAAAAATTCTATTAAAAATCATTTAATTTAAAAAAAATTATTCATTTTCCAAATTAAGAAGCAAGAAAATAAAATTACCCGTTTTTCATCTAAGATTTGTAACAATAAATCGTTTTCGGTGATAATTAAAAATTTTATTTTCAATAAATAACTCATATTCGTTGTGGATTACTCGGTTTATTTTGTATACATTTTTAATTAAATTTACACATGGGTTTGTTAACAACCACCCTAATCTAAAAATTATTTTTATAGTTTATTGATTCCATAACGCATAAATCTTTTTTGTTAATTATTTAAAATTTCATTCTCAATAAAAAAACTCACATTCGTTGCGTATTATATTACAGTATTTTTTTTATATATATATATATTTGATTCATGTAGCCGCACAGGTGCACGTTAATTAGAGACATCAATCTCAGATATAGGTTGAACAGGTGAGTGGCAATCAACAAAAAAGTGAAAATTTCAAAATTTCTACTTTTTACCTTTTTTGTGTTTCCAGTTAAGGGGGTATATGAGAGGGGGGGATGAAACCAAGTGGATCACCTAGAGGACACTCGGGGCTTCCATTATCACCATCAACCACCTGCCTACCACCAGCAGGAGCGTGGGAATCCTATAGAATGCACCATGAGTCATTTTGCCCTGCACACAGGTGTTTTTCCACCCTTCTGCGACCTCTAGCGGCCGGAGTATATAAGCTAGGTGGGTCAAACAAATTGCATCGTTTAGAGGACACTCAGGGCTTCCATTTGCATCATCAATCACCCGCCTACCACCAATAGGGGCGTGGCAATTCACCAAAAAACACTTTGGAATTTAACGTGTCACCCTTTTGCGGCCATTAGCGCCTAAACAGGGTGATCTAAGATGGCGCAAACTATTTGATTCATGTAGCCGCACAGGTGCACGTTAATTAGAGACATCAATCTCAGATATAGGTTGAACAGGTGAGTGGCAATCAACAAAAAAGTGAAAATTTCAAAATTTCTACTTTTTACCTTTTTTGTGTTTCCAGTTAAGGGGGTATATGAGAGGGGGGGATGAAACCAAGTGGATCACCTAGAGGACACTCGGGGCTTCCATTATCACCATCAACCACCTGCCTACCACCACCAGGAGCGTGGGAATCCTATAGAATGCACCATGAGTCATTTTGCCCTGCACACAGGTGTTTTTCCACCCTTCTGCGACCTCTAGCGGCCGGAGTATATAAGCTAGGTGGGTCAAACAAATTGCATCGTTTAGAGGACACTCAGGGCTTCCATTTGCATCATCAATCACCCGCCTACCACCAATAGGAGCGTGGCAATTCACCAAAAAACACTTTGGAATTTAACGTGTCACCCTTTTGCGGCCATTAGCGCCTAAACAGGGTGATCTAAGATGGCGCAAACTATTTGATTCATGTAGCCGCACAGGTGCACGTTAATTAGAGACATCAATCTCAGATATAGGTTGAACAGGTGAGTGGCAATCAACAAAAAAGTGAAAATTTCAAAATTTCTACTTTTTACCTTTTTTGTGTTTCCAGTTAAGGGGGTATATGAGAGGGGGGGATGAAACCAAGTGGATCACCTAGAGGACACTCGGGGCTTCCATTATCACCATCAACCACCTGCCTACCACCAGCAGGAGCGTGGGAATCCTATAGAATGCACCATGAGTCATTTTGCCCTGCACACAGGTGTTTTTCCACCCTTCTGCGACCTCTAGCGGCCGGAGTATATAAGCTAGGTGGGTCAAACAAATTGCATCGTTTAGAGGACACTCAGGGCTTCCATTTGCATCATCAATCACCCGCCTACCACCAATAGGGGCGTGGCAATTCACCAAAAAACACTTTGGAATTTAACGTGTCACCCTTTTGCGGCCATTAGCGCCTAAACAGGGTGATCTAAGATGGCGCAAACTATTTGATTCATGTAGCCGCACAGGTGCACGTTAATTAGAGGCATCAATCTCAGATATAGGTTGAACAGGTGAGTGGCAATCAACAAAAAAGTGAAAATTTCAAAATTTCTACTTTTTACCTTTTTTGTGTTTCCAGTTAAGGGGGTATATGAGAGGGGGGGATGAAACCAAGTGGATCACCTAGAGGACACTCGGGGCTTCCATTATCACCATCAACCACCTGCCTACCACCAGCAGGAGCGTGGGAATCCTATAGAATGCACCATGAGTCATTTTGCCCTGCACACAGGTGTTTTTCCACCCTTCTGCGACCTCTAGCGGCCGGAGTATATAAGCTAGGTGGGTCAAACAAATTGCATCGTTTAGAGGACACTCAGGGCTTCCATTTGCATCATCAATCACCCGCCTACCACCAATAGGGGCGTGGCAATTCACCAAAAAACACTTTGGAATTTAACGTGTCACCCTTTTGCGGCCATTAGCGCCTAAACAGGGTGATCTAAGATGGCGCAAACTATTTGATTCATGTAGCCGCACAGGTGCACGTTAATTAGAGACATCAATCTCAGATATAGGTTGAACAGGTGAGTGGCAATCAATAAAAAAGTGAAAATTTCAAAATTTCTACTTTTTACCTTTTTTGTGTTTCCAGTTAAGGGGGTATATGAGAGGGGGGGATGAAACCAAGTGGATCACCTAGAGGACACTCGGGGCTTCCATTATCACCATCAACCACCTGCCTACCACCAGCAGGAGCGTGGGAATCCTATAGAATGCACCATGAGTCATTTTGCCCTGCACACAGGTGTTTTTCCACCCTTCTGCGACCTCTAGCGGCCGGAGTATATAAGCTAGGTGGGTCAAACAAATTGCATCGTTTAGAGGACACTCAGGGCTTCCATTTGCATCATCAATCACCCGCCTACCACCAATAGGGGCGTGGCAATTCACCAAAAAACACTTTGGAATTTAACGTGTCACCCTTTTGCGGCCATTAGCGCCTAAACAGGGTGATCTAAGATGGCGCAAACTATTTGATTCATGTAGCCGCACAGGTGCACGTTAATTAGAGACATCAATCTCAGATATAGGTTGAACAGGTGAGTGGCAATCAACAAAAAAGTGAAAATTTCAAAATTTCTACTTTTTACCTTTTTTGTGTTTCCAGTTAAGGGGGTATATGAGAGGGGGGGATGAAACCAAGTGGATCACCTATAGGACACTCGGGGCTTCCGTTATCACCATCAACTACCTGCCTACCACCAGCAGGAGCGTGGGAATCCTATAGAATGCACCATGAGTCATTTTGCCCTGCACACAGGTGTTTTTCCACCCTTCTGCGACCTCTAGCGGCCGGAGTATATAAGCTAGGTGGGTCAAACAAATTGCATCGTTTAGAGGACACTCAGGGCTTCCATTTGCATCATCAATCACCCGCCTACCACCAATAGGGGCGTGGTAATTCACCAAAAAACACTTTGGAATTTAACGTGTCACCCTTTTGCGGCCATTAGCGCCTAAACAGGGTGATCTAAGATGGCGCAAACTATTTGATTCATGTAGCCGCACAGGTGCACGTTAATTAGAGACATCAATCTCAGATATAGGTTGAACAGGTGAGTGGCAATCAACAAAAAAGTGAAAATTTCAAAATTTCTACTTTTTACCTTTTTTGTGTTTCCAGTTAAGGGGGTATATGAGAGGGGGGGATGAAACCAAGTGGATCACCTAGAGGACACTCGGGGCTTCCATTATCACCATCAACCACCTGCCTACCACCAGCAGGAGCGTGGGAATCCTATAGAATGCACCATGAGTCATTTTGCCCTGCACACAGGTGTTTTTCCACCCTTCTGCGACCTCTAGCGGCCGGAGTATATAAGCTAGGTGGGTCAAACAAATTGCATCGTTTAGAGGACACTCAGGGCTTCCATTTGCATCATCAATCACCCGCCTACCACCAATAGGGGCGTGGCAATTCACCAAAAAACACTTTGGAATTTAACGTGTCACCCTTTTGCGGCCATTAGCGCCTAAACAGGGTGATCTAAGATGGCGCAAACTATTTGATTCATGTAGCCGCACAGGTGCACGTTAATTAGAGACATCAATCTCAGATATAGGTTGAACAGGTGAGTGGCAATCAACAAAAAAGTGAAAATTTCAAAATTTCTACTTTTTACCTTTTTTGTGTTTCCAGTTAAGGGGGTATATGAGAGGGGGGGATGAAACCAAGTGGATCACCTAGAGGACACTCGGGGCTTCCATTATCACCATCAACCACCTGCCTACCACCAGCAGGAGCGTGGGAATCCTATAGAATGCACCATGAGTCATTTTGCCCTGCACACAGGTGTTTTTCCACCCTTCTGCGACCTCTAGCGGCCGGAGTATATAAGCTAGGTGGGTCAAACAAATTGCATCGTTTAGAGGACACTCAGGGCTTCCAGTTGCATCATCAATCACCCGCCTACCACCAATAGGGGCGTGGCAATTCACCAAAAAACACTTTGGAATTTAACGTGTCACCCTTTTGCGGCCATTAGCGCCTAAACAGGGTGATCTAAGATGGCGCAAACTATTTGATTCATGTAGCCGCACAGGTGCACGTTAATTAGAGACATCAATCTACTAGGGCGCTCCGTTTACGCCTTACTTCGTAAGGCGCAAACTGCGCTAGTTTTTTCAACCTCTAGCTAATTCTTCTTTGGAACGCACATTGTATATATTTCTTCTGTGCGTGTGTATGTCACTGAACTCCTCCTAGACGGCTGGACCGATTTTGATGAAATTTTTTGTGTAAGTTCAAGGGACGTCGAGGATGGCTTAGATTCACAATTCGATCAACTAGATAATGTTTTAACAATGAATTTATTTATTATTTAAATTGTTGTTGATGTTAGAACGTTTTACATAGAATTTCGGCAGACTACGCTGCAGTTGTGTCAGATATTCAAAAGTTAAAGATTTAAAAATTCATCACTTTCGCTGTAAGAGTTGGCGTTATAAATTAGCGCCATCTGTACTTCATCTCTTTAACTTGATATTGAAACAGATAAAAATCATATGCTCTTAGTACTCCTAGACTTTCTATTATTCTATTGTTATTTTCGTTGTCATCTTATGATGTTTTACATTAGGGGGGGAGAGGGTTGAATCATGTTTGAAGTGTGTCTAAAAAACGATACTTTTTGAGTGAGATTTATAACAACCAACCTAACCTAAAAATTTATTTGTGTAGTTCATTAACTTCATAATAAATTTTTTAAATTGTTTTTACTATTCATGTTTTAAATGAAAAAAACTATTAAAAAACTAGAAAAAAATTCTATTAAAAATCATTTAATTTAAAAAAAATTATTCATTTTCCAAATTAAGAAGCAAGAAAATAAAATTACCCGTTTTTCATCTAAGATTTGTAACAATAAATCGTTTTCGGTGATAATTAAAAATTTTATTTTCAATAAATAACTCATATTCGTTGTGGATTACTCGGTTTATTTTGTATACATTTTTAATTAAATTTACACATGGGTTTGTTAACAACCACCCTAATCTAAAAATTATTTTTATAGTTTATTGATTCCATAACGCATAAATCTTTTTTGTTAATTATTTAAAATTTCATTCTCAATAAAAAAACTCACATTCGTTGCGTATTATATTACAGTATTTTTTTTATATATATATATATTTGATTCATGTAGCCGCACAGGTGCACGTTAATTAGAGACATCAATCTCAGATATAGGTTGAACAGGTGAGTGGCAATCAACAAAAAAGTGAAAATTTCAAAATTTCTACTTTTTACCTTTTTTGTGTTTCCAGTTAAGGGGGTATATGAGAGGGGGGGATGAAACCAAGTGGATCACCTAGAGGACACTCGGGGCTTCCATTATCACCATCAACCACCTGCCTACCACCAGCAGGAGCGTGGGAATCCTATAGAATGCACCATGAGTCATTTTGCCCTGCACACAGGTGTTTTTCCACCCTTCTGCGACCTCTAGCGGCCGGAGTATATAAGCTAGGTGGGTCAAACAAATTGCATCGTTTAGAGGACACTCAGGGCTTCCATTTGCATCATCAATCACCCGCCTACCACCAATAGGGGCGTGGCAATTCACCAAAAAACACTTTGGAATTTAACGTGTCACCCTTTTGCGGCCATTAGCGCCTAAACAGGGTGATCTAAGATGGCGCAAACTATTTGATTCATGTAGCCGCACAGGTGCACGTTAATTAGAGACATCAATCTCAGATATAGGTTGAACAGGTGAGTGGCAATCAACAAAAAAGTGAAAATTTCAAAATTTCTACTTTTTACCTTTTTTGTGTTTCCAGTTAAGGGGGTATATGAGAGGGGGGGATGAAACCAAGTGGATCACCTAGAGGACACTCGGGGCTTCCATTATCACCATCAACCACCTGCCTACCACCAGCAGGAGCGTGGGAATCCTATAGAATGCACCATGAGTCATTTTGCCCTGCACACAGGTGTTTTTCCACCCTTCTGCGACCTCTAGCGGCCGGAGTATATAAGCTAGGTGGGTCAAACAAATTGCATCGTTTAGAGGACACTCAGGGCTTCCATTTGCATCATCAATCACCCGCCTACCACCAATAGGAGCGTGGCAATTCACCAAAAAACACTTTGGAATTTAACGTGTCACCCTTTTGCGGCCATTAGCGCCTAAACAGGGTGATCTAAGATGGCGCAAACTATTTGATTCATGTAGCCGCACAGGTGCACGTTAATTAGAGACATCAATCTCAGATATAGGTTGAACAGGTGAGTGGCAATCAACAAAAAAGTGAAAATTTCAAAATTTCTACTTTTTACCTTTTTTGTGTTTCCAGTTAAGGGGGTATATGAGAGGGGGGGATGAAACCAAGTGGATCACCTAGAGGACACTCGGGGCTTCCATTATCACCATCAACCACCTGCCTACCACCAGCAGGAGCGTGGGAATCCTATAGAATGCACCATGAGTCATTTTGCCCTGCACACAGGTGTTTTTCCACCCTTCTGCGACCTCTAGCGGCCGGAGTATATAAGCTAGGTGGGTCAAACAAATTGCATCGTTTAGAGGACACTCAGGGCTTCCATTTGCATCATCAATCACCCGCCTACCACCAATAGGGGCGTGGCAATTCACCAAAAAACACTTTGGAATTTAACGTGTCACCCTTTTGCGGCCATTAGCGCCTAAACAGGGTGATCTAAGATGGCGCAAACTATTTGATTCATGTAGCCGCACAGGTGCACGTTAATTAGAGGCATCAATCTCAGATATAGGTTGAACAGGTGAGTGGCAATCAACAAAAAAGTGAAAATTTCAAAATTTCTACTTTTTACCTTTTTTGTGTTTCCAGTTAAGGGGGTATATGAGAGGGGGGGATGAAACCAAGTGGATCACCTAGAGGACACTCGGGGCTTCCAGTATCACCATCAACCACCTGCCTACCACCAGCAGGAGCGTGGGAATCCTATAGAATGCACCATGAGTCATTTTGCCCTGCACACAGGTGTTTTTCCACCCTTCTGCGACCTCTAGCGGCCGGAGTATATAAGCTAGGTGGGTCAAACAAATTGCATCGTTTAGAGGACACTCAGGGCTTCCATTTGCATCATCAATCACCCGCCTACCACCAATAGGGGCGTGGCAATTCACCAAAAAACACTTTGGAATTTAACGTGTCACCCTTTTGCGGCCATTAGCGCCTAAACAGGGTGATCTAAGATGGCGCAAACTATTTGATTCATGTAGCCGCACAGGTGCACGTTAATTAGAGACATCAATCTCAGATATAGGTTGAACAGGTGAGTGGCAATCAACAAAAAAGTGAAAATTTCAAAATTTCTACTTTTTACCTTTTTTGTGTTTCCAGTTAAGGGGGTATATGAGAGGGGGGGATGAAACCAAGTGGATCACCTAGAGGACACTCGGGGCTTCCATTATCACCATCAACCACCTGCCTACCACCAGCAGGAGCGTGGGAATCCTATAGAATGCACCATGAGTCATTTTGCCCTGCACACAGGTGTTTTTCCACCCTTCTGCGACCTCTAGCGGCCGGAGTATATAAGCTAGGTGGGTCAAACAAATTGCATCGTTTAGAGGACACTCAGGGCTTCCATTTGCATCATCAATCACCCGCCTACCACCAATAGGGGCGTGGCAATTCACCAAAAAACACTTTGGAATTTAACGTGTCACCCTTTTGCGGCCATTAGCGCCTAAACAGGGTGATCTAAGATGGCGCAAACTATTTGATTCATGTAGCCGCACAGGTGCACGTTAATTAGAGACATCAATCTCAGATATAGGTTGAACAGGTGAGTGGCAATCAACAAAAAAGTGAAAATTTCAAAATTTCTACTTTTTACCTTTTTTGTGTTTCCAGTTAAGGGGGTATATGAGAGGGGGGGATGAAACCAAGTGGATCACCTAGAGGACACTCGGGGCTTCCATTATCACCATCAACCACCTGCCTACCACCAGCAGGAGCGTGGGAATCCTATAGAATGCACCATGAGTCATTTTGCCCTGCACACAGGTGTTTTTCCACCCTTCTGCGACCTCTAGCGGCCGGAGTATATAAGCTAGGTGGGTCAAACAAATTGCATCGTTTAGAGGACACTCAGGGCTTCCATTTGCATCATCAATCACCCGCCTACCACCAATAGGGGCGTGGCAATTCACCAAAAAACACTTTGGAATTTAACGTGTCACCCTTTTGCGGCCATTAGCGCCTAAACAGGGTGATCTAAGATGGCGCAAACTATTTGATTCATGTAGCCGCACAGGTGCACGTTAATTAGAGACATCAATCTCAGATATAGGTTGAACAGGTGAGTGGCAATCAACAAAAAAGTGAAAATTTCAAAATTTCTACTTTTTACCTTTTTTGTGTTTCCAGTTAAGGGGGTATATGAGAGGGGGGGATGAAACCAAGTGGATCACCTAGAGGACACTCGGGGCTTCCATTATCACCATCAACCACCTGCCTACCACCAGCAGGAGCGTGGGAATCCTATAGAATGCACCATGAGTCATTTTGCCCTGCACACAGGTGTTTTTCCACCCTTCTGCGACCTCTAGCGGCCGGAGTATATAAGCTAGGTGGGTCAAACAAATTGCATCGTTTAGAGGACACTCAGGGCTTCCATTTGCATCATCAATCACCCGCCTACCACCAATAGGGGCGTGGCAATTCACCAAAAAACACTTTGGAATTTAACGTGTCACCCTTTTGCGGCCATTAGCGCCTAAACAGGGTGATCTAAGATGGCGCAAACTATTTGATTCATGTAGCCGCACAGGTGCACGTTAATTAGAGACATCAATCTCAGATATAGGTTGAACAGGTGAGTGGCAATCAACAAAAAAGTGAAAATTTCAAAATTTCTACTTTTTACCTTTTTTGTGTTTCCAGTTAAGGGGGTATATGAGAGGGGGGGATGAAACCAAGTGGATCACCTAGAGGACACTCGGGGCTTCCATTATCACCATCAACCACCTGCCTACCACCAGCAGGAGCGTGGGAATCCTATAGAATGCACCATGAGTCATTTTGCCCTGCACACAGGTGTTTTTCCACCCTTCTGCGACCTCTAGCGGCCGGAGTATATAAGCTAGGTGGGTCAAACAAATTGCATCGTTTAGAGGACACTCAGGGCTTCCATTTGCATCATCAATCACCCGCCTACCACCAATAGGGGCGTGGAAATTCACCAAAAACACTTTGGAATTTAACGTGTCACCCTTTTGCGGCCATTAGCGCCTAAACAGGGTGATCTAAGATGGCGCAAACTATTTGATTCATGTAGCCGCACAGGTGCACGTTAATTAGAGACATCAATCTCAGATATAGGTTGAACAGGTGAGTGGCAATCAACAAAAAAGTGAAAATTTCAAAATTTCTACTTTTTACCTTTTTTGTGTTTCCAGTTAAGGGGGTATATGAGAGGGGGGAATGAAACCAAGTGGATCACCTAGAGGACACTCGGGGCTTCCATTATCACCATCAACCACCTGCCTACCACCAGCAGGAGCGTGGGAATCCTATAGAATGCACCATGAGTCATTTTGCCCTGCACACAGGTGTTTTTCCACCCTTCTGCGACCTCTAGCGGCCGGAGTATATAAGCTAGGTGGGTCAAACAAATTGCATCGTTTAGAGGACACTCAGGGCTTCCATTTGCATCATCAATCACCCGCCTACCACCAATAGGGGCGTGGCAATTCACCAAAAAACACTTTGGAATTTAACGTGTCACCCTTTTGCGGCCATTAGCGCCTAAACAGGGTGATCTAAGATGGCGCAAACTATTTGATTCATGTAGCCGCACAGGTGCACGTAAATTAGAGACATCAATCTACTAGGGTGCTCCGTTTACGCCTTACTTCGTAAGGCGCAAACTGCGCTAGTTTTTTCAACCTCTAGCTAATTCTTCTTTGGAACGCACATTGTATATATTTCTTCTGTGCGTGTGTATGTCACTGAACTCCTCCTAGACGGCTGGACCGATTTTGATGAAATTTTTTGTGTAAGTTCAAGGGACGTCGAGGATGGCTTAGATTCACAATTCGATCAACTAGATAATGTTTTAACAATGAATTTATTTATTATTTAAATTGTTGTTGATGTTAGAACGTTTTACATAGAATTTCGGCAGACTACGCTGCAGTTGTGTCAGATATTCAAAAGTTAAAGATTTAAAAATTCATCACTTTCGCTGTAAGAGTTGGCGTTATAAATTAGCGCCATCTGTACTTCATCTCTTTAACTTGATATTGAAACAGATAAAAATCATATGCTCTTAGTACTCCTAGACTTTCTATTATTCTATTGTTATTTTCGTTGTCATCTTATGATGTTTTACATTAGGGGGGGAGAGGGTTGAATCATGTTTGAAGTGTGTCTAAAAAACGATACTTTTTGAGTGAGATTTATAACAACCAACCTAACCTAAAAATTTATTTGTGTAGTTCATTAACTTCATAATAAATTTTTTAAATTGTTTTTACTATTCATGTTTTAAATGAAAAAAACTATTAAAAAACTAGAAAAAAATTCTATTAAAAATCATTTAATTTAAAAAAAATTATTCATTTTCCAAATTAAGAAGCAAGAAAATAAAATTACCCGTTTTTCATCTAAGATTTGTAACAATAAATCGTTTTCGGTGATAATTAAAAATTTTATTTTCAATAAATAACTCATATTCGTTGTGGATTACTCGGTTTATTTTGTATACATTTTTAATTAAATTTACACATGGGTTTGTTAACAACCACCCTAATCTAAAAATTATTTTTATAGTTTATTGATTCCATAACGCATAAATCTTTTTTGTTAATTATTTAAAATTTCATTCTCAATAAAAAAACTCACATTCGTTGCGTATTATATTACAGTATTTTTTTTATATATATATATATTTGATTCATGTAGCCGCACAGGTGCACGTTAATTAGAGACATCAATCTCAGATATAGGTTGAACAGGTGAGTGGCAATCAACAAAAAAGTGAAAATTTCAAAATTTCTACTTTTTACCTTTTTTGTGTTTCCAGTTAAGGGGGTATATGAGAGGGGGGGATGAAACCAAGTGGATCACCTAGAGGACACTCGGGGCTTCCATTATCACCATCAACCACCTGCCTACCACCAGCAGGAGCGTGGGAATCCTATAGAATGCACCATGAGTCATTTTGCCCTGCACACAGGTGTTTTTCCACCCTTCTGCGACCTCTAGCGGCCGGAGTATATAAGCTAGGTGGGTCAAACAAATTGCATCGTTTAGAGGACACTCAGGGCTTCCATTTGCATCATCAATCACCCGCCTACCACCAATAGGGGCGTGGCAATTCACCAAAAAACACTTTGGAATTTAACGTGTCACCCTTTTGCGGCCATTAGCGCCTAAACAGGGTGATCTAAGATGGCGCAAACTATTTGATTCATGTAGCCGCACAGGTGCACGTTAATTAGAGACATCAATCTCAGATATAGGTTGAACAGGTGAGTGGCAATCAACAAAAAAGTGAAAATTTCAAAATTTCTACTTTTTACCTTTTTTGTGTTTCCAGTTAAGGGGGTATATGAGAGGGGGGGATGAAACCAAGTGGATCACCTAGAGGACACTCGGGGCTTCCATTATCACCATCAACCACCTGCCTACCACCAGCAGGAGCGTGGGAATCCTATAGAATGCACCATGAGTCATTTTGCCCTGCACACAGGTGTTTTTCCACCCTTCTGCGACCTCTAGCGGCCGGAGTATATAAGCTAGGTGGGTCAAACAAATTGCATCGTTTAGAGGACACTCAGGGCTTCCATTTGCATCATCAATCACCCGCCTACCACCAATAGGGGCGTGGCAATTCACCAAAAAACACTTTGGAATTTAACATGTCACCCTTTTGCGGCCATTAGCGCCTAAACAGGGTGATCTAAGATGGCGCAAACTATTTGATTCATGTAGCCGCACAGGTGCACGTTAATTAGAGACATCAATCTCAGATATAGGTTGAACAGGTGAGTGGCAATCAACAAAAAAGTGAAAATTTCAAAATTTCTACTTTTTACCTTTTTTGTGTTTCCAGTTAAGGGGGTATATGAGAGGGGGGGATGAAACCAAGTGGATCACCTAGAGGACACTCGGGGCTTCCATTATCACCATCAACCACCTGCCTACCACCAGCAGGAGCGTGGGAATCCTATAGAATGCACCATGAGTCATTTTGCCCTGCACACAGGTGTTTTTCCACCCTTCTGCGACCTCTAGCGGCCGGAGTATATAAGCTAGGTGGGTCAAACAAATTGCATCGTTTAGAGGACACTCAGGGCTTCCATTTGCATCATCAATCACCCGCCTACCACCAATAGGGGCGTGGCAATTCACCAAAAAACACTTTGGAATTTAACGTGTCACCCTTTTGCGGCCATTAGCGCCTAAACAGGGTGATCTAAGATGGCGCAAACTATTTGATTCATGTAGCCGCACAGGTGCACGTTAATTAGAGACATCAATCTCAGATATAGGTTGAACAGGTGAGTGGCAATCAACAAAAAAGTGAAAATTTCAAAATTTCTACTTTTTACCTTTTTTGTGTTTCTAGTTAAGGGGGTATATGAGAGGGTGGGATGAAACCAAGTGGATCACCTAGAGGACACTCGGGGCTTCCATTATCACCATCAACCACCTGCCTACCACCAGCAGGAGCGTGGGAATCCTATAGAATGCACCATGAGTCATTTTGCCCTGCACACAGGTGTTTTTCCACCCTTCTGCGACCTCTAGCGGCCGGAGTATATAAGCTAGGTGGGTCAAACAAATTGCATCGTTTAGAGGACACTCAGGGCTTCCATTTGCATCATCAATCACCCGCCTACCACCAATAGGGGCGTGGCAATTCACCAAAAAACACTTTGGAATTTAACGTGTCACCCTTTTGCGGCCATTAGCGCCTAAACAGGGTGATCTAAGATGGCGCAAACTATTTGATTCATGTAGCCGCACAGGTGCACGTTAATTAGAGACATCAATCTCAGATATAGGTTGAACAGGTGAGTGGCAATCAACAAAAAAGTGAAAATTTCAAAATTTCTACTTTTTACCTTTTTTGTGTTTCCAGTTAAGGGGGTATATGAGAGGGGGGGATGAAACCAAGTGGATCACCTAGAGGACACTCGGGGCTTCCATTATCACCATCAACCACCTGCCTACCACCAGCAGGAGCGTGGGAATCCTATAGAATGCACCATGAGTCATTTTGCCCTGCACACAGGTGTTTTTCCACCCTTCTGCGACCTCTAGCGGCCGGAGTATATAAGCTAGGTGGGTCAAACAAATTGCATCGTTTAGAGGACACTCAGGGCTTCCATTTGCATCATCAATCACCCGCCTACCACCAATAGGAGCGTGGCAATTCACCAAAAAACACTTTGGAATTTAACGTGTCACCCTTTTGCGGCCATTAGCGCCTAAACAGGGTGATCTAAGATGGCGCAAACTATTTGATTCATGTAGCCGCACAGGTGCACGGTTATTAGAGACATCAATCTCAGATATAGGTTGAACAGGTGAGTGGCAATCAACAAAAAAGTGAAAATTTCAAAATTTCTACTTTTTACCTTTTTTGTGTTTCCAGTTAAGGGGGTATATGAGAGGGGGGATGAAACCAAGTGGATCACCTAGAGGACACTCGGGGCTTCCATTATCACCATCAACCACCTGCCTACCACCAGCAGGAGCGTGGGAATCCTATAGAATGCACCATGAGTCATTTTGCCCTGCACACAGGTGTTTTTCCACCCTTCTGCGACCTCTAGCGGCCGGAGTATATAAGCTAGGTGGGTCAAACAAATTGCATCGTTTAGAGGACACTCAGGGCTTCCATTTGCATCATCAATCACCCGCCTACCACCAATAGGGGCGTGGCAATTCACCAAAAAACACTTTGGAATTTAACGTGTCACCCTTTTGCGGCCATTAGCGCCTAAACAGGGTGATCTAAGATGGCGCAAACTATTTGATTCATGTAGCCGCACAGGTGCACGTTAATTAGAGACATCAATCTCAGATATAGGTTGAACAGGTGAGTGGCAATCAACAAAAAAGTGAAAATTTCAAAATTTCTACTTTTTACCATTTTGTGTTTCCAGTTAAGGGGGTATATGAGAGGGGGGGATGAAACCAAGTGGATCACCTAGAGGACACTCGGGGCTTCCATTATCACCATCAACCACCTGCCTACCACCAGCAGGAGCGTGGGAATCCTATAGAATGCACCATGAGTCATTTTGCCCTGCACACAGGTGTTTTTCCACCCTTCTGCGACCTCTAGCGGCCGGAGTATATAAGCTAGGTGGGTCAAACAAATTGCATCGTTTAGAGGACACTCAGGGCTTCCATTTGCATCATCAATCACCCGCCTACCACCAATAGGGGCGTGGCAATTCACCAAAAAACACTTTGGAATTTAACGTGTCACCCTTTTGCGGCCATTAGCGCCTAAACAGGGTGATCTAAGATGGCGCAAACTATTTGATTCATGTAGCCGCACAGGTGCACGTTAATTAGAGACATCAATCTCAGATATAGGTTGAACAGGTGAGTGGCAATCAACAAAAAAGTGAAAATTTCAAAATTTCTACTTTTTACCTTTTTTGTGTTTCCAGTTAAGGGGGTATATGAGAGGGGGGGATGAAACCAAGTGGATCACCTAGAGGACACTCGGGGCTTCCATTATCACCATCAACCACCTGCCTACCACCAGCAGGAGCGTGGGAATCCTATAGAATGCACCATGAGTCATTTTGCCCTGCACACAGGTGTTTTTCCACCCTTCTGCGACCTCTAGCGGCCGGAGTATATAAGCTAGGTGGGTCAAACAAATTGCATCGTTTAGAGGACACTCAGGGCTTCCATTTGCATCATCAATCACCCGCCTACCACCAATAGGGGCGTGGCAATTCACCAAAAAACACTTTGGAATTTAACGTGTCACCCTTTTGCGGCCATTAGCGCCTAAACAGGGTGATCTAAGATGGCGCAAACTATTTGATTCATGTAGCCGCACAGGTGCACGTTAATTAGAGACATCAATCTCAGATATAGGTTGAACAGGTGAGTGGCAATCAACAAAAAAGTGAAAATTTCAAAATTTCTACTTTTTACCTTTTTTGTGTTTCCAGTTAAGGGGGTATATGAGAGGGGGGGATGAAACCAAGTGGATCACCTAGAGGACACTCGGGGCTTCCATTATCACCATCAACCACCTGCCTACCACCAGCAGGAGCGTGGGAATCCTATAGAATGCACCATGAGTCATTTTGCCCTGCACACAGGTGTTTTTCCACCCTTCTGCGACCTCTAGCGGCCGGAGTATATAAGCTAGGTGGGTCAAACAAATTGCATCGTTTAGAGGACACTCAGGGCTTCCATTTGCATCATCAATCACCCGCCTACCACCAATAGGGGCGTGGTAATTCACCAAAAAACACTTTGGAATTTAACGTGTCACCCTTTTGCGGCCATTAGCGCCTAAACAGGGTGATCTAAGATGGCGCAAACTATTTGATTCATGTAGCCGCACAGGTGCACGTTAATTAGAGACATCAATCTCAGATATAGGTTGAACAGGTGAGTGGCAATCAACAAAAAAGTGAAAATTTCAAAATTTCTACTTTTTACCATTTTGTGTTTCCAGTTAAGGGGGTATATGAGAGGGGGGGATGAAACCAAGTGGATCACCTAGAGGACACTCGGGGCTTCCATTATCACCATCAACCACCTGCCTACCACCAGCAGGAGCGTGGGAATCCTATAGAATGCACCATGAGTCATTTTGCCCTGCACACAGGTGTTTTTCCACCCTTCTGCGACCTCTAGCGGCCGGAGTATATAAGCTAGGTGGGTCAAACAAATTGCATCGTTTAGAGGACACTCAGGGCTTCCATTTGCATCATCAATCACCCGCCTACCACCAATAGGGGCGTGGCAATTCACCAAAAAACACTTTGGAATTTAACGTGTCACCCTTTTGCGGCCATTAGCGCCTAAACAGGGTGATCTAAGATGGCGCAAACTATTTGATTCATGTAGCCGCACAGGTGCACGTTAATTAGAGACATCAATCTCAGATATAGGTTGAACAGGTGAGTGGCAATCAACAAAAAAGTGAAAATTTCAAAATTTCTACTTTTTACCTTTTTTGTGTTTCCAGTTAAGGGGGTATATGAGAGGGGGGGATGAAACCAAGTGGATCACCTAGAGGACACTCGGGGCTTCCATTATCACCATCAACCACCTGCCTACCACCAGCAGGAGCGTGGGAATCCTATAGAATGCACCATGAGTCATTTTGCCCTGCACACAGGTGTTTTTCCACCCTTCTGCGACCTCTAGCGGCCGGAGTATATAAGCTAGGTGGGTCAAACAAATTGCATCGTTTAGAGGACACTCAGGGCTTCCATTTGCATCATCAATCACCCGCCTACCACCAATAGGGGCGTGGCAATTCACCAAAAAACACTTTGGAATTTAACGTGTCACCCTTTTGCGGCCATTAGCGCCTAAACAGGGTGATCTAAGATGGCGCAAACTATTTGATTCATGTAGCCGCACAGGTGCACGTTAATTAGAGACATCAATCTCAGATATAGGTTGAACAGGTGAGTGGCAATCAACAAAAAAGTGAAAATTTCAAAATTTCTACTTTTTACCTTTTTTGTGTTTCCAGTTAAGGGGGTATATGAGAGGGGGGGATGAAACCAAGTGGATCACCTAGAGGACACTCGGGGCTTCCATTATCACCATCAACCACCTGCCTACCACCAGCAGGAGCGTGGGAATCCTATAGAATGCACCATGAGTCATTTTGCCCTGCACACAGGTGTTTTTCCACCCTTCTGCGACCTCTAGCGGCCGGAGTATATAAGCTAGGTGGGTCAAACAAATTGCATCGTTTAGAGGACACTCAGGGCTTCCATTTGCATCATCAATCACCCGCCTACCACCAATAGGGGCGTGGTAATTCACCAAAAAACACTTTGGAATTTAACGTGTCACCCTTTTGCGGCCATTAGCGCCTAAACAGGGTGATCTAAGATGGCGCAAACTATTTGATTCATGTAGCCGCACAGGTGCACGTTAATTAGAGACATCAATCTCAGATATAGGTTGAACAGGTGAGTGGCAATCAACAAAAAAGTGAAAATTTCAAAATTTCTACTTTTTACCATTTTGTGTTTCCAGTTAAGGGGGTATATGAGAGGGGGGGATGAAACCAAGTGGATCACCTAGAGGACACTCGGGGCTTCCATTATCACCATCAACCACCTGCCTACCACCAGCAGGAGCGTGGGAATCCTATAGAATGCACCATGAGTCATTTTGCCCTGCACACAGGTGTTTTTCCACCCTTCTGCGACCTCTAGCGGCCGGAGTATATAAGCTAGGTGGGTCAAACAAATTGCATCGTTTAGAGGACACTCAGGGCTTCCATTTGCATCATCAATCACCCGCCTACCACCAATAGGGGCGTGGCAATTCACCAAAAAACACTTTGGAATTTAACGTGTCACCCTTTTGCGGCCATTAGCGCCTAAACAGGGTGATCTAAGATGGCGCAAACTATTTGATTCATGTAGCCGCACAGGTGCACGTTAATTAGAGACATCAATCTCAGATATAGGTTGAACAGGTGAGTGGCAATCAACAAAAAAGTGAAAATTTCAAAATTTCTACTTTTTACCTTTTTTGTGTTTCCAGTTAAGGGGGTATATGAGAGGGGGGGATGAAACCAAGTGGATCACCTAGAGGACACTCGGGGCTTCCATTATCACCATCAACCACCTGCCTACCACCAGCAGGAGCGTGGGAATCCTATAGAATGCACCATGAGTCATTTTGCCCTGCACACAGGTGTTTTTCCACCCTTCTGCGACCTCTAGCGGCCGGAGTATATAAGCTAGGTGGGCCAAACAAATTGCATCGTTTAGAGGACACTCAGGGCTTCCATTTGCATCATCAATCACCCGCCTACCACCAATAGGGGCGTGGCAATTCACCAAAAAACACTTTGGAATTTAACGTGTCACCCTTTTGCGGCCATTAGCGCCTAAACAGGGTGATCTAAGATGGCGCAAACTATTTGATTCATGTAGCCGCACAGGTGCACGTTAATTAGAGACATCAATCTCAGATATAGGTTGAACAGGTGAGTGGCAATCAACAAAAAAGTGAAAATTTCAAAATTTCTACTTTTTACCATTTTGTGTTTCCAGTTAAGGGGGTATATGAGAGGGGGGGATGAAACCAAGTGGATCACCTAGAGGACACTCGGGGCTTCCATTATCACCATCAACCACCTGCCTACCACCAGCAGGAGCGTGGGAATCCTATAGAATGCACCATGAGTCATTTTGCCCTGCACACAGGTGTTTTTCCACCCTTCTGCGACCTCTAGCGGCCGGAGTATATAAGCTAGGTGGGTCAAACAAATTGCATCGTTTAGAGGACACTCAGGGCTTCCATTTGCATCATCAATCACCCGCCTACCACCAATAGGGGCGTGGCAATTCACCAAAAAACACTTTGGAATTTAACGTGTCACCCTTTTGCGGCCATTAGCGCCTAAACAGGGTGATCTAAGATGGCGCAAACTATTTGATTCATGTAGCCGCACAGGTGCACGTTAATTAGAGACATCAATCTCAGATATAGGTTGAACAGGTGAGTGGCAATCAACAAAAAAGTGAAAATTTCAAAATTTCTACTTTTTACCTTTTTTGTGTTTCCAGTTAAGGGGGTATATGAGAGGGGGGGATGAAACCAAGTGGATCACCTAGAGGACACTCGGGGCTTCCATTATCACCATCAACCACCTGCCTACCACCAGCAGGAGCGTGGGAATCCTATAGAATGCA
Organism: Bactrocera oleae; assembly: GCF_042242935.1. Classification (NCBI taxonomy): domain Eukaryota; kingdom Metazoa; phylum Arthropoda; class Insecta; order Diptera; family Tephritidae; genus Bactrocera; species Bactrocera oleae. Next base: position 37,628,809 of record NC_091541.1, read on the forward strand.
CCATGAGTCATTTTGCCCTGCACACAGGTGTTTTTCCACCCTTCTGCGACCTCTAGCGGCCGGAGTATATAAGCTAGGTGGGTCAAACAAATTGCCTCGTTTAGAGGACACTCAGGGCTTCCATTTGCATCATCAATCACCCGCCTACCACCAATAGGGGCGTGGCAATTCACCAAAAAACACTTTGGAATTTAACGTGTCACCCTTTTGCGGCCATTAGCGCCTAAACAGGGTGATCTAAGATGGCGCAAACTATTTGATTCATGTAGCCGCACAGGTGCACGTTAATTAGAGACATCAATCTCAGATATAGGTTGAACAGGTGAGTGGCAATCAACAAAAAAGTGAAAATTTCAAAATTTCTACTTTTTACCTTTTTTGTGTTTCCAGTTAAGGGGGTATATGAGAGGGGGGGATGAAACCAAGTGGATCACCTAGAGGACACTCGGGGCTTCCATTATCACCATCAACCACCTGCCTACCACCAGCAGGAGCGTGGGAATCCTATAGAATGCACCATGAGTCATTTTGCCCTGCACACAGGTGTTTTTCCACCCTTCTGCGACCTCTAGCGGCCGGAGTATATAAGCTAGGTGGGTCAAACAAATTGCATCGTTTAGAGGACACTCAGGGCTTCCATTTGCATCATCAATCACCCGCCTACCACCAATAGGGGCGTGGCAATTCACCAAAAAACACTTTGGAATTTAACGTGTCACCCTTTTGCGGCCATTAGCGCCTAAACAGGGTGATCTAAGATGGCGCAAACTATTTGATTCATGTAGCCGCACAGGTGCACGTTAATTAGAGACATCAATCTCAGATATAGGTTGAACAGGTGAGTGGCAATCAACAAAAAAGTGAAAATTTCAAAATTTCTACTTTTTACCTTTTTTGTGTTTCCCGTTAAGGGGGTATATGAAAGGGGGGAATGAAACCAAGTGGATCACCTAGAGGACACTCGGGGCTTCCATTATCACCATCAACCACCTGCCTACCACCACCAGGAGCGTGGGAATCCTATAGAATGCACCATGAGTCATTTTGCCCTGCACACAGGTGTTTTTCCACCCTTCTGCGACCTCTAGCGGCCGGAGTATATAAGCTAGGTGGGTCAAACAAATTGCATCGTTTAGAGGACACTCAGGGCTTCCATTTGCATCATCAATCACCCGCCTACCACCAATAGGGGCGTGGCAATTCACCAAAAAACACTTTGGAATTTAACGTGTCACCCTTTTGCGGCCATTAGCGCCTAAACAGGGTGATCTAAGATGGCGAAAACTATTTGATTCATGTAGCCGCACAGGTGCACGTTAATTAGAGACATCAATCTCAGATATAGGTTGAACAGGTGAGTGGCAATCAACAAAAAAGTGAAAATTTCAAAATTTCTACTTTTTACCTTTTTTGTGTTTCCAGTTAAGGGGGTATATGAGAGGGGGGGATGAAACCAAGTGGATCACCTAGAGGACACTCGGGGCTTCCATTATCACCATCAACCACCTGCCTACCACCAGCAGGAGCGTGGGAATCCTATAGAATGCACCATGAGTCATTTTGCCCTGCACACAGGTGTTTTTCCACCCTTCTGCGACCTCTAGCGGCCGGAGTATATAAGCTAGGTGGGTCAAACAAATTGCATCGTTTAGAGGACACTCAGGGCTTCCATTTGCATCATCAATCACCCGCCTACCACCAATAGGGGCGTGGCAATTCACCAAAAAACACTTTGGAATTTAACGTGTCACCCTTTTGCGGCCATTAGCGCCTAAACAGGGTGATCTAAGATGGCGCAAACTATTTGATTCATGTAGCCGCACAGGTGCACGTTAATTAGAGACATCAATCTCAGATATAGGTTGAACAGGTGAGTGGCAATCAACAAAAAAGTGAAAATTTCAAAATTTCTACTTTTTACCTTTTTTGTGTTTCCAGTTAAGGGGGTATATGAGAGGGGGGGATGAAACCAAGTGGATCACCTAGAGGACACTCGGGGCTTCCATTATCACCATCAACCACCTGCCTACCACCAGCAGGAGCGTGGGAATCCTATAGAATGCACCATGAGTCATTTTGCCCTGCACACAGGTGTTTTTCCACCCTTCTGCGACCTCTAGCGGCCGGAGTATATAAGCTAGGTGGGTCAAACAAATTGCATCGTTTAGAGGACACTCAGGGCTTCCATTTGCATCATCAATCACCCGCCTACCACCAATAGGGGCGTGGCAATTCACCAAAAAACACTTTGGAATTTAACGTGTCACCCTTTTGCGGCCATTAGCGCCTAAACAGGGTGATCTAAGATGGCGCAAACTATTTGATTCATGTAGCCGCACAGGTGCACGTTAATTAGAGACATCAATCTACTAGGGCGCTCCGTTTACGCCTTACTTCGTAAGGCGCAAACTGCGCTAGTTTTTTTAACCTCTAGCTAATTCTTCTTTGGAACGCACATTGTATATATTTCTTCTGTGCGTGTGTATGTCACTGAACTCCTCCTAGACGGCTGGACCGATTTTGATGAAATTTTTTGTGTAAGTTCAAGGGACGTCGAGGATGGCTTAGATTCACATTCACATTCGATCAACTAGATAATGTTTTAACAATGAATTTATTTATTATTTAAATTGTTGTTGATGTTAGAACGTTTTACATAGAATTTCGGCAGACTACGCTGCAGTTGTGTCAGATATTCAAAAGTTAAAGATTTAAAAATTCATCACTTTCGCTGTAAGAGTTGGCGTTATAAATTAGCGCCATCTGTACTTCATCTCTTTAACTTGATATTGAAACAGATAAAAATCATATGCTCTTAGTACTCCTAGACTTTCTATTATTCTATTGTTATTTTCGTTGTCATCTTATGATGTTTTACATTAGGGGGGGAGAGGGTTGAATCATGTTTGAAGTGTGTCTAAAAAACGATACTTTTTGAGTGAGATTTATAACAACCAACCTAACCTAAAAATTTATTTGTGTAGTTCATTAACTTCATAATAAATTTTTTAAATTGTTTTTACTATTCATGTTTTAAATGAAAAAAACTATTAAAAAACTAGAAAAAAATTCTATTAAAAATCATTTAATTTAAAAAAAATTATTCATTTTCCAAATTAAGAAGCAAGAAAATAAAATTACCCGTTTTTCATCTAAGATTTGTAACAATAAATCGTTTTCGGTGATAATTAAAAATTTTATTTTCAATAAATAACTCATATTCGTTGTGGATTACTCGGTTTATTTTGTATACATTTTTAATTAAATTTACACATGGGTTTGTTAACAACCACCCTAATCTAAAAATTATTTTTATAGTTTATTGATTCCATAACGCATAAATCTTTTTTGTTAATTATTTAAAATTTCATTCTCAATAAAAAAACTCACATTCGTTGCGTATTATATTACAGTATTTTTTATATATATATATATATTTGATTCATGTAGCCGCACAGGTGCACGTTAATTAGAGACATCAATCTCAGATATAGGTTGAACAGGTGAGTGGCAATCAACAAAAAAGTGAAAATTTCAAAATTTCTACAGTTTCCAGTTAAGGGGGTATATGAGAGGGGGGGATGAAACCAAGTGGATCACCTAGAGGACACTCGGGGCTTCCATTATCACCATCAACCACCTGCCTACCACCAGCAGGAGCGTGGGAATCCTATAGAATGCACCATGAGTCATTTTGCCCTGCACACAGGTGTTTTTCCACCCTTCTGCGACCTCTAGCGGCCGGAGTATATAAGCTAGGTGGGTCAAACAAATTGCATCGTTTAGAGGACACTCAGGGCTTCCATTTGCATCATCAATCACCCGCCTACCACCAATAGGGGCGTGGCAATTCACCAAAAAACACTTTGGAATTTAACGTGTCACCCTTTTGCGGCCATTAGCGCCTAAACAGGGTGATCTAAGATGGCGCAAACTATTTGATTCATGTAGCCGCACAGGTGCACGTTAATTAGAGACATCAATCTCAGATATAGGTTGAACAGGTGAGTGGCAATCAACAAAAAAGTGAAAATTTCAAAATTTCTACTTTTTACCTTTTTTGTGTTTCCAGTTAAGGGGGTATATGAGAGGGGGGGATGAAACCAAGTGGATCACCTAGAGGACACTCGGGGCTTCCATTATCACCATCAACCACCTGCCTACCACCAGCAGGAGCGTGGGAATCCTATAGAATGCACCATGAGTCATTTTGCCCTGCACACAGGTGTTTTTCCACCCTTCTGCGACCTCTAGCGGCCGGAGTATATAAGCTAGGTGGGTCAAACAAATTGCATCGTTTAGAGGACACTCAGGGCTTCCATTTGCATCATCAATCACCCGCCTACCACCAATAGGGGCGTGGCAATTCACCAAAAAACACTTTGGAATTTAACGTGTCACCCTTTTGCGGCCATTAGCGCCTAAACAGGGTGATCTAAGATGGCGCAAACTATTTGATTCATGTAGCCGCACAGGTGCACGTTAATTAGAGACATCAATCTCAGATATAGGTTGAACAGGTGAGTGGCAATCAACAAAAAAGTGAAAATTTCAAAATTTCTACTTTTTACCTTTTTTGTGTTTCCAGTTAAGGGGGTATATGAGAGGGGGGGATGAAACCAAGTGGATCACCTAGAGGACACTCGGGGCTTCCATTATCACCATCAACCACCTGCCTACCACCAGCAGGAGCGTGGGAATCCTATAGAATGCACCATGAGTCATTTTGCCCTGCACACAGGTGTTTTTCCACCCTTCTGCGACCTCTAGCGGCCGGAGTATATAAGCAAGGTGGGTCAAACAAATTGCATCGTTTAGAGGACACTCAGGGCTTCCATTTGCATCATCAATCACCCGCCTACCACCAATAGGGGCGTGGCAATTCACCAAAAAACACTTTGGAATTTAACGTGTCACCCTTTTGCGGCCATTAGCGCCTAAACAGGGTAATCTAAGATGGCGCAAACTATTTGATTCATGTAGCCGCACAGGTGCACGTTAATTAGAGACATCAATCTCAGATATAGGTTGAACAGGTTAGTGGCAATCAACAAAAAAGTGAAAATTTCAAAATTTCTACTTTTTACCTTTTTTGTGTTTCCAGTTAAGGGGGTATATGAGAGGGGGGGATGAAACCAAGTGGATCACCTAGAGGACACTCGGGGCTTCCATTATCACCATCAACCACCTGCCTACCACCAGCAGGAGCGTGGGAATCCTATAGAATGCACCATGAGTCATTTTGCCCTGCACACAGGTGTTTTTCCACCCTTCTGCGACCTCTAGCGGCCGAAGTATATAAGCTAGGTGGGTCAAACAAATTGCATCGTTTAGAGGACACTCAGGGCTTCCATTTGCATCATCAATCACCCGCCTACCACCAATAGGGGCGTGGCAATTCACCAAAAAACACTTTGGAATTTAACGTGTCACCCTTTTGCGGCCATTAGCGCCTAAACAGGGTGATCTAAGATGGCGCAAACTATTTGATTCATGTAGCCGCACAGGTGCACGTTAATTAGAGACATCAATCTACTAGGGCGCTCCGTTTACGCCTTACTTCGTAAGGCGCAAACTGCGCTAGTTTTTTTAACCTCTAGCTAATTCTTCTTTGGAACGCACATTGTATATATTTCTTCTGTGCGTGTGTATGTCACTGAACTCCTCCTAGACGGCTGGACCGATTTTGATGAAATTTTTTGTGTAAGTTCAAGGGACGTCGAGGATGGCTTAGATTCACATTCACATTCGATCAACTAGATAATGTTTTAACAATGAATTTATTTATTATTTAAATTGTTGTTGATGTTAGAACGTTTTACATAGAATTTCGGCAGACTACGCTGCAGTTGTGTCAGATATTCAAAAGTTAAAGATTTAAAAATTCATCACTTTCGCTGTAAGAGTTGGCGTTATAAATTAGCGCCATCTGTACTTCATCTCTTTAACTTGATATTGAAACAGATAAAAATCATATGCTCTTAGTACTCCTAGACTTTCTATTATTCTATTGTTATTTTCGTTGTCATCTTATGATGTTTTACATTAGGGGGGGAGAGGGTTGAATCATGTTTGAAGTGTGTCTAAAAAACGATACTTTTTGAGTGAGATTTATAACAACCAACCTAACCTAAAAATTTATTTGTGTAGTTCATTAACTTCATAATAAATTTTTTAAATTGTTTTTACTATTCATGTTTTAAATGAAAAAAACTATTAAAAAACTAGAAAAAAATTCTATTAAAAATCATTTAATTTAAAAAAAATTATTCATTTTCCAAATTAAGAAGCAAGAAAATAAAATTACCCGTTTTTCATCTAAGATTTGTAACAATAAATCGTTTTCGGTGATAATTAAAAATTTTATTTTCAATAAATAACTCATATTCGTTGTGGATTACTCGGTTTATTTTGTATACATTTTTAATTAAATTTACACATGGGTTTGTTAACAACCACCCTAATCTAAAAATTATTTTTATAGTTTATTGATTCCATAACGCATAAATCTTTTTTGTTAATTATTTAAAATTTCATTCTCAATAAAAAAACTCACATTCGCCTACCACCAATAGGGGCGTGGCAATTCACCAAAAAACACTTTGGAATTTAACGTGTCACCCTTTTGCGGCCATTAGCGCCTAAACAGGGTGATCTAAGATGGCGCAAACTATTTGATTCATGTAGCCGCACAGGTGCACGTTAATTAGAGACATCAATCTCAGATATAGGTTGAACAGGTGAGTGGCAATCAACAAAAAAGTGAAAATTTCAAAATTTCTACTTTTTACCTTTTTTGTGTTTCCAGTTAAGGGGGTATATGAGAGGGGGGGATGAAACCAAGTGGATCACCTAGAGGACACTCGGGGCTTCCATTATCACCATCAACCACCTGCCTACCACCAGCAGGAGCGTGGGAATCCTATAGAATGCACCATGAGTCATTTTGCCCTGCACACAGGTGTTTTTCCACCCTTCTGCGACCTCTAGCGGCCGGAGTATATAAGCTAGGTGGGTCAAACAAATTGCATCGTTTAGAGGACACTCAGGGCTTCCATTTGCATCATCAATCACCCGCCTACCACCAATAGGGGCGTGGCAATTCACCAAAAAACACTTTGGAATTTAACGTGTCACCCTTTTGCGGCCATTAGCGCCTAAACAGGGTGATCTAAGATGGCGCAAACTATTTGATTCATGTAGCCGCACAGGTGCACGTTAATTAGAGACATCAATCTCAGATATAGGTTGAACAGGTGAGTGGCAATCAACAAAAAAGTGAAAATTTCAAAATTTCTACTTTTTACCTTTTTTGTGTTTCCAGTTAAGGGGGTATATGAGAGGGGGGGATGAAACCAAGTGGATCACCTAGAGGACACTCGGGGCTTCCATTATCACCATCAACCACCTGCCTACCACCAGCAGGAGCGTGGGAATCCTATAGAATGCACCATGAGTCATTTTGCCCTGCACACAGGTGTTTTTCCACCCTTCTGCGACCTCTAGCGGCCGGAGTATATAAGCAAGGTGGGTCAAACAAATTGCATCGTTTAGAGGACACTCAGGGCTTCCATTTGCATCATCAATCACCCGCCTACCACCAATAGGGGCGTGGCAATTCACCAAAAAACACTTTGGAATTTAACGTGTCACCCTTTTGCGGCCATTAGCGCCTAAACAGGGTAATCTAAGATGGCGCAAACTATTTGATTCATGTAGCCGCACAGGTGCACGTTAATTAGAGACATCAATCTCAGATATAGGTTGAACAGGTTAGTGGCAATCAACAAAAAAGTGAAAATTTCAAAATTTCTACTTTTTACCTTTTTTGTGTTTCCAGTTAAGGGGGTATATGAGAGGGGGGGATGAAACCAAGTGGATCACCTAGAGGACACTCGGGGCTTCCATTATCACCATCAACCACCTGCCTACCACCAGCAGGAGCGTGGGAATCCTATAGAATGCACCATGAGTCATTTTGCCCTGCACACAGGTGTTTTTCCACCCTTCTGCGACCTCTAGCGGCCGAAGTATATAAGCTAGGTGGGTCAAACAAATTGCATCGTTTAGAGGACACTCAGGGCTTCCATTTGCATCATCAATCACCCGCCTACCACCAATAGGGGCGTGGCAATTCACCAAAAAACACTTTGGAATTTAACGTGTCACCCTTTTGCGGCCATTAGCGCCTAAACAGGGTGATCTAAGATGGCGCAAACTATTTGATTCATGTAGCCGCACAGGTGCACGTTAATTAGAGACATCAATCTACTAGGGCGCTCCGTTTACGCCTTACTTCGTAAGGCGCAAACTGCGCTAGTTTTTTTAACCTCTAGCTAATTCTTCTTTGGAACGCACATTGTATATATTTCTTCTGTGCGTGTGTATGTCACTGAACTCCTCCTAGACGGCTGGACCGATTTTGATGAAATTTTTTGTGTAAGTTCAAGGGACGTCGAGGATGGCTTAGATTCACATTCACATTCGATCAACTAGATAATGTTTTAACAATGAATTTATTTATTATTTAAATTGTTGTTGATGTTAGAACGTTTTACATAGAATTTCGGCAGACTACGCTGCAGTTGTGTCAGATATTCAAAAGTTAAAGATTTAAAAATTCATCACTTTCGCTGTAAGAGTTGGCGTTATAAATTAGCGCCATCTGTACTTCATCTCTTTAACTTGATATTGAAACAGATAAAAATCATATGCTCTTAGTACTCCTAGACTTTCTATTATTCTATTGTTATTTTCGTTGTCATCTTATGATGTTTTACATTAGGGGGGGAGAGGGTTGAATCATGTTTGAAGTGTGTCTAAAAAACGATACTTTTTGAGTGAGATTTATAACAACCAACCTAACCTAAAAATTTATTTGTGTAGTTCATTAACTTCATAATAAATTTTTTAAATTGTTTTTACTATTCATGTTTTAAATGAAAAAAACTATTAAAAAACTAGAAAAAAATTCTATTAAAAATCATTTAATTTAAAAAAAATTATTCATTTTCCAAATTAAGAAGCAAGAAAATAAAATTACCCGTTTTTCATCTAAGATTTGTAACAATAAATCGTTTTCGGTGATAATTAAAAATTTTATTTTCAATAAATAACTCATATTCGTTGTGGATTACTCGGTTTATTTTGTATACATTTTTAATTAAATTTACACATGGGTTTGTTAACAACCACCCTAATCTAAAAATTATTTTTATAGTTTATTGATTCCATAACGCATAAATCTTTTTTGTTAATTATTTAAAATTTCATTCTCAATAAAAAAACTCACATTCGCCTACCACCAATAGGGGCGTGGCAATTCACCAAAAAACACTTTGGAATTTAACGTGTCACCCTTTTGCGGCCATTAGCGCCTAAACAGGGTGATCTAAGATGGCGCAAACTATTTGATTCATGTAGCCGCACAGGTGCACGTTAATTAGAGACATCAATCTCAGATATAGGTTGAACAGGTGAGTGGCAATCAACAAAAAAGTGAAAATTTCAAAATTTCTACTTTTTACCTTTTTTGTGTTTCCAGTTAAGGGGGTATATGAGAGGGGGGGATGAAACCAAGTGGATCACCTAGAGGACACTCGGGGCTTCCATTATCACCATCAACCACCTGCCTACCACCAGCAGGAGCGTGGGAATCCTATAGAATGCACCATGAGTCATTTTGCCCTGCACACAGGTGTTTTTCCACCCTTCTGCGACCTCTAGCGGCCGGAGTATATAAGCTAGGTGGGTCAAACAAATTGCATCGTTTAGAGGACACTCAGGGCTTCCATTTGCATCATCAATCACCCGCCTACCACCAATAGGGGCGTGGCAATTCACCAAAAAACACTTTGGAATTTAACGTGTCACCCTTTTGCGGCCATTAGCGCCTAAACAGGGTGATCTAAGATGGCGCAAACTATTTGATTCATGTAGCCGCACAGGTGCACGTTAATTAGAGACATCAATCTCAGATATAGGTTGAACAGGTGAGTGGCAATCAACAAAAAAGTGAAAATTTCAAAATTTCTACTTTTTACCTTTTTTGTGTTTCCAGTTAAGGGGGTATATGAGAGGGGGGGATGAAACCAAGTGGATCACCTAGAGGACACTCGGGGCTTCCATTATCACCATCAACCACCTGCCTACCACCAGCAGGAGCGTGGGAATCCTATAGAATGCACCATGAGTCATTTTGCCCTGCACACAGGTGTTTTTCCACCCTTCTGCGACCTCTAGCGGCCGGAGTATATAAGCAAGGTGGGTCAAACAAATTGCATCGTTTAGAGGACACTCAGGGCTTCCATTTGCATCATCAATCACCCGCCTACCACCAATAGGGGCGTGGCAATTCACCAAAAAACACTTTGGAATTTAACGTGTCACCCTTTTGCGGCCATTAGCGCCTAAACAGGGTAATCTAAGATGGCGCAAACTATTTGATTCATGTAGCCGCACAGGTGCACGTTAATTAGAGACATCAATCTCAGATATAGGTTGAACAGGTTAGTGGCAATCAACAAAAAAGTGAAAATTTCAAAATTTCTACTTTTTACCTTTTTTGTGTTTCCAGTTAAGGGGGTATATGAGAGGGGGGGATGAAACCAAGTGGATCACCTAGAGGACACTCGGGGCTTCCATTATCACCATCAACCACCTGCCTACCACCAGCAGGAGCGTGGGAATCCTATAGAATGCACCATGAGTCATTTTGCCCTGCACACAGGTGTTTTTCCACCCTTCTGCGACCTCTAGCGGCCGAAGTATATAAGCTAGGTGGGTCAAACAAATTGCATCGTTTAGAGGACACTCAGGGCTTCCATTTGCATCATCAATCACCCGCCTACCACCAATAGGGGCGTGGCAATTCACCAAAAAACACTTTGGAATTTAACGTGTCACCCTTTTGCGGCCATTAGCGCCTAAACAGGGTGATCTAAGATGGCGCAAACTATTTGATTCATGTAGCCGCACAGGTGCACGTTAATTAGAGACATCAATCTACTAGGGCGCTCCGTTTACGCCTTACTTCGTAAGGCGCAAACTGCGCTAGTTTTTTTAACCTCTAGCTAATTCTTCTTTGGAACGCACATTGTATATATTTCTTCTGTGCGTGTGTATGTCACTGAACTCCTCCTAGACGGCTGGACCGATTTTGATGAAATTTTTTGTGTAAGTTCAAGGGACGTCGAGGATGGCTTAGATTCACATTCACATTCGATCAACTAGATAATGTTTTAACAATGAATTTATTTATTATTTAAATTGTTGTTGATGTTAGAACGTTTTACATAGAATTTCGGCAGACTACGCTGCAGTTGTGTCAGATATTCAAAAGTTAAAGATTTAAAAATTCATCACTTTCGCTGTAAGAGTTGGCGTTATAAATTAGCGCCATCTGTACTTCATCTCTTTAACTTGATATTGAAACAGATAAAAATCATATGCTCTTAGTACTCCTAGACTTTCTATTATTCTATTGTTATTTTCGTTGTCATCTTATGATGTTTTACATTAGGGGGGGAGAGGGTTGAATCATGTTTGAAGTGTGTCTAAAAAACGATACTTTTTGAGTGAGATTTATAACAACCAACCTAACCTAAAAATTTATTTGTGTAGTTCATTAACTTCATAATAAATTTTTTAAATTGTTTTTACTATTCATGTTTTAAATGAAAAAAACTATTAAAAAACTAGAAAAAAATTCTATTAAAAATCATTTAATTTAAAAAAAATTATTCATTTTCCAAATTAAGAAGCAAGAAAATAAAATTACCCGTTTTTCATCTAAGATTTGTAACAATAAATCGTTTTCGGTGATAATTAAAAATTTTATTTTCAATAAATAACTCATATTCGTTGTGGATTACTCGGTTTATTTTGTATACATTTTTAATTAAATTTACACATGGGTTTGTTAACAACCACCCTAATCTAAAAATTATTTTTATAGTTTATTGATTCCATAACGCATAAATCTTTTTTGTTAATTATTTAAAATTTCATTCTCAATAAAAAAACTCACATTCGTTGCGTATTATATTACAGTATTTTTTATATATATATATATATTTGATTCATGTAGCCGCACAGGTGCACGTTAATTAGAGACATCAATCTCAGATATAGGTTGAACAGGTGAGTGGCAATCAACAAAAAAGTGAAAATTTCAAAATTTCTACAGTTTCCAGTTAAGGGGGTATATGAGAGGGGGGGATGAAACCAAGTGGATCACCTAGAGGACACTCGGGGCTTCCATTATCACCATCAACCACCTGCCTACCACCAGCAGGAGCGTGGGAATCCTATAGAATGCACCATGAGTCATTTTGCCCTGCACACAGGTGTTTTTCCACCCTTCTGCGACCTCTAGCGGCCGGAGTATATAAGCTAGGTGGGTCAAACAAATTGCATCGTTTAGAGGACACTCAGGGCTTCCATTTGCATCATCAATCACCCGCCTACCACCAATAGGGGCGTGGCAATTCACCAAAAAACACTTTGGAATTTAACGTGTCACCCTTTTGCGGCCATTAGCGCCTAAACAGGGTGATCTAAGATGGCGCAAACTATTTGATTCATGTAGCCGCACAGGTGCACGTTAATTAGAGACATCAATCTCAGATATAGGTTGAACAGGTGAGTGGCAATCAACAAAAAAGTGAAAATTTCAAAATTTCTACTTTTTACCTTTTTTGTGTTTCCAGTTAAGGGGGTATATGAGAGGGGGGGATGAAACCAAGTGGATCACCTAGAGGACACTCGGGGCTTCCATTATCACCATCAACCACCTGCCTACCACCAGCAGGAGCGTGGGAATCCTATAGAATGCACCATGAGTCATTTTGCCCTGCACACAGGTGTTTTTCCACCCTTCTGCGACCTCTAGCGGCCGGAGTATATAAGCTAGGTGGGTCAAACAAATTGCATCGTTTAGAGGACACTCAGGGCTTCCATTTGCATCATCAATCACCCGCCTACCACCAATAGGGGCGTGGCAATTCACCAAAAAACACTTTGGAATTTAACGTGTCACCCTTTTGCGGCCATTAGCGCCTAAACAGGGTGATCTAAGATGGCGCAAACTATTTGATTCATGTAGCCGCACAGGTGCACGTTAATTAGAGACATCAATCTCAGATATAGGTTGAACAGGTGAGTGGCAATCAACAAAAAAGTGAAAATTTCAAAATTTCTACTTTTTACCTTTTTTGTGTTTCCAGTTAAGGGGGTATATGAGAGGGGGGGATGAAACCAAGTGGATCACCTAGAGGACACTCGGGGCTTCCATTATCACCATCAACCACCTGCCTACCACCAGCAGGAGCGTGGGAATCCTATAGAATGCACCATGAGTCATTTTGCCCTGCACACAGGTGTTTTTCCACCCTTCTGCGACCTCTAGCGGCCGGAGTATATAAGCAAGGTGGGTCAAACAAATTGCATCGTTTAGAGGACACTCAGGGCTTCCATTTGCATCATCAATCACCCGCCTACCACCAATAGGGGCGTGGCAATTCACCAAAAAACACTTTGGAATTTAACGTGTCACCCTTTTGCGGCCATTAGCGCCTAAACAGGGTAATCTAAGATGGCGCAAACTATTTGATTCATGTAGCCGCACAGGTGCACGTTAATTAGAGACATCAATCTCAGATATAGGTTGAACAGGTTAGTGGCAATCAACAAAAAAGTGAAAATTTCAAAATTTCTACTTTTTACCTTTTTTGTGTTTCCAGTTAAGGGGGTATATGAGAGGGGGGGATGAAACCAAGTGGATCACCTAGAGGACACTCGGGGCTTCCATTATCACCATCAACCACCTGCCTACCACCAGCAGGAGCGTGGGAATCCTATAGAATGCACCATGAGTCATTTTGCCCTGCACACAGGTGTTTTTCCACCCTTCTGCGACCTCTAGCGGCCGGAGTATATAAGCTAGGTGGGTCAAACAAATTGCATCGTTTAGAGGACACTCAGGGCTTCCATTTGCATCATCAATCACCCGCCTACCACCAATAGGGGCGTGGCAATTCACCAAAAAACACTTTGGAATTTAACGTGTCACCCTTTTGCGGCCATTAGCGCCTAAACAGGGTGATCTAAGATGGCGCAAACTATTTGATTCATGTAGCCGCACAGGTGCACATTAATTAGAGACATCAATCTCAGATATAGGTTGAACAGGTGAGTGGCAATCAACAAAAAAGTGAAAATTTCAAAATTTCTACTTTTTACCTTTTTTGTGTTTCCAGTTAAGGGGGTATATGAGAGGGGGGGATGAAACCAAGTGGATCACCTAGAGGACACTCGGGGCTTCCATTATCACCATCAACCACCTGCCTACCACCAGCAGGAGCGTGGGAATCCTATAGAATGCACCATGAGTCATTTTGCCCTGCACACAGGTGTTTTTCCACCCTTCTGCGACCTCTAGCGGCCGGAGTATATAAGCTAGGTGGGTCAAACAAATTGCATCGTTTAGAGGACACTCAGGGCTTCCATTTGCATCATCAATCACCCGCCTACCACCAATAGGAGCGTGGCAATTCACCAAAAAACACTTTGGAATTTAACGTGTCACCCTTTTGCGGCCATTAGCGCCTAAACAGGGTGATCTAAGATGGCGCAAACTATTTGATTCATGTAGCCGCACAGGTGCACGTTAATTAGAGACATCAATCTACTAGGGCGCTCCGTTTACGCCTTACTTCGTAAGGCGCAAACTGCGCTAGTTTTTTCAACCTCTAGCTAATTCTTCTTTGGAACGCACATTGTATATATTTCTTCTGTGCGTGTGTATGTCACTGAACTCCTCCTAGACGGCTGGACCGATTTTGATGAAATTTTTTGTGTAAGTTCAAGGGACGTCGAGGATGGCTTAGATTCACAATTCGATCAACTAGATAATGTTTTAACAATGAATTTATTTATTATTTAAATTGTTGTTGATGTTAGAACGTTTTACATAGAATTTCGGCAGACTACGCTGCAGTTGTGTCAGATATTCAAAAGTTAAAGATTTAAAAATTCATCACTTTCGCTGTAAGAGTTGGCGTTATAAATTAGCGCCATCTGTACTTCATCTCTTTAACTTGATATTGAAACAGATAAAAATCATATGCTCTTAGTACTCCTAGACTTTCTATTATTCTATTGTTATTTTCGTTGTCATCTTATGATGTTTTACATTAGGGGGGGAGAGGGTTGAATCATGTTTGAAGTGTGTCTAAAAAACGATACTTTTTGAGTGAGATTTATAACAACCAACCTAACCTAAAAATTTATTTGTGTAGTTCATTAACTTCATAATAAATTTTTTAAATTGTTTTTACTATTCATGTTTTAAATGAAAAAAACTATTAAAAAACTAGAAAAAAATTCTATTAAAAATCATTTAATTTAAAAAAAATTATTCATTTTCCAAATTAAGAAGCAAGAAAATAAAATTACCCGTTTTTCATCTAAGATTTGTAACAATAAATCGTTTTCGGTGATAATTAAAAATTTTATTTTCAATAAATAACTCATATTCGTTGTGGATTACTCGGTTTATTTTGTATACATTTTTAATTAAATTTACACATGGGTTTGTTAACAACCACCCTAATCTAAAAATTATTTTTATAGTTTATTGATTCCATAACGCATAAATCTTTTTTGTTAATTATTTAAAATTTCATTCTCAATAAAAAAACTCACATTCGTTGCGTATTATATTACAGTATTTTTTTTATATATATATATATTTGATTCATGTAGCCGCACAGGTGCACGTTAATTAGAGACATCAATCTCAGATATAGGTTGAACAGGTGAGTGGCAATCAACAAAAAAGTGAAAATTTCAAAATTTCTACTTTTTACCTTTTTGTGTTTCCAGTTAAGGGGGTATATGAGAGGGGGGGATGAAACCAAGTGGATCACCTAGAGGACACTCGGGGCTTCCATTATCACCATCAACCACCTGCCTACCACCAGCAGGAGCGTGGGAATCCTATAGAATGCACCATGAGTCATTTTGCCCTGCACACAGGTGTTTTTCCACCCTTCTGCGACCTCTAGCGGCCGGAGTATATAAGCTAGGTGGGTCAAACAAATTGCATCGTTTAGAGGACACTCAGGGCTTCCATTTGCATCATCAATCACCCGCCTACCACCAATAGGGGCGTGGCAATTCACCAAAAAACACTTTGGAATTTAACGTGTCACCCTTTTGCGGCCATTAGCGCCTAAACAGGGTGATCTAAGATGGCGCAAACTATTTGATTCATGTAGCCGCACAGGTGCACGTTAATTAGAGACATCAATCTCAGATATAGGTTGAACAGGTGAGTGGCAATCAACAAAAAAGTGAAAATTTCAAAATTTCTACTTTTTACCTTTTTTGTGTTTCCAGTTAAGGGGGTATATGAGAGGGGGGGATGAAACCAAGTGGATCACCTAGAGGACACTCGGGGCTTCCATTATCACCATCAACCACCTGCCTACCACCAGCAGGAGCGTGGGAATCCTATAGAATGCACCATGAGTCATTTTGCCCTGCACACAGGTGTTTTTCCACCCTTCTGCGACCTCTAGCGGCCGGAGTATATAAGCTAGGTGGGTCAAACAAGTTGCATCGTTTAGAGGACACTCAGGGCTTCCATTTGCATCATCAATCACCCGCCTACCACCAATAGGGGCGTGGCAATTCACCAAAAAACACTTTGGAATTTAACGTGTCACCCTTTTGCGGCCATTAGCGCCTAAACAGGGTGATCTAAGATGGCGCAAACTATTTGATTCATGTAGCCGCACAGGTGCACGTTAATTAGAGACATCAATCTCAGATATAGGTTGAACAGGTGAGTGGCAATCAACAAAAAAGTGAAAATTTCAAAATTTCTACTTTTTACCTTTTTTGTGTTTCCAGTTAAGGGGGTATATGAGAGGGGGGGATGAAACCAAGTGGATCACCTAGAGGACACTCGGGGCTTCCATTATCACCATCAACCACCTGCCTACCACCAGCAGGAGCGTGGGAATCCTATAGAATGCACCATGAGTCATTTTGCCCTGCACACAGGTGTTTTTCCACCCTTCTGCGACCTCTAGCGGCCGGAGTATATAAGCTAGGTGGGTCAAACAAATTGCATCGTTTAGAGGACACTCAGGGCTTCCATTTGCATCATCAATCACCCGCCTATTATTTTTATAGTTTATTGATTCCATAACGCATAAATCTTTTTTGTTAATTATTTAAAATTTCATTCTCAATAAAAAAACTCACATTCGTTGCGTATTATATTACAGTATTTTTTTTATATATATATATATTTGATTCATGTAGCCGCACAGGTGCACGTTAATTAGAGACATCAATCTCAGATATAGGTTGAACAGGTGAGTGGCAATCAACAAAAAAGTGAAAATTTCAAAATTTCTACTTTTTACCTTTTTTGTGTTTCCAGTTAAGGGGGTATATGAGAGGGGGGGATGAAACCAAGTGGATCACCTAGAGGACACTCGGGGCTTCCATTATCACCATCAACCACCTGCCTACCACCAGCAGGAGCGTGGGAATCCTATAGAATGCACCATGAGTCATTTTGCCCTGCACACAGGTGTTTTTCCACCCTTCTGCGACCTCTAGCGGCCGGAGTATATAAGCAAGGTGGGTCAAACAAATTGCATCGTTTAGAGGACACTCAGGGCTTCCATTTGCATCATCAATCACCCGCCTACCACCAATAGGGGCGTGGCAATTCACCAAAAAACACTTTGGAATTTAACGTGTCACCCTTTTGCGGCCATTAGCGCCTAAACAGGGTAATCTAAGATGGCGCAAACTATTTGATTCATGTAGCCGCACAGGTGCACGTTAATTAGAGACATCAATCTCAGATATAGGTTGAACAGGTTAGTGGCAATCAACAAAAAAGTGAAAATTTCAAAATTTCTACTTTTTACCTTTTTTGTGTTTCCAGTTAAGGGGGTATATGAGAGGGGGGGATGAAACCAAGTGGATCACCTAGAGGACACTCGGGGCTTCCATTATCACCATCAACCACCTGCCTACCACCAGCAGGAGCGTGGGAATCCTATAGAATGCACCATGAGTCATTTTGCCCTGCACACAGGTGTTTTTCCACCCTTCTGCGACCTCTAGCGGCCGGAGTATATAAGCTAGGTGGGTCAAACAAATTGCATCGTTTAGAGGACACTCAGGGCTTCCATTTGCATCATCAATCACCCGCCTACCACCAATAGGGGCGTGGCAATTCACCAAAAAACACTTTGGAATTTAACGTGTCACCCTTTTGCGGCCATTAGCGCCTAAACAGGGTGATCTAAGATGGCGCAAACTATTTGATTCATGTAGCCGCACAGGTGCACGTTAATTAGAGACATCAATCTACTAGGGCGCTCCGTTTACGCCTTACTTCGTAAGGCGCAAACTGCGCTAGTTTTTTTAACCTCTAGCTAATTCTTCTTTGGAACGCACATTGTATATATTTCTTCTGTGCGTGTGTATGTCACTGAACTCCTCCTAGACGGCTGGACCGATTTTGATGAAATTTTTTGTGTAAGTTCAAGGGACGTCGAGGATGGCTTAGATTCACATTCACATTCGATCAACTAGATAATGTTTTAACAATGAATTTATTTATTATTTAAATTGTTGTTGATGTTAGAACGTTTTACATAGAATTTCGGCAGACTACGCTGCAGTTGTGTCAGATATTCAAAAGTTAAAGATTTAAAAATTCATCACTTTCGCTGTAAGAGTTGGCGTTATAAATTAGCGCCATCTGTACTTCATCTCTTTAACTTGATATTGAAACAGATAAAAATCATATGCTCTTAGTACTCCTAGACTTTCTATTATTCTATTGTTATTTTCGTTGTCATCTTATGATGTTTTACATTAGGGGGGGAGAGGGTTGAATCATGTTTGAAGTGTGTCTAAAAAACGATACTTTTTGAGTGAGATTTATAACAACCAACCTAACCTAAAAATTTATTTGTGTAGTTCATTAACTTCATAATAAATTTTTTAAATTGTTTTTACTATTCATGTTTTAAATGAAAAAAACTATTAAAAAACTAGAAAAAAATTCTATTAAAAATCATTTAATTTAAAAAAAATTATTCATTTTCCAAATTAAGAAGCAAGAAAATAAAATTACCCGTTTTTCATCTAAGATTTGTAACAATAAATCGTTTTCGGTGATAATTAAAAATTTTATTTTCAATAAATAACTCATATTCGTTGTGGATTACTCGGTTTATTTTGTATACATTTTTAATTAAATTTACACATGGGTTTGTTAACAACCACCCTAATCTAAAAATTATTTTTATAGTTTATTGATTCCATAACGCATAAATCTTTTTTGTTAATTATTTAAAATTTCATTCTCAATAAAAAAACTCACATTCGTTGCGTATTATATTACAGTATTTTTTATATATATATATATATTTGATTCATGTAGCCGCACAGGTGCACGTTAATTAGAGACATCAATCTCAGATATAGGTTGAACAGGTGAGTGGCAATCAACAAAAAAGTGAAAATTTCAAAATTTCTACAGTTTCCAGTTAAGGGGGTATATGAGAGGGGGGGATGAAACCAAGTGGATCACCTAGAGGACACTCGGGGCTTCCATTATCACCATCAACCACCTGCCTACCACCAGCAGGAGCGTGGGAATCCTATAGAATGCACCATGAGTCATTTTGCCCTGCACACAGGTGTTTTTCCACCCTTCTGCGACCTCTAGCGGCCGGAGTATATAAGCTAGGTGGGTCAAACAAATTGCATCGTTTAGAGGACACTCAGGGCTTCCATTTGCATCATCAATCACCCGCCTACCACCAATAGGGGCGTGGCAATTCACCAAAAAACACTTTGGAATTTAACGTGTCACCCTTTTGCGGCCATTAGCGCCTAAACAGGGTGATCTAAGATGGCGCAAACTATTTGATTCATGTAGCCGCACAGGTGCACGTTAATTAGAGACATCAATCTCAGATATAGGTTGAACAGGTGAGTGGCAATCAACAAAAAAGTGAAAATTTCAAAATTTCTACTTTTTACCTTTTTTGTGTTTCCAGTTAAGGGGGTATATGAGAGGGGGGGATGAAACCAAGTGGATCACCTAGAGGACACTCGGGGCTTCCATTATCACCATCAACCACCTGCCTACCACCAGCAGGAGCGTGGGAATCCTATAGAATGCACCATGAGTCATTTTGCCCTGCACACAGGTGTTTTTCCACCCTTCTGCGACCTCTAGCGGCCGGAGTATATAAGCTAGGTGGGTCAAACAAATTGCATCGTTTAGAGGACACTCAGGGCTTCCATTTGCATCATCAATCACCCGCCTACCACCAATAGGGGCGTGGCAATTCACCAAAAAACACTTTGGAATTTAACGTGTCACCCTTTTGCGGCCATTAGCGCCTAAACAGGGTGATCTAAGATGGCGCAAACTATTTGATTCATGTAGCCGCACAGGTGCACATTAATTAGAGACATCAATCTCAGATATAGGTTGAACAGGTGAGTGGCAATCAACAAAAAAGTGAAAATTTCAAAATTTCTACTTTTTACCTTTTTTGTGTTTCCAGTTAAGGGGGTATATGAGAGGGGGGGATGAAACCAAGTGGATCACCTAGAGGACACTCGGGGCTTCCATTATCACCATCAACCACCTGCCTACCACCAGCAGGAGCGTGGGAATCCTATAGAATGCACCATGAGTCATTTTGCCCTGCACACAGGTGTTTTTCCACCCTTCTGCGACCTCTAGCGGCCGGAGTATATAAGCTAGGTGGGTCAAACAAATTGCATCGTTTAGAGGACACTCAGGGCTTCCATTTGCATCATCAATCACCCGCCTACCACCAATAGGAGCGTGGCAATTCACCAAAAAACACTTTGGAATTTAACGTGTCACCCTTTTGCGGCCATTAGCGCCTAAACAGGGTGATCTAAGATGGCGCAAACTATTTGATTCATGTAGCCGCACAGGTGCACGTTAATTAGAGACATCAATCTACTAGGGCGCTCCGTTTACGCCTTACTTCGTAAGGCGCAAACTGCGCTAGTTTTTTCAACCTCTAGCTAATTCTTCTTTGGAACGCACATTGTATATATTTCTTCTGTGCGTGTGTATGTCACTGAACTCCTCCTAGACGGCTGGACCGATTTTGATGAAATTTTTTGTGTAAGTTCAAGGGACGTCGAGGATGGCTTAGATTCACAATTCGATCAACTAGATAATGTTTTAACAATGAATTTATTTATTATTTAAATTGTTGTTGATGTTAGAACGTTTTACATAGAATTTCGGCAGACTACGCTGCAGTTGTGTCAGATATTCAAAAGTTAAAGATTTAAAAATTCATCACTTTCGCTGTAAGAGTTGGCGTTATAAATTAGCGCCATCTGTACTTCATCTCTTTAACTTGATATTGAAACAGATAAAAATCATATGCTCTTAGTACTCCTAGACTTTCTATTATTCTATTGTTATTTTCGTTGTCATCTTATGATGTTTTACATTAGGGGGGGAGAGGGTTGAATCATGTTTGAAGTGTGTCTAAAAAACGATACTTTTTGAGTGAGATTTATAACAACCAACCTAACCTAAAAATTTATTTGTGTAGTTCATTAACTTCATAATAAATTTTTTAAATTGTTTTTACTATTCATGTTTTAAATGAAAAAAACTATTAAAAAACTAGAAAAAAATTCTATTAAAAATCATTTAATTTAAAAAAAATTATTCATTTTCCAAATTAAGAAGCAAGAAAATAAAATTACCCGTTTTTCATCTAAGATTTGTAACAATAAATCGTTTTCGGTGATAATTAAAAATTTTATTTTCAATAAATAACTCATATTCGTTGTGGATTACTCGGTTTATTTTGTATACATTTTTAATTAAATTTACACATGGGTTTGTTAACAACCACCCTAATCTAAAAATTATTTTTATAGTTTATTGATTCCATAACGCATAAATCTTTTTTGTTAATTATTTAAAATTTCATTCTCAATAAAAAAACTCACATTCGTTGCGTATTATATTACAGTATTTTTTTTATATATATATATATTTGATTCATGTAGCCGCACAGGTGCACGTTAATTAGAGACATCAATCTCAGATATAGGTTGAACAGGTGAGTGGCAATCAACAAAAAAGTGAAAATTTCAAAATTTCTACTTTTTACCTTTTTGTGTTTCCAGTTAAGGGGGTATATGAGAGGGGGGGATGAAACCAAGTGGATCACCTAGAGGACACTCGGGGCTTCCATTATCACCATCAACCACCTGCCTACCACCAGCAGGAGCGTGGGAATCCTATAGAATGCACCATGAGTCATTTTGCCCTGCACACAGGTGTTTTTCCACCCTTCTGCGACCTCTAGCGGCCGGAGTATATAAGCTAGGTGGGTCAAACAAATTGCATCGTTTAGAGGACACTCAGGGCTTCCATTTGCATCATCAATCACCCGCCTACCACCAATAGGGGCGTGGCAATTCACCAAAAAACACTTTGGAATTTAACGTGTCACCCTTTTGCGGCCATTAGCGCCTAAACAGGGTGATCTAAGATGGCGCAAACTATTTGATTCATGTAGCCGCACAGGTGCACGTTAATTAGAGACATCAATCTCAGATATAGGTTGAACAGGTGAGTGGCAATCAACAAAAAAGTGAAAATTTCAAAATTTCTACTTTTTACCTTTTTTGTGTTTCCAGTTAAGGGGGTATATGAGAGGGGGGGATGAAACCAAGTGGATCACCTAGAGGACACTCGGGGCTTCCATTATCACCATCAACCACCTGCCTACCACCAGCAGGAGCGTGGGAATCCTATAGAATGCACCATGAGTCATTTTGCCCTGCACACAGGTGTTTTTCCACCCTTCTGCGACCTCTAGCGGCCGGAGTATATAAGCTAGGTGGGTCAAACAAGTTGCATCGTTTAGAGGACACTCAGGGCTTCCATTTGCATCATCAATCACCCGCCTACCACCAATAGGGGCGTGGCAATTCACCAAAAAACACTTTGGAATTTAACGTGTCACCCTTTTGCGGCCATTAGCGCCTAAACAGGGTGATCTAAGATGGCGCAAACTATTTGATTCATGTAGCCGCACAGGTGCACGTTAATTAGAGACATCAATCTCAGATATAGGTTGAACAGGTGAGTGGCAATCAACAAAAAAGTGAAAATTTCAAAATTTCTACTTTTTACCTTTTTTGTGTTTCCAGTTAAGGGGGTATATGAGAGGGGGGGATGAAACCAAGTGGATCACCTAGAGGACACTCGGGGCTTCCATTATCACCATCAACCACCTGCCTACCACCAGCAGGAGCGTGGGAATCCTATAGAATGCACCATGAGTCATTTTGCCCTGCACACAGGTGTTTTTCCACCCTTCTGCGACCTCTAGCGGCCGGAGTATATAAGCTAGGTGGGTCAAACAAATTGCATCGTTTAGAGGACACTCAGGGCTTCCATTTGCATCATCAATCACCCGCCTATTATTTTTATAGTTTATTGATTCCATAACGCATAAATCTTTTTTGTTAATTATTTAAAATTTCATTCTCAATAAAAAAACTCACATTCGTTGCGTATTATATTACAGTATTTTTTTTATATATATATATATTTGATTCATGTAGCCGCACAGGTGCACGTTAATTAGAGACATCAATCTCAGATATAGGTTGAACAGGTGAGTGGCAATCAACAAAAAAGTGAAAATTTCAAAATTTCTACTTTTTACCTTTTTTGTGTTTCCAGTTAAGGGGGTATATGAGAGGGGGGGATGAAACCAAGTGGATCACCTAGAGGACACTCGGGGCTTCCATTATCACCATCAACCACCTGCCTACCACCAGCAGGAGCGTGGGAATCCTATAGAATGCACCATGAGTCATTTTGCCCTGCACACAGGTGTTTTTCCACCCTTCTGCGACCTCTAGCGGCCGGAGTATATAAGCTAGGTGGGTCAAACAAATTGCATCGTTTAGAGGACACTCAGGGCTTCCATTTGCATCATCAATCACCCGCCTGCCACCAATAGGAGCGTGGCAATTCACCAAAAAACACTTTGGAATTTAACGTGTCACCCTTTTGCGGCCATTAGCGCCTAAACAGGGTGATCTAAGATGGCGCAAACTATTTGATTCATGTAGCCGCACAGGTGCACGTTAATTAGAGACATCAATCTCAGATATAGGTTGAACAGGTGAGTGGCAATCAACAAAAAAGTGAAAATTTCAAAATTTCTACTTTTTACCTTTTTTGTGTTTCCAGTTAAGGGGGTATATGAGAGGGGGGGATGAAACCAAGTGGATCACCTAGAGGACACTCGGGGCTTCCATTATCACCATCAACCACCTGCCTACCACCAGCAGGAGCGTGGGAATCCTATAGAATGCACCATGAGTCATTTTGCCCTGCACACAGGTGTTTTTCCACCCTTCTGCGACCTCTAGCGGCCGGAATATATAAGCTAGGTGGGTCAAACAAATTGCATCGTTTAGAGGACACTCAGGGCTTCCATTTGCATCATCAATCACCCGCCTACCACCAATAGGGGCGTGGCAATTCACCAAAAAACACTTTGGAATTTAACGTGTCACCCTTTTGCGGCCATTAGCGCCTAAACAGGGTGATCTAAGATGGCGCAAACTATTTGATTCATGTAGCCGCACAGGTGCACGTTAATTAGAGACATCAATCTACTAGGGCGCTCCGTTTACGCCTTACTTCGTAAGGCGCAAACTGCGCTAGTTTTTTCAACCTCTAGCTAATTCTTCTTTGGAACGCACATTGTATATATTTCTTCTGTGCGTGTGTATGTCACTGAACTCCTCCTAGACGGCTGGACCGATTTTGATGAAATTTTTTGTGTAAGTTCAAGGGACGTCGAGGATGGCTTAGATTCACAATTCGATCAACTAGATAATGTTTTAACAATGAATTTATTTATTATTTAAATTGTTGTTGATGTTAGAACGTTTTACATAGAATTTCGGCAGACTACGCTGCAGTTGTGTCAGATATTCAAAAGTTAAAGATTTAAAAATTCATCACTTTCGCTGTAAGAGTTGGCGTTATAAATTAGCGCCATCTGTACTTCATCTCTTTAACTTGATATTGAAACAGATAAAAATCATATGCTCTTAGTACTCCTAGACTTTCTATTATTCTATTGTTATTTTCGTTGTCATCTTATGATGTTTTACATTAGGGGGGGAGAGGGTTGAATCATGTTTGAAGTGTGTCTAAAAAACGATACTTTTTGAGTGAGATTTATAACAACCAACCTAACCTAAAAATTTATTTGTGTAGTTCATTAACTTCATAATAAATTTTTTAAATTGTTTTTACTATTCATGTTTTAAATGAAAAAAACTATTAAAAAACTAGAAAAAAATTCTATTAAAAATCATTTAATTTAAAAAAAATTATTCATTTTCCAAATTAAGAAGCAAGAAAATAAAATTACCCGTTTTTCATCTAAGATTTGTAACAATAAATCGTTTTCGGTGATAATTAAAAATTTTATTTTCAATAAATAACTCATATTCGTTGTGGATTACTCGGTTTATTTTGTATACATTTTTAATTAAATTTACACATGGGTTTGTTAACAACCACCCTAATCTAAAAATTATTTTTATAGTTTATTGATTCCATAACGCATAAATCTTTTTTGTTAATTATTTAAAATTTCATTCTCAATAAAAAAACTCACATTCGTTGCGTATTATATTACAGTATTTTTTTTATATATATATATATTTGATTCATGTAGCCGCACAGGTGCACGTTAATTAGAGACATCAATCTCAGATATAGGTTGAACAGGTGAGTGGCAATCAACAAAAAAGTGAAAATTTCAAAATTTCTACTTTTTACCTTTTTTGTGTTTCCAGTTAAGGGGGTATATGAGAGGGGGGGATGAAACCAAGTGGATCACCTAGAGGACACTCGGGGCTTCCATTATCACCATCAACCACCTGCCTACCACCAGCAGGAGCGTGGGAATCCTATAGAATGCACCATGAGTCATTTTGCCCTGCACACAGGTGTTTTTCCACCCTTCTGCGACCTCTAGCGGCCGGAGTATATAAGCTAGGTGGGTCAAACAAATTGCATCGTTTAGAGGACACTCAGGGCTTCCATTTGCATCATCAATCACCCGCCTACCACCAATAGGGGCGTGGCAATTCACTAAAAAACACTTTGGAATTTAACGTGTCACCCTTTTGCGGCCATTAGCGCCTAAACAGGGTGATCTAAGATGGCGCAAACTATTTGATTCATGTAGCCGCACAGGTGCACGTTAATTAGAGACATCAATCTCAGATATAGGTTGAACAGGTGAGTGGCAATCAACAAAAAAGTGAAAATTTCAAAATTTCTACTTTTTACCTTTTTTGTGTTTCCAGTTAAGGGGGTATATGAGAGGGGGGGATGAAACCAAGTGGATCACCTAGAGGACACTCGGGGCTTCCATTATCACCATCAACCACCTGCCTGCCACCAGCAGGAGCGTGGGAATCCTATAGAATGCACCATGAGTCATTTTGCCCTGCACACAGGTGTTTTTCCACCCTTCTGCGACCTCTAGCGGCCGGAGTATATAAGCTAGGTGGGTCAAACAAGTTGCATCGTTTAGAGGACACTCAGGGCTTCCATTTGCATCATCAATCACCCGCCTACCACCAATAGGGGCGTGGCAATTCACCAAAAAACACTTTGGAATTTAACGTGTCACCCTTTTGCGGCCATTAGCGCCTAAACAGGGTGATCTAAGATGGCGCAAACTATTTGATTCATGTAGCCGCACAGGTGCACGTTAATTAGAGACATCAATCTCAGATATAGGTTGAACAGGTGAGTGGCAATCAACAAAAAAGTGAAAATTTCAAAATTTCTACTTTTTACCTTTTTTGTGTTTCCAGTTAAGGGGGTATATGAGAGGGGGGGATGAAACCAAGTGGATCACCTAGAGGACACTCGGGGCTTCCATTATCACCATCAACCACCTGCCTACCACCAGCAGGAGCGTGGGAATCCTATAGAATGCACCATGAGTCATTTTGCCCTGCACACAGGTGTTTTTCCACCCTTCTGCGACCTCTAGCGGCCGGAGTATATAAGCTAGGTGGGTCAAACAAATTGCATCGTTTAGAGGACACTCAGGGCTTCCATTTGCATCATCAATCACCCGCCTATTATTTTTATAGTTTATTGATTCCATAACGCATAAATCTTTTTTGTTAATTATTTAAAATTTCATTCTCAATAAAAAAACTCACATTCGTTGCGTATTATATTACAGTATTTTTTTTATATATATATATATTTGATTCATGTAGCCGCACAGGTGCACGTTAATTAGAGACATCAATCTCAGATATAGGTTGAACAGGTGAGTGGCAATCAACAAAAAAGTGAAAATTTCAAAATTTCTACTTTTTACCTTTTTTGTGTTTCCAGTTAAGGGGGTATATGAGAGGGGGGGATGAAACCAAGTGGATCACCTAGAGGACACTCGGGGCTTCCATTATCACCATCAACCACCTGCCTACCACCAGCAGGAGCGTGGGAATCCTATAGAATGCACCATGAGTCATTTTGCCCTGCACACAGGTGTTTTTCCACCCTTCTGCGACCTCTAGCGGCCGGAGTATATAAGCTAGGTGGGTCAAACAGATTGCATCGTTTAGAGGACACTCAGGGCTTCCATTTGCATCATCAATCACCCGCCTACCACCAATAGGGGCGTGGAAATTCACCAAAAAACACTTTGGAATTTAACGTGTCACCCTTTTGCGGCCATTAGCGCCTAAACAGGGTGATCTAAGATGGCGCAAACTATTTGATTCATGTAGCCGCACAGGTGCACGTTAATTAGAGACATCAATCTCAGATATAGGTTGAACAGGTGAGTGGCAATCAACAAAAAAGTGAAAATTTCAAAATTTCTACTTTTTACCTTTTTTGTGTTTCCAGTTAAGGGGGTATATGAGAGGGGGGGATGAAACCAAGTGGATCACCTAGAGGACACTCGGGGCTTCCATTATCACCATCAACCACCTGCCTACCACCAGCAGGAGCGTGGGAATCCTATAGAATGCACCATGAGTCATTTTGCCCTGCACACAGGTGTTTTTCCACCCTTCTGCGACCTCTAGCGGCCGGAGTATATAAGCTAGGTGGGTCAAACAAATTGCATCGTTTAGAGGACACTCAGGGCTTCCATTTGCATCATCAATCACCCGCCTACCACCAATAGGGGCGTGGCAATTCACCAAAAAACACTTTGGAATTTAACGTGTCACCCTTTTGCGGCCATTAGCGCCTAAACAGGGTGATCTAAGATGGCGCAAACTATTTGATTCATGTAGCCGCACAGGTGCACGTTAATTAGAGACATCAATCTCAGATATAGGTTGAACAGGTGAGTGGCAATCAACAAAAAAGTGAAAATTTCAAAATTTCTACTTTTTACCTTTTTTGTGTTTCCAGTTAAGGGGGTATATGAGAGGGGGGGATGAAACCAAGTGGATCACCTAGAGGACACTCGGGGCTTCCATTATCACCATCAACCACCTGCCTACCACCAGCAGGAGCGTGGGAATCCTATAGAATGCACCATGAGTCATTTTGCCCTGCACACAGGTGTTTTTCCACCCTTCTGCGACCTCTAGCGGCCGGAGTATATAAGCTAGGTGGGTCAAACAAATTGCATCGTTTAGAGGACACTCAGGGCTTCCATTTGCATCATCAATCACCCGCCTACCACCAATAGGGGCGTGGCAATTCACCAAAAAACACTTTGGAATTTAACGTGTCACCCTTTTGCGGCCATTAGCGCCTAAACAGGGTGATCTAAGATGGCGCAAACTATTTGATTCATGTAGCCGCACAGGTGCACGTTAATTAGAGACATCAATCTCAGATATAGGTTGAACAGGTGAGTGGCAATCAACAAAAAAGTGAAAATTTCAAAATTTCTACTTTTTACCTTTTTTGTGTTTCCAGTTAAGGGGGTATATGAGAGGGGGGGATGAAACCAAGTGGATCACCTAGAGGACACTCGGGGCTTCCATTATCACCATCAACCACCTGCCTACCACCAGCAGGAGCGTGGGAATCCTATAGAATGCACCATGAGTCATTTTGCCCTGCACACAGGTGTTTTTCCACCCTTCTGCGACCTCTAGCGGCCGGAGTATATAAGCTAGGTGGGTCAAACAAATTGCATCGTTTAGAGGACACTCAGGGCTTCCATTTGCATCATCAATCACCCGCCTACCACCAATAGGGGCGTGGCAATTCACCAAAAAACACTTTGGAATTTAACGTGTCACCCTTTTGCGGCCATTAGCGCCTAAACAGGGTGATCTAAGATGGCGCAAACTATTTGATTCATGTAGCCGCACAGGTGCACGTTAATTAGAGACATCAATCTCAGATATAGGTTGAACAGGTGAGTGGCAATCAACAAAAAAGTGAAAATTTCAAAATTTCTACTTTTTACCTTTTTTGTGTTTCCAGTTAAGGGGGTATATGAGAGGGGGGGATGAAACCAAGTGGATCACCTAGAGGACACTCGGGGCTTCCATTATCACCATCAACCACCTGCCTACCACCAGCAGGAGCGTGGGAATCCTATAGAATGCACCATGAGTGATTTTGCCCTGCACACAGGTGTTTTTCCACCCTTCTGCGACCTCTAGCGGCCGGAGTATATAAGCTAGGTGGGTCAAACAAATTGCATCGTTTAGAGGACACTCAGGGCTTCCATTTGCATCATCAATCACCCGCCTACCACCAATAGGGGCGTGGCAATTCACCAAAAAACACTTTGGAATTTAACGTGTCACCCTTTTGCGGCCATTAGCGCCTAAACAGGGTGATCTAAGATGGCGCAAACTATTTGATTCATGTAGCCGCACAGGTGCACGTTAATTAGAGACATCAATCTCAGATATAGGTTGAACAGGTGAGTGGCAATCAACAAAAAAGTGAAAATTTCAAAATTTCTACTTTTTACCTTTTTTGTGTTTCCAGTTAAGGGGGTATATGAGAGGGGGGGATGAAACCAAGTGGATCACCTAGAGGACACTCGGGGCTTCCATTATCACCATCAACCACCTGCCTACCACCAGCAGGAGCGTGGGAATCCTATAGAATGCACCATGAGTCATTTTGCCCTGCACACAGGTGTTTTTCCACCCTTCTGCGACCTCTAGCGGCCGGAGTATATAAGCTAGGTGGGTCAAACAAATTGCATCGTTTAGAGGACACTCAGGGCTTCCATTTGCATCATCAATCACCCGCCTACCACCAATAGGGGCGTGGCAATTCACCAAAAAACACTTTGGAATTTAACGTGTCACCCTTTTGCGGCCATTATCGCCTAAACAGGGTGATCTAAGATAGCGCAAACTATTTGATTCATGTAGCCGCACAGGTGCACGTTAATTAGAGACATCAATCTCAGATATAGGTTGAACAGGTGAGTGGCAATCAACAAAAAAGTGAAAATTTCAAAATTTCTACTTTTTACCTTTTTTGTGTTTCCAGTTAAGGGGGTATATGAGAGGGGAGGATGAAACCAAGTGGATCACCTAGAGGACACTCGGGGCTTCCATTATCACCATCAACCACCTGCCTACCACCAGCAGGAGCGTGGGAATCCTATAGAATGCACCATGAGTCATTTTGCCCTGCACACAGGTGTTTTTCCACCCTTCTGCGACCTCTAGCGGCCGGAGTATATAAGCTAGGTGGGTCAAACAAATTGCATCGTTTAGAGGACACTCAGGGCTTCCATTTGCATCATCAATCACCCGCCTACCACCAATAGGGGCGTGGCAATTCACCAAAAAACACTTTGGAATTTAACGTGTCACCCTTTTGCGGCCATTATCGCCTAAACAGGGTGATCTAAGATAGCGCAAACTATTTGATTCATGTAGCCGCACAGGTGCACGTTAATTAGAGACATCAATCTCAGATATAGGTTGAACAGGTGAGTGGCAATCAACAAAAAAGTGAAAATTTCAAAATTTCTACTTTTTACCTTTTTTGTGTTTCCAGTTAAGGGGGTATATGAGAGGGGGGGATGAAACCAAGTGGATCACCTAGAGGACACTCGGGGCTTCCATTATCACCATCAACCACCTGCCTACCACCAGCAGGAGCGTGGGAATCCTATAGAATGCACCATGAGTCATTTTGCCCTGCACACAGGTGTTTTTCCACCCTTCTGCGACCTCTAGCGGCCGGAGTATATAAGCTAGGTGGGTCAAACAAATTGCATCGTTTAGAGGACACTCAGGGCTTCCATTTGCATCATCAATCACCCGCCTACCACCAATAGGGGCGTGGCAATTCACCAAAAAACACTTTGGAATTTAACGTGTCACCCTTTTGCGGCCATTTGCGCCTAAACAGGGTGATCTAAGATGGCGCAAACTATTTGATTCATGTAGCCGCACAGGTGCACGTTAATTAGAGACATCAATCTCAGATATAGGTTGAACAGGTGAGTGGCAATCAACAAAAAAGTGAAAATTTCAAAATTTCTACTTTTTACCTTTTTTGTGTTTCCAGTTAAGGGGGTATATGAGAGGGGGGGATGAAACCAAGTGGATCACCTAGAGGACACTCGGGGCTTCCATTATCACCATCAACCACCTGCCTACCACCAGCAGGAGCGTGGGAATCCTATAGAATGCACCATGAGTCATTTTGCCCTGCACACAGGTGTTTTTCCACCCTTCTGCGACCTCTAGCGGCCGGAGTATATAAGCTAGGTGGGTCAAACAAATTGCATCGTTTAGAGGACACTCAGGGCTTCCATTTGCATCATCAATCACCCGCCTACCACCAATAGGGGCGTGGCAATTCACCAAAAAACACTTTGGAATTTAACGTGTCACCCTTTTGCGGCCATTAGCGCCTAAACAGGGTGATCTAAGATGGCGCAAACTATTTGATTCATGTAGCCGCACAGGTGCACGTTAATTAGAGACATCAATCTCAGATATAGGTTGAACAGGTGAGTGGCAATCAACAAAAAAGTGAAAATTTCAAAATTTCTACTTTTTACCTTTTTTGTGTTTCCAGTTAAGGGGGTATATGAGAGGGGGGGATGAAACCAAGTGGATCACCTAGAGGACACTCGGGGCTTCCATTATCACCATCAACCACCTGCCTACCACCAGCAGGAGCGTGGGAATCCTATAGAATGCACCATGAGTCATTTTGCCCTGCACACAGGTGTTTTTCCACCCTTCTGCGACCTCTAGCGGCCGGAGTATATAAGCTAGGTGGGTCAAACAAATTGCATCGTTTAGAGGACACTCAGGGCTTCCATTTGCATCATCAATCACCCGCCTACCACCAATAGGGGCGTGGCAATTCACCAAAAAACACTTTGGAATTTAACGTGTCACCCTTTTGCGGCCATTAGCGCCTAAACAGGGTGATCTAAGATGGCGCAAACTATTTGATTCATGTAGCCGCACAGGTGCACGTTAATTAGAGACATCAATCTCAGATATAGGTTGAACAGGTGAGTGGCAATCAACAAAAAAGTGAAAATTTCAAAATTTCTACTTTTTACCTTTTTTGTGTTTCCAGTTAAGGGGGTATATGAGAGGGGGGGATGAAACCAAGTGGATCACCTAGAGGACACTCGGGGCTTCCATTATCACCATCAACCACCTGCCTACCACCAGCAGGAGCGTGGGAATCCTATAGAATGCACCATGAGTCATTTTGCCCTGCACACAGGTGTTTTTCCACCCTTCTGCGACCTCTAGCGGCCGGAGTATATAAGCTAGGTGGGTCAAACAAATTGCATCGTTTAGAGGACACTCAGGGCTTCCATTTGCATCATCAATCACCCGCCTACCACCAATAGGGGCGTGGCAATTCACCAAAAAACACTTTGGAATTTAACGTGTCACCCTTTTGCGGCCATTATCGCCTAAACAGGGTGATCTAAGATAGCGCAAACTATTTGATTCATGTAGCCGCACAGGTGCACGTTAATTAGAGACATCAATCTCAGATATAGGTTGAACAGGTGAGTGGCAATCAACAAAAAAGTGAAAATTTCAAAATTTCTACTTTTTACCTTTTTTGTGTTTCCAGTTAAGGGGGTATATGAGAGGGGGGGATGAAACCAAGTGGATCACCTAGAGGACACTCGGGGCTTCCATTATCACCATCAACCACCTGCCTACCACCAGCAGGAGCGTGGGAATCCTATAGAATGCACCATGAGTCATTTTGCCCTGCACACAGGTGTTTTTCCACCCTTCTGCGACCTCTAGCGGCCGGAGTATATAAGCTAGGTGGGTCAAACAAATTGCATCGTTTAGAGGACACTCAGGGCTTCCATTTGCATCATCAATCACCCGCCTACCACCAATAGGGGCGTGGTAATTCACCAAAAAACACTTTGGAATTTAACGTGTCACCCTTTTGCGGCCATTAGCGCCTAAACAGGGTGATCTAAGATGGCGCAAACTATTTGATTCATGTAGCCGCACAGGTGCACGTTAATTAGAGACATCAATCTCAGATATAGGTTGAACAGGTGAGTGGCAATCAACAAAAAAGTGAAAATTTCAAAATTTCTACTTTTTACCTTTTTTGTGTTTCCAGTTAAGGGGGTATATGAGAGGGGGGGATGAAACCAAGTGGATCACCTAGAGGACACTCGGGGCTTCCATTATCACCATCAACCACCTGCCTACCACCAGCAGGAGCGTGGGAATCCTATAGAATGCACCATGAGTCATTTTGCCCTGCACACAGGTGTTTTTCCACCCTTCTGCGACCTCTAGCGGCCGGAGTATATAAGCTAGGTGGGTCAAACAAATTGCATCGTTTAGAGGACACTCAGGGCTTCCATTTGCATCATCAATCACCCGCCTACCACCAATAGGGGCGTGGCAATTCACCAAAAAACACTTTGGAATTTAACGTGTCACCCTTTTGCGGCCATTATCGCCTAAACAGGGTGATCTAAGATAGCGCAAACTATTTGATTCATGTAGCCGCACAGGTGCACGTTAATTAGAGACATCAATCTCAGATATAGGTTGAACAGGTGAGTGGCAATCAACAAAAAAGTGAAAATTTCAAAATTTCTACTTTTTACCTTTTTTGTGTTTCCAGTTAAGGGGGTATATGAGAGGGGGGGATGAAACCAAGTGAATCACCTAGAGGACACTCGGGGCTTCCATTAT
Source organism: Bactrocera oleae (assembly GCF_042242935.1). Taxonomy (NCBI): domain Eukaryota; kingdom Metazoa; phylum Arthropoda; class Insecta; order Diptera; family Tephritidae; genus Bactrocera; species Bactrocera oleae. The sequence goes on from NC_091541.1 coordinate 37,663,120, forward strand.
CACCATCAACCACCTGCCTACCACCAGCAGGAGCGTGGGAATCCTATAGAATGCACCATGAGTCATTTTGCCCTGCACACAGGTGTTTTTCCACCCTTCTGCGACCTCTAGCGGCCGGAGTATATAAGCTAGGTGGGTCAAACAAATTGCATCGTTTAGAGGACACTCAGGGCTTCCATTTGCATCATCAATCACCCGCCTACCACCAATAGGGGCGTGGCAATTCACCAAAAAACACTTTGGAATTTAACGTGTCACCCTTTTGCGGCCATTAGCGCCTAAACAGGGTGATCTAAGATGGCGCAAACTATTTGATTCATGTAGCCGCACAGGTGCACGTTAATTAGAGACATCAATCTCAGATATAGGTTGAACAGGTGAGTGGCAATCAACAAAAAAGTGAAAATTTCAAAATTTCTACTTTTTACCTTTTTTGTGTTTCCAGTTAAGGGGGTATATGAGAGGGGGGGATGAAACCAAGTGGATCACCTAGAGGACACTCGGGGCTTCCATTATCACCATCAACCACCTGCCTACCACCAGCAGGAGCGTGGGAATCCTATAGAATGCACCATGAGTCATTTTGCCCTGCACACAGGTGTTTTTCCACCCTTCTGCGACCTCTAGCGGCCGGAGTATATAAGCTAGGTGGGTCAAACAAATTGCATCGTTTAGAGGACACTCAGGGCTTCCATTTGCATCATCAATCACCCGCCTACCACCAATAGGGGCGTGGCAATTCACCAAAAAACACTTTGGAATTTAACGTGTCACCCTTTTGCGGCCATTAGCGCCTAAACAGGGTGATCTAAGATGGCGCAAACTATTTGATTCATGTAGCCGCACAGGTGCACGTTAATTAGAGACATCAATCTACTAGGGCGCTCCGTTTACGCCTTACTTCGTAAGGCGCAAACTGCGCTAGTTTTTTCAACCTCTAGCTAATTCTTCTTTGGAACGCACATTGTATATATTTCTTCTGTGCGTGTGTATGTCACTGAACTCCTCCTAGACGGCTGGACCGATTTTGATGAAATTTTTTGTGTAAGTTCAAGGGACGTCGAGGATGGCTTAGATTCACAATTCGATCAACTAGATAATGTTTTAACAATGAATTTATTTATTATTTAAATTGTTGTTGATGTTAGAACGTTTTACATAGAATTTCGGCAGACTACGCTGCAGTTGTGTCAGATATTCAAAAGTTAAAGATTTAAAAATTCATCACTTTCGCTGTAAGAGTTGGCGTTATAAATTAGCGCCATCTGTACTTCATCTCTTTAACTTGATATTGAAACAGATAAAAATCATATGCTCTTAGTACTCCTAGACTTTCTATTATTCTATTGTTATTTTCGTTGTCATCTTATGATGTTTTACATTAGGGGGGGAGAGGGTTGAATCATGTTTGAAGTGTGTCTAAAAAACGATACTTTTTGAGTGAGATTTATAACAACCAACCTAACCTAAAAATTTATTTGTGTAGTTCATTAACTTCATAATAAATTTTTTAAATTGTTTTTACTATTCATGTTTTAAATGAAAAAAACTATTAAAAAACTAGAAAAAAATTCTATTAAAAATCATTTAATTTAAAAAAAATTATTCATTTTCCAAATTAAGAAGCAAGAAAATAAAATTACCCGTTTTTCATCTAAGATTTGTAACAATAAATCGTTTTCGGTGATAATTAAAAATTTTATTTTCAATAAATAACTCATATTCGTTGTGGATTACTCGGTTTATTTTGTATACATTTTTAATTAAATTTACACATGGGTTTGTTAACAACCACCCTAATCTAAAAATTATTTTTATAGTTTATTGATTCCATAACGCATAAATCTTTTTTGTTAATTATTTAAAATTTCATTCTCAATAAAAAAACTCACATTCGTTGCGTATTATATTACAGTATTTTTTTTATATATATATATATTTGATTCATGTAGCCGCACAGGTGCACGTTAATTAGAGACATCAATCTCAGATATAGGTTGAACAGGTGAGTGGCAATCAACAAAAAAGTGAAAATTTCAAAATTTCTACTTTTTACCTTTTTTGTGTTTCCAGTTAAGGGGGTATATGAGAGGGGGGGATGAAACCAAGTGGATCACCTAGAGGACACTCGGGGCTTCCATTATCACCATCAACCACCTGCCTACCACCAGCAGGAGCGTGGGAATCCTATAGAATGCACCATGAGTCATTTTGCCCTGCACACAGGTGTTTTTCCACCCTTCTGCGACCTCTAGCGGCCGGAGTATATAAGCTAGGTGGGTCAAACAAATTGCATCGTTTAGAGGACACTCAGGGCTTCCATTTGCATCATCAATCACCCGCCTACCACCAATAGGGGCGTGGCAATTCACCAAAAAACACTTTGGAATTTAACGTGTCACCCTTTTGCGGCCATTAGCGCCTAAACAGGGTGATCTAAGATGGCGCAAACTATTTGATTCATGTAGCCGCACAGGTGCACGTTAATTAGAGACATCAATCTACTAGGGCGCTCCGTTTACGCCTTACTTCGTAAGGCGCAAACTGCGCTAGTTTTTTCAACCTCTAGCTAATTCTTCTTTGGAACGCACATTGTATATATTTCTTCTGTGCGTGTGTATGTCACTGAACTCCTCCTAGACGGCTGGACCGATTTTGATGAAATTTTTTGTGTAAGTTCAAGGGACGTCGAGGATGGCTTAGATTCACAATTCGATCAACTAGATAATGTTTTAACAATGAATTTATTTATTATTTAAATTGTTGTTGATGTTAGAACGTTTTACATAGAATTTCGGCAGACTACGCTGCAGTTGTGTCAGATATTCAAAAGTTAAAGATTTAAAAATTCATCACTTTCGCTGTAAGAGTTGGCGTTATAAATTAGCGCCATCTGTACTTCATCTCTTTAACTTGATATTGAAACAGATAAAAATCATATGCTCTTAGTACTCCTAGACTTTCTATTATTCTATTGTTATTTTCGTTGTTATCTTATGATGTTTTACATTAGGGGGGGAGAGGGTTGAATCATGTTTGAAGTGTGTCTAAAAAACGATACTTTTTGAGTGAGATTTATAACAACCAACCTAACCTAAAAATTTATTTGTGTAGTTCATTAACTTCATAATAAATTTTTTAAATTGTTTTTACTATTCATGTTTTAAATAAAAAAAACTATTAAAAAACTAGAAAAAAATTCTATTAAAAATCATTTAATTTAAAAAAAATTATTCATTTTCCAAATTAAGAAGCAAGAAAATAAAATTACCCGTTTTTCATCTAAGATTTGTAACAATAAATCGTTTTCGGTGATAATTAAAAATTTTATTTTCAATAAATAACTCATATTCGTTGTGGATTACTCGGTTTATTTTGTATACATTTTTAATTAAATTTACACATGGGTTTGTTAACAACCACCCTAATCTAAAAATAATTTTTATAGTTTATTGATTCCATAACGCATAAATCTTTTTTGTTAATTATTTAAAATTTCATTCTCAATAAAAAAACTCACATTCGTTGCGTATTATATTACAGTATTTTTTTTATATATATATATATTTGATTCATGTAGCCGCACAGGTGCACGTTAATTAGAGACATCAATCTCAGATATAGGTTGAACAGGTGAGTGGCAATCAACAAAAAAGTGAAAATTTCAAAATTTCTACTTTTTACCTTTTTTGTGTTTCCAGTTAAGGGGGTATATGAGAGGGGGGGATGAAACCAAGTGGATCACCTAGAGGACACTCGGGGCTTCCATTATCACCATCAACCACCTGCCTACCACCAGCAGGAGCGTGGGAATCCTATAGAATGCACCATGAGTCATTTTGCCCTGCACACAGGTGTTTTTCCACCCTTCTGCGACCTCTAGCGGCCGGAGTATATAAGCTAGGTGGGTCAAACAAATTGCATCGTTTAGAGGACACTCAGGGCTTCCATTTGCATCATCAATCACCCGCCTACCACCAATAGGGGCGTGGCAATTCACCAAAAAACACTTTGGAATTTAACGTGTCACCCTTTTGCGGCCATTAGCGCCTAAACAGGGTGATCTAAGATGGCGCAAACTATTTGATTCATGTAGCCGCACAGGTGCACGTTAATTAGAGACATCAATCTCAGATATAGGTTGAACAGGTGAGTGGCAATCAACAAAAAAGTGAAAATTTCAAAATTTCTACTTTTTACTTTTTTGTGTTTCCAGTTAAGGGGGTATATGAGAGGGGGGGATGAAACCAAGTGGATCACCTAGAGGACACTCGGGGCTTCCATTATCACCATCAACCACCTGCCTACCACCAGCAGGAGCGTGGGAATCCTATAGAATGCACCATGAGTCATTTTGCCCTGCACACAGGTGTTTTTCCACCCTTCTGCGACCTCTAGCGGCCGGAGTATATAAGCTAGGTGGGTCAAACAAATTGCATCGTTTAGAGGACACTCAGGGCTTCCATTTACATCATCAATCACCCGCCTACCACCAATAGGGGCGTGGCAATTCACCAAAAAACACTTTGGAATTTAACGTGTCACCCTTTTGCGGCCATTAGCGCCTAAACAGGGTGATCTAAGATGGCGCAAACTATTTGATTCATGTAGCCGCACAGGTGCACGTTAATTAGAGACATCAATCTCAGATATAGGTTGAACAGGTGAGTGGCAATCAACAAAAAAGTGAAAATTTCAAAATTTCTACTTTTTACCTTTTTTGTGTTTCCAGTTAAGGGGGTATATGAGAGGGTGGGATGAAACCAAGTGGATCACCTAGAGGACACTCGGGGCTTCCATTATCACCATCAACCACCTGCCTACCACCAGCAGGAGCGTGGGAATCCTATAGAATGCACCATGAGTCATTTTGCCCTGCACACAGGTGTTTTTCCACCCTTCTGCGACCTCTAGCGGCCGGAGTATATAAGCTAGGTGGGTCAAACAAATTGCATCGTTTAGAGGACACTCAGGGCTTCCATTTGCATCATCAATCACCCGCCTACCACCAATAGGGGCGTGGTAATTCACCAAAAAACACTTTGGAATTTAACGTGTCACCCTTTTGCGGCCATTAGCGCCTAAACAGGGTGATCTAAGATGGCGCAAACTATTTGATTCATGTAGCCGCACAGGTGCACGTTAATTAGAGACATCAATCTCAGATATAGGTTGAACAGGTGAGTGGCAATCAACAAAAAAGTGAAAATTTCAAAATTTCTACTTTTTACCTTTTTTGTGTTTCCAGTTAAGGGGGTATATGAGAGGGGGGGATGAAACCAAGTGGATCACCTAGAGGACACTCGGGGCTTCCATTATCACCATCAACCACCTGCCTACCACCAGCAGGAGCGTGGGAATCCTATAGAATGCACCATGAGTCATTTTGCCCTGCACACAGGTGTTTTTCCACCCTTCTGCGACCTCTAGCGGCCGGAGTATATAAGCTAGGTGGGTCAAACAATTTGCATCGTTTAGAGGACACTCAGGGCTTCCATTTGCATCATCAATCACCCGCCTACCACCAATAGGGGCGTGGCAATTCACCAAAAAACACTTTGGAATTTAACGTGTCACCCTTTTGCGGCCATTAGCGCCTAAACAGGGTGATCTAAGATGGCGCAAACTATTTGATTCATGTAGCCGCACAGGTGCACGTTAATTAGAGACATCAATCTACTAGGGCGCTCCGTTTACGCCTTACTTCGTAAGGCGCAAACTGCGCTAGTTTTTTCAACCTCTAGCTAATTCTTCTTTGGAACGCACATTGTATACATTTCTTCTGTGCGTGTGTATGTCACTGAACTCCTCCTAGACGGCTGGACCGATTTTGATGAAATTTTTTGTGTAAGTTCAAGGGACGTCGAGGATGGCTTAGATTCACAATTCGATCAACTAGATAATGTTTTAACAATGAATTTATTTATTATTTAAATTGTTGTTGATGTTAGAACGTTTTACATAGAATTTCGGCAGACTACGCTGCAGTTGTGTCAGATATTCAAAAGTTAAAGATTTAAAAATTCATCACTTTCGCTGTAAGAGTTGGCGTTATAAATTAGCGCCATCTGTACTTCATCTCTTTAACTTGATATTGAAACAGATAAAAATCATATGCTCTTAGTACTCTTAGACTTTCTATTATTCTATTGTTATTTTCGTTGTCATCTTATGATGTTTTACATTAGGGGGGGAGAGGGTTGAATCATGTTTGAAGTGTGTCTAAAAAACGATACTTTTTGAGTGAGATTTATAACAACCAACCTAACCTAAAAATTTATTTGTGTAGTTCATTAACTTCATAATAAATTTTTTAAATTGTTTTTACTATTCATGTTTTAAATGAAAAAAACTATTAAAAAACTAGAAAAAAATTCTATTAAAAATCATTTAATTTAAAAAAAATTATTCATTTTCCAAATTAAGAAGCAAGAAAATAAAATTACCCGTTTTTCATCTAAGATTTGTAACAATAAATCGTTTTCGGTGATAATTAAAAATTTTATTTTCAATAAATAACTCATATTCGTTGTGGATTACTCGGTTTATTTTGTATACATTTTTAATTAAATTTACACATGGGTTTGTTAACAACCACCCTAATCTAAAAATTATTTTTATAGTTTATTGATTCCATAACGCATAAATCTTTTTTGTTAATTATTTAAAATTTCATTCTCAATAAAAAAACTCACATTCGTTGCGTATTATATTACAGTATTTTTTTTATATATATATATATTTGATTCATGTAGCCGCACAGGTGCACGTTAATTAGAGACATCAATCTCAGATATAGGTTGAACAGGTGAGTGGCAATCAACAAAAAAGTGAAAATTTCAAAATTTCTACTTTTTACCTTTTTTGTGTTTCCAGTTAAGGGGGTATATGAGAGGGGGGGATGAAACCAAGTGGATCACCTAGAGGACACTCGGGGCTTCCATTATCACCATCAACCACCTGCCTACCACCAGCAGGAGCGTGGGAATCCTATAGAATGCACCATGAGTCATTTTGCCCTGCACACAGGTGTTTTTCCACCCTTCTGCGACCTCTAGCGGCCGGAGTATATAAGCTAGGTGGGTCAAACAAATTGCATCGTTTAGAGGACGCTCAGGGCTTCCATTTGCATCATCAATCACCCGCCTACCACCAATAGGGGCGTGGCAATTCACCAAAAAACACTTTGGAATTTAACGTGTCACCCTTTTGCGGCCATTAGCGCCTAAACAGGGTGATCTAAGATGGCGCAAACTATTTGATTCATGTAGCCGCACAGGTGCACGTTAATTAGAGACATCAATCTACTAGGCGCAAACTGCGCTAGTTTTTTCAACCTCTAGCTAATTCTTCTTTGGAACGCACATTGTATATATTTCTTCTGTGCGTGTGTATGTCACTGAACTCCTCCTAGACGGCTGGACCGATTTTGATGAAATTTTTTGTGTAAGTTCAAGGAACGTCGAGGATGGCTTAGATTCACAATTCGATCAACTAGATAATGTTTTAACAATGAATTTATTTATTATTTAAATTGTTGTTGATGTTAGAACGTTTTACATAGAATTTCGGCTGACTACGCTGCAGTTGTGTCAGATATTCAAAAGTTAAAGATTTAAAAATTCATCACTTTCGCTGTAAGAGTTGGCGTTATAAATTAGCGCCATCTGTACTTCATCTCTTTAACTTGATATTGAAACAGATAAAAATCATATGCTCTTAGTACTCCTAGACTTTCTATTATTCTATTGTTATTTTCGTTGTCATCTTATGATGTTTTACATTAGGGGGGGAGAGGGTTGAATCATGTTTGAAGTGTGTCTAAAAAACGATACTTTTTGAGTGAGATTTATAACAACCAACCTAACCTAAAAATTTATTTGTGTAGTTCATTAACTTCATAATAAATTTTTTAAATTGTTTTTACTATTCATGTTTTAAATGAAAAAAACTATTAAAAAACTAGAAAAAAATTCTATTAAAAATCATTTAATTTAAAAAAAATTATTCATTTTCCAAATTAAGAAGCAAGAAAATAAAATTACCCGTTTTTCATCTAAGATTTGTAACAATAAATCGTTTTCGGTGATAATTAAAAATTTTATTTTCAATAAATAACTCATATTCGTTGTGGATTACTCGGTTTATTTTGTATACATTTTTAATTAAATTTACACATGGGTTTGTTAACAACCACCCTAATCTAAAAATTATTTTTATAGTTTATTGATTCCATAACGCATAAATCTTTTTTGTTAATTATTTAAAATTTCATTCTCAATAAAAAAACTCACATTCGTTGCGTATTATATTACAGTATTTTTTTTATATATATATATATTTGATTCATGTAGCCGCACAGGTGCACGTTAATTAGAGACATCAATCTCAGATATAGGCTGAACAGGTGAGTGGCAATCAACAAAAAAGTGAAAATTTCAAAATTTCTACTTTTTACCTTTTTTGTGTTTCCAGTTAAGGGGGTATATGAGAGGGGGGGATGAAACCAAGTGGATCACCTAGAGGACACTCGGGGCTTCCATTATCACCATCAACCACCTGCCTACCACCAGCAGGAGCGTGGGAATCCTATAGAATGCACCATGAGTCATTTTGCCCTGCACACAGGTGTTTTTCCACCCTTCTGCGACCTCTAGCGGCCGGAGTATATAAGCTAGGTGGGTCAAACAAATTGCATCGTTTAGAGGACACTCAGGGCTTCCATTTGCATCATCAATCACCCGCCTACCACCAATAGGGGCGTGGCAATTCACCAAAAAACACTTTGGAATTTAACGTGTCACCCTTTTGCGGCCATTAGCGCCTAAACAGGGTGATCTAAGATGGCGCAAACTATTTGATTCATGTAGCCGCACAGGTGCACGTTAATTAGAGACATCAATCTACTAGGCGCAAACTGCGCTAGTTTTTTCAACCTCTAGCTAATTCTTCTTTGGAACGCACATTGTATATATTTCTTCTGTGCGTGTGTATGTCACTGAACTCCTCCTAGACGGCTGGACCGATTTTGATGAAATTTTTTGTGTAAGTTCAAGGGACGTCGAGGATGGCTTAGATTCACAATTCGATCAACTAGATAATGTTTTAACAATGAATTTATTTTTTATTTAAATTGTTGTTGATGTTAGAACGTTTTACATAGAATTTCGGCTGACTACGCTGCAGTTGTGTCAGATATTCAAAAGTTAAAGATTTAAAAATTCATCACTTTCGCTGTAAGAGTTGGCGTTATAAATTAGCGCCATCTGTACTTCATCTCTTTAACTTGATATTGAAACAGATAAAAATCATATGCTCTTAGTACTCCTAGACTTTCTATTATTCTATTGTTATTTTCGTTGTCATCTTATGATGTTTTACATTAGGGGGGGAGAGGGTTGAATCATGTTTGAAGTGTGTCTAAAAAACGATACTTTTTGAGTGAGATTTATAACAACCAACCTAACCTAAAAATTTATTTGTGTAGTTCATTAACTTCATAATAAATTTTTTAAATTGTTTTTACTATTCATGTTTTAAATGAAAAAAACTATTAAAAAACTAGAAAAAAATTCTATTAAAAATCATTTAATTTAAAAAAAATTATTCATTTTCCAAATTAAGAAGCAAGAAAATAAAATTACCCGTTTTTCATCTAAGATTTGTAACAATAAATCGTTTTCGGTGATAATTAAAAATTTTATTTTCAATAAATAACTCATATTCGTTGTGGATTACTCGGTTTATTTTGTATACATTTTTAATTAAATTTACACATGGGTTTGTTAACAACCACCCTAATCTAAAAATTATTTTTATAGTTTATTGATTCCATAACGCTTAAATCTTTTTTGTTAATTATTTAAAATTTCATTCTCAATAAAAAAACTCACATTCGTTGCGTATTATATTACAGTATTTTTTTTATATATATATATATTTGATTCATGTAGCCGCACAGGTGCACGTTAATTAGAGACATCAATCTCAGATATAGGTTGAACAGGTGAGTGGCAATCAACAAAAAAGTGAAAATTTCAAAATTTCTACTTTTTACCTTTTTTGTGTTTCCAGTTAAGGGGGTATATGAGAGGGGGGGATGAAACCAAGTGGATCACCTAGAGGACACTCGGGGCTTCCATTATCACCATCAACCACCTGCCTACCACCAGCAGGAGCGTGGGAATCCTATAGAATGCACCATGAGTCATTTTGCCCTGCACACAGGTGTTTTTCCACCCTTCTGCGACCTCTAGCGGCCGGAGTATATAAGCTAGGTGGGTCAAACAAATTGCATCGTTTAGAGGACACTCAGGGCTTCCATTTGCATCATCAATCACCCGCCTACCACCAATAGGGGCGTGGCAATTCACCAAAAAACACTTTGGAATTTAACGTGTCACCCTTTTGCGGCCATTAGCGCCTAAACAGGGTGATCTAAGATGGCGCAAACTATTTGATTCATGTAGCCGCACAGGTGCACGTTAATTAGAGACATCAATCTACTAGGGCGCTCCGTTTACGCCTTACTTCGTAAGGCGCAAACTGCGCTAGTTTTTTCAACCTCTAGCTAATTCTTCTTTGGAACGCACATTGTATATATTTCTTCTGTGCGTGTGTATGTCACTGAACTCCTCCTAGACGGCTGGACCGATTTTGATGAAATTTTTTGTGTAAGTTCAAGGGACGTCGAGGATGGCTTAGATTCACAATTCGATCAACTAGATAATGTTTTAACAATGAATTTATTTATTATTTAAATTGTTGTTGATGTTAGAACGTTTTACATAGAATTTCGGCAGACTACGCTGCAGTTGTGTCAGATATTCAAAAGTTAAAGATTTAAAAATTCATCACTTTCGCTGTAAGAGTTGGCGTTATAAATTAGCGCCATCTGTACTTCATCTCTTTAACTTGATATTGAAACAGATAAAAATCATATGCTCTTAGTACTCCTAGACTTTCTATTATTCTATTGTTATTTTCGTTGTCATCTTATGATGTTTTACATTAGGGGGGGAGAGGGTTGAATCATGTTTGAAGTGTGTCTAAAAAACGATACTTTTTGAGTGAGATTTATAACAACCAACCTAACCTAAAAATTTATTTGTGTAGTTCATTAACTTCATAATAAATTTTTTAAATTGTTTTTACTATTCATGTTTTAAATGAAAAAAACTATTAAAAAACTAGAAAAAAATTCTATTAAAAATCATTTAATTTAAAAAAAATTATTCATTTTCCAAATTAAGAAGCAAGAAAATAAAATTACCCGTTTTTCATCTAAGATTTGTAACAATAAATCGTTTTCGGTGATAATTAAAAATTTTATTTTCAATAAATAACTCATATTCGTTGTGGATTACTCGGTTTATTTTGTATACATTTTTAATTAAATTTACACATGGGTTTGTTAACAACCACCCTAATCTAAAAATTATTTTTATAGTTTATTGATTCCATAACGCATAAATCTTTTTTGTTAATTATTTAAAATTTCATTCTCAATAAAAAAACTCACATTCGTTGCGTATTATATTACAGTATTTTTTTTATATATATATATATTTGATTCATGTAGCCGCACAGGTGCACGTTAATTAGAGACATCAATCTCAGATATAGGTTGAACAGGTGAGTGGCAATCAACAAAAAAGTGAAAATTTCAAAATTTCTACTTTTTACCTTTTTTGTGTTTCCAGTTAAGGGGGTATATGAGAGGGGGGGATGAAACCAAGTGGATCACCTAGAGGACACTCGGGGCTTCCATTATCACCATCAACCACCTGCCTACCACCAGCAGGAGCGTGGGAATCCTATAGAATGCACCATGAGTCATTTTGCCCTGCACACAGGTGTTTTTCCACCCTTCTGCGACCTCTAGCGGCCGGAGTATATAAGCTAGGTGGGTCAAACAAATTGCATCGTTTAGAGGACACTCAGGGCTTCCATTTGCATCATCAATCACCCGCCTACCACCAATAGGGGCGTGGCAATTCACCAAAAAACACTTTGGAATTTAACGTGTCACCCTTTTGCGGCCATTAGCGCCTAAACAGGGTGATCTAAGATGGCGCAAACTATTTGATTCATGTAGCCGCACAGGTGCACGTCAATTAGAGACATCAATCTCAGATATAGGTTGAACAGGTGAGTGGCAATCAACAAAAAAGTGAAAATTTCAAAATTTCTACTTTTTACCTTTTTTGTGTTTCCAGTTAAGGGGGTATATGAGAGGGGGGGATGAAACCAAGTGGATCACCTAGAGGACACTCGGGGCTTCCATTATCACCATCAACCACCTGCCTACCACCAGCAGGAGCGTGGGAATCCTATAGAATGCACCATGAGTCATTTTGCCCTGCACACAGGTGTTTTTCCACCCTTCTGCGACCTCTAGCGGCCGGAGTATATAAGCTAGGTGGGTCAAACAAATTGCATCGTTTAGAGGACACTCAGGGCTTCCATTTGCATCATCAATCACCCGCCTACCACCAATAGGGGCGTGGCAATTCACCAAAAAACACTTTGGAATTTAACGTGTCACCCTTTTGCGGCCATTAGCGCCTAAACAGGGTGATCTAAGATGGCGCAAACTATTTGATTCATGTAGCCGCACAGGTGCACGTTAATTAGAGACATCAATCTCAGATATAGGTTGAACAGGTGAGTGGCAATCAACAAAAAAGTGAAAATTTCAAAATTTCTACTTTTTACCTTTTTTGTGTTTCCAGTTAAGGGGGTATATGAGAGGGGGGGATGAAACCAAGTGGATCACCTAGAGGACACTCGGGGCTTCCATTATCACCATCAACCACCTGCCTACCACCAGCAGGAGCGTGGGAATCCTATAGAATGCACCATGAGTCATTTTGCCCTGCACACAGGTGTTTTTCCACCCTTCTGCGACCTCTAGCGGCCGGAGTATATAAGCTAGGTGGGTCAAACAAATTGCATCGTTTAGAGGACACTCAGGGCTTCCATTTGCATCATCAATCACCCGCCTACCACCAATAGGGGCGTGGCAATTCACCAAAAAACACTTTGGAATTTAACGTGTCACCCTTTTGCGGCCATTAGCGCCTAAACAGGGTGATCTAAGATGGCGCAAACTATTTGATTCATGTAGCCGCACAGGTGCACGTTAATTAGAGACATCAATCTCAGATATAGGTTGAACAGGTGAGTGGCAATCAACAAAAAAGTGAAAATTTCAAAATTTCTACTTTTTACCTTTTTTGTGTTTCCAGTTAAGGGGGTATATGAGAGGGGGGGATGAAACCAAGTGGATCACCTAGAGGACACTCGGGGCTTCCATTATCACCATCAACCACCTGCCTACCACCAGCAGGAGCGTGGGAATCCTATAGAATGCACCATGAGTCATTTTGCCCTGCACACAGGTGTTTTTCCACCCTTCTGCGACCTCTAGCGGCCGGAGTATATAAGCTAGGTGGGTCAAACAAATTGCATCGTTTAGAGGACACTCAGGGCTTCCATTTGCATCATCAATCACCCGCCTACCACCAATAGGGGCGTGGCAATTCACCAAAAAACACTTTGGAATTTAACGTGTCACCCTTTTGCGGCCATTAGCGCCTAAACAGGGTGATCTAAGATGGCGCAAACTATTTGATTCATGTAGCCGCACAGGTGCACGTTAATTAGAGACATCAATCTCAGATATAGGTTGAACAGGTGAGTGGCAATCAACAAAAAAGTGAAAATTTCAAAATTTCTACTTTTTACCTTTTTTGTGTTTCCAGTTAAGGGGGTATATGAGAGGGGGGGATGAAACCAAGTGGATCACCTAGAGGACACTCGGGGCTTCCATTATCACCATCAACCACCTGCCTACCACCAGCAGGAGCGTGGGAATCCTATAGAATGCACCATGAGTCATTTTGCCCTGCACACAGGTGTTTTTCCACCCTTCTGCGACCTCTAGCGGCCGGAGTATATAAGCTAGGTGGGTCAAACAAATTGCATCGTTTAGAGGACACTCAGGGCTTCCATTTGCATCATCAATCACCCGCCTACCACCAATAGGGGCGTGGCAATTCACCAAAAAACACTTTGGAATTTAACGTGTCACCCTTTTGCGGCCATTAGCGCCTAAACAGGGTGATCTAAGATGGCGCAAACTATTTGATTCATGTAGCCGCACAGGTGCACGTTAATTAGAGACATCAATCTCAGATATAGGTTGAACAGGTGAGTGTCAATCAACAAAAAAGTGAAAATTTCAAAATTTCTACTTTTTACCTTTTTTGTGTTTCCAGTTAAGGGGGTATATGAGAGGGGGGGATGAAACCAAGTGGATCACCTAGAGGACACTCGGGGCTTCCATTATCACCATCAACCACCTGCCTACCACCAGCAGGAGCGTGGGAATCCTATAGAATGCACCATGAGTCATTTTGCCCTGCACACAGGTGTTTTTCCACCCTTCTGCGACCTCTAGCGGCCGGAGTATATAAGCTAGGTGGGTCAAACAAATTGCATCGTTTAGAGGACACTCAGGGCTTCCATTTGCATCATCAATCACCCGCCTACCACCAATAGGGGCGTGGCAATTCACCAAAAAACACTTTGGAATTTAACGTGTCACCCTTTTGCGGCCATTAGCGCCTAAACAGGGTGATCTAAGATGGCGCAAACTATTTGATTCATGTAGCCGCACAGGTGCACGTTAATTAGAGACATCAATCTCAGATATAGGTTGAACAGGTGAGTGGCAATCAACAAAAAAGTGAAAATTTCAAAATTTCTACTTTTTACCTTTTTTGTGTTTCCAGTTAAGGGGGTATATGAGAGGGGGGGATGAAACCAAGTGGATCACCTAGAGGACACTCGGGGCTTCCATTATCACCATCAACCACCTGCCTACCACCAGCAGGAGCGTGGGAATCCTATAGAATGCACCATGAGTCATTTTGCCCTGCACACAGGTGTTTTTCCACCCTTCTGCGACCTCTAGCGGCCGGAGTATATAAGCTAGGTGGGTCAAACAAATTGCATCGTTTAGAGGACACTCAGGGCTTCCATTTGCATCATCAATCACCCGCCTACCACCAATAGGGGCGTGGCAATTCACCAAAAAACACTTTGGAATTTAACGTGTCACCCTTTTGCGGCCATTAGCGCCTAAACAGGGTGATCTAAGATAGCGCAAACTATTTGATTCATGTAGCCGCACAGGTGCACGTTAATTAGAGACATCAATCTCAGATATAGGTTGAACAGGTGAGTGGCAATCAACAAAAAAGTGAAAATTTCAAAATTTCTACTTTTTACCTTTTTTGTGTTTCCAGTTAAGGGGGTATATGAGAGGGGGGGATGAAACCAAGTGGATCACCTAGAGGACACTCGGGGCTTCCATTATCACCATCAACCACCTGCCTACCACCAGCAGGAGCGTGGGAATCCTATAAAATGCACCATGAGTCATTTTGCCCTGCACACAGGTGTTTTTCCACCCTTCTGCGACCTCTAGCGGCCGGAGTATATAAGCTAGGTGGGTCAAACAAATTGCATCGTTTAGAGGACACTCAGGGCTTCCATTTGCATCATCAATCACCCGCCTACCACCAATAGGGGCGTGGCAATTCACCAAAAAACACTTTGGAATTTAACGTGTCACCCTTTTGCGGCCATTAGCGCCTAAACAGGGTGATCTAAGATGGCGCAAACTATTTGATTCATGTAGCCGCACAGGTGCACGTTAATTAGAGACATCAATCTCAGATATAGGTTGAACAGGTGAGTGGCAATCAACAAAAAAGTGAAAATTTCAAAATTTCTACTTTTTACCTTTTTTGTGTTTCCAGTTAAGGGGGTATATGAGAGGGGGGGATGAAACCAAGTGGATCACCTAGAGGACACTCGGGGCTTCCATTATCACCATCAACCACCTGCCTACCACCAGCAGGAGCGTGGGAATCCTATAGAATGCACCATGAGTCATTTTGCCCTGCACACAGGTGTTTTTCCACCCTTCTGCGACCTCTAGCGGCCGGAGTATATAAGCTAGGTGGGTCAAACAAATTGCATCGTTTAGAGGACACTCAGGGCTTCCATTTGCATCATCAATCACCCGCCTACCACCAATAGGGGCGTGGCAATTCACCAAAAAACACTTTGGAATTTAACGTGTCACCCTTTTGCGGCCATTAGCGCCTAAACAGGGTGATCTAAGATGGCGCAAACTATTTGATTCATGTAGCCGCACAGGTGCACGTTAATTAGAGACATCAATCTCAGATATAGGTTGAACAGGTGAGTGGCAATCAACAAAAAAGTGAAAATTTCAAAATTTCTACTTTTTACCTTTTTTGTGTTTCCAGTTAAGGGGGTATATGAGAGGGGGGGATGAAACCAAGTGGATCACCTAGAGGACACTCGGGGCTTCCATTATCACCATCAACCACCTGCCTACCACCAGCAGGAGCGTGGGAATCCTATAGAATGCACCATGAGTCATTTTGCCCTGCACACAGGTGTTTTTCCACCCTTCTGCGACCTCTAGCGGCCGGAGTATATAAGCTAGGTGGGTCAAACAAATTGCATCGTTTAGAGGACACTCAGGGCTTCCATTTGCATCATCAATCACCCGCCTACCACCAATAGGGGCGTGGCAATTCACCAAAAAACACTTTGGAATTTAACGTGTCACCCTTTTGCGGCCATTAGCGCCTAAACAGGGTGATCTAAGATGGCGCAAACTATTTGATTCATGTAGCCGCACAGGTGCACGTTAATTAGAGACATCAATCTCAGATATAGGTTGAACAGGTGAGTGGCAATCAACAAAAAAGTGAAAATTTCAAAATTTCTACTTTTTACCTTTTTTGTGTTTCCAGTTAAGGGGGTATATGAGAGGGGGGGATGAAACCAAGTGGATCACCTAGAGGACACTCGGGGCTTCCATTATCACCATCAACCACCTGCCTACCACCAGCAGGAGCGTGGGAATCCTATAGAATGCACCATGAGTCATTTTGCCCTGCACACAGGTGTTTTTCCACCCTTCTGCGACCTCTAGCGGCCGGAGTATATAAGCTAGGTGGGTCAAACAAATTGCATCGTTTAGAGGACACTCAGGGCTTCCATTTGCATCATCAATCACCCGCCTACCACCAATAGGGGCGTGGCAATTCACCAAAAAACACTTTGGAATTTAACGTGTCACCCTTTTGCGGCCATTAGCGCCTAAACAGGGTGATCTAAGATGGCGCAAACTATTTGATTCATGTAGCCGCACAGGTGCACGTTAATTAGAGACATCAATCTCAGATATAGGTTGAACAGGTGAGTGGCAATCAACAAAAAAGTGAAAATTTCAAAATTTCTACTTTTTACCTTTTTTGTGTTTCCAGTTAAGGGGGTATATGAGAGGGGGGGATGAAACCAAGTGGATCACCTAGAGGACACTCGGGGCTTCCATTATCACCATCAACCACCTGCCTACCACCAGCAGGAGCGTGGGAATCCTATAGAATGCACCATGAGTCATTTTGCCCTGCACACAGGTGTTTTTCCACCCTTCTGCGACCTCTAGCGGCCGGAGTATATAAGCTAGGTGGGTCAAACAAATTGCATCGTTTAGAGGACACTCAGGGCTTCCATTTGCATCATCAATCACCCGCCTACCACCAATAGGGGCGTGGCAATTCACCAAAAAACACTTTGGAATTTAACGTGTCACCCTTTTGCGGCCATTAGCGCCTAAACAGGGTGATCTAAGATGGCGCAAACTATTTGATTCATGTAGCCGCACAGGTGCACGTTAATTAGAGACATCAATCTCAGATATAGGTTGAACAGGTGAGTGGCAATCAACAAAAAAGTGAAAATTTCAAAATTTCTACTTTTTACCTTTTTTGTGTTTCCAGTTAAGGGGGTATATGAGAGGGGGGGATGAAACCAAGTGGATCACCTATAGGACACTCGGGGCTTCCGTTATCACCATCAACTACCTGCCTACCACCAGCAGGAGCGTGGGAATCCTATAGAATGCACCATGAGTCATTTTGCCCTGCACACAGGTGTTTTTCCACCCTTCTGCGACCTCTAGCGGCCGGAGTATATAAGCTAGGTGGGTCAAACAAATTGCATCGTTTAGAGGACACTCAGGGCTTCCATTTGCATCATCAATCACCCGCCTACCACCAATAGGGGCGTGGCAATTCACCAAAAAACACTTTGGAATTTAACGTGTCACCCTTTTGCGGCCATTAGCGCCTAAACAGGGTGATCTAAGATGGCGCAAACTATTTGATTCATGTAGCCGCACAGGTGCACGTTAATTAGAGACATCAATCTCAGATATAGGTTGAACAGGTGAGTGGCAATCAACAAAAAAGTGAAAATTTCAAAATTTCTACTTTTTACCTTTTTTGTGTTTCCAGTTAAGGGGGTATATGAGAGGGGGGGATGAAACCAAGTGGATCACCTAGAGGACACTCGGGGCTTCCATTATCACCATCAACCACCTGCCTACCACCAGCAGGAGCGTGGGAATCCTATAGAATGCACCATGAGTCATTTTGCCCTGCACACAGGTGTTTTTCCACCCTTCTGCGACCTCTAGCGGCCGGAGTATATAAGCTAGGTGGGTCAAATAAATTGCATCGTTTAGAGGACACTCAGGGCTTCCATTTGCATCATCAATCACCCGCCTACCACCAATAGGGGCGTGGCAATTCACCAAAAAACACTTTGGAATTTAACGTGTCACCCTTTTGCGGCCATTAGCGCCTAAACAGGGTGATCTAAGATGGCGCAAACTATTTGATTCATGTAGCCGCACAGGTGCACGTTAATTAGAGACATCAATCTCAGATATAGGTTGAACAGGTGAGTGGCAATCAACAAAAAAGTGAAAATTTCAAAATTTCTACTTTTTACCTTTTTTGTGTTTCCAGTTAAGGGGGTATATGAGAGGGGGGGATGAAACCAAGTGGATCACCTAGAGGACACTCGGGGCTTCCATTATCACCATCAACCACCTGCCTACCATCAGCAGGAGCGTGGGAATCCTATAGAATGCACCATGAGTCATTTTGCCCTGCACACAGGTGTTTTTCCACCCTTCTGCGACCTCTAGCGGCCGGAGTATATAAGCTAGGTGGGTCAAACAAATTGCATCGTTTAGAGGACACTCAGGGCTTCCAGTTGCATCATCAATCACCCGCCTACCACCAATAGGGGCGTGGCAATTCACCAAAAAACACTTTGGAATTTAACGTGTCACCCTTTTGCGGCCATTAGCGCCTAAACAGGGTGATCTAAGATGGCGCAAACTATTTGATTCATGTAGCCGCACAGGTGCACGTTAATTAGAGACATCAATCTCAGATATAGGTTGAACAGGTGAGTGGCAATCAACAAAAAAGTGAAAATTTCAAAATTTCTACTTTTTACCTTTTTTGTGTTTCCAGTTAAGGGGGTATATGAGAGGGGGGGATGAAACCAAGTGGATCACCTAGAGGACACTCGGGGCTTCCATTATCACCATCAACCACCTGCCTACCACCAGCAGGAGCGTGGGAATCCTATAGAATGCACCATGAGTCATTTTGCCCTGCACACAGGTGTTTTTCCACCCTTCTGCGACCTCTAGCGGCCGGAGTATATAAGCTAGGTGGGTCAAACAAATTGCATCGTTTAGAGGACACTCAGGGCTTCCAGTTGCATCATCAATCACCCGCCTACCACCAATAGGGGCGTGGCAATTCACCAAAAAACACTTTGGAATTTAACGTGTCACCCTTTTGCGGCCATTAGCGCCTAAACAGGGTGATCTAAGATGGCGCAAACTATTTGATTCATGTAGCCGCACAGGTGCACGTTAATTAGAGACATCAATCTACTAGGGCGCTCCGTTTACGCCTTACTTCGTAAGGCGCAAACTGCGCTAGTTTTTTCAACCTCTAGCTAATTCTTCTTTGGAACGCACATTGTATATATTTCTTCTGTGCGTGTGTATGTCACTGAACTCCTCCTAGACGGCTGGACCGATTTTGATGAAATTTTTTGTGTAAGTTCAAGGGACGTCGAGGATGGCTTAGATTCACAATTCGATCAACTAGATAATGTTTTAACAATGAATTTATTTATTATTTAAATTGTTGTTGATGTTAGAACGTTTTACATAGAATTTCGGCAGACTACGCTGCAGTTGTGTCAGATATTCAAAAGTTAAAGATTTAAAAATTCATCACTTTCGCTGTAAGAGTTGGCGTTATAAATTAGCGCCATCTGTACTTCATCTCTTTAACTTGATATTGAAACAGATAAAAATCATATGCTCTTAGTACTCCTAGACTTTCTATTATTCTATTGTTATTTTCGTTGTCATCTTATGATGTTTTACATTAGGGGGGGAGAGGGTTGAATCATGTTTGAAGTGTGTCTAAAAAACGATACTTTTTGAGTGAGATTTATAACAACCAACCTAACCTAAAAATTTATTTGTGTAGTTCATTAACTTCATAATAAATTTTTTAAATTGTTTTTACTATTCATGTTTTAAATGAAAAAAACTATTAAAAAACTAGAAAAAAATTCTATTAAAAATCATTTAATTTAAAAAAAATTATTCATTTTCCAAATTAAGAAGCAAGAAAATAAAATTACCCGTTTTTCATCTAAGATTTGTAACAATAAATCGTTTTCGGTGATAATTAAAAATTTTATTTTCAATAAATAACTCATATTCGTTGTGGATTACTCGGTTTATTTTGTATACATTTTTAATTAAATTTACACATGGGTTTGTTAACAACCACCCTAATCTAAAAATTATTTTTATAGTTTATTGATTCCATAACGCATAAATCTTTTTTGTTAATTATTTAAAATTTCATTCTCAATAAAAAAACTCACATTCGTTGCGTATTATATTACAGTATTTTTTTTATATATATATATATTTGATTCATGTAGCCGCACAGGTGCACGTTAATTAGAGACATCAATCTCAGATATAGGTTGAACAGGTGAGTGGCAATCAACAAAAAAGTGAAAATTTCAAAATTTCTACTTTTTACCTTTTTTGTGTTTCCAGTTAAGGGGGTATATGAGAGGGGGGGATGAAACCAAGTGGATCACCTAGAGGACACTCGGGGCTTCCATTATCACCATCAACCACCTGCCTACCACCAGCAGGAGCGTGGGAATCCTATAGAATGCACCATGAGTCATTTTGCCCTGCACACAGGTGTTTTTCCACCCTTCTGCGACCTCTAGCGGCCGGAGTATATAAGCTAGGTGGGTCAAACAAATTGCATCGTTTAGAGGACACTCAGGGCTTCCATTTGCATCATCAATCACCCGCCTACCACCAATAGGGGCGTGGCAATTCACCAAAAAACACTTTGGAATTTAACGTGTCACCCTTTTGCGGCCATTAGCGCCTAAACAGGGTGATCTAAGATGGCGCAAACTATTTGATTCATGTAGCCGCACAGGTGCACGTTAATTAGAGACATCAATCTCAGATATAGGTTGAACAGGTGAGTGGCAATCAACAAAAAAGTGAAAATTTCAAAATTTCTACTTTTTACCTTTTTTGTGTTTCCAGTTAAGGGGGTATATGAGAGGGGGGGATGAAACCAAGTGGATCACCTAGAGGACACTCGGGGCTTCCATTATCACCATCAACCACCTGCCTACCACCAGCAGGAGCGTGGGAATCCTATAGAATGCACCATGAGTCATTTTGCCCTGCACACAGGTGTTTTTCCACCCTTCTGCGACCTCTAGCGGCCGGAGTATATAAGCTAGG
Organism: Bactrocera oleae; assembly: GCF_042242935.1. NCBI lineage: Eukaryota > Metazoa > Arthropoda > Insecta > Diptera > Tephritidae > Bactrocera > Bactrocera oleae. The sequence continues at coordinate 37,684,910 of NC_091541.1, forward strand.
TGGGTCAAACAAATTGCATCGTTTAGAGGACACTCAGGGCTTCCATTTGCATCATCAATCACCCGCCTACCACCAATAGGAGCGTGGCAATTCACCAAAAAACACTTTGGAATTTAACGTGTCACCCTTTTGCGGCCATTAGCGCCTAAACAGGGTGATCTAAGATGGCGCAAACTATTTGATTCATGTAGCCGCACAGGTGCACGTTAATTAGAGACATCAATCTCAGATATAGGTTGAACAGGTGAGTGGCAATCAACAAAAAAGTGAAAATTTCAAAATTTCTACTTTTTACCTTTTTTGTGTTTCCAGTTAAGGGGGTATATGAGAGGGGGGGATGAAACCAAGTGGATCACCTAGAGGACACTCGGGGCTTCCATTATCACCATCAACCACCTGCCTACCACCAGCAGGAGCGTGGGAATCCTATAGAATGCACCATGAGTCATTTTGCCCTGCACACAGGTGTTTTTCCACCCTTCTGCGACCTCTAGCGGCCGGAGTATATAAGCTAGGTGGGTCAAACAAATTGCATCGTTTAGAGGACACTCAGGGCTTCCATTTGCATCATCAATCACCCGCCTACCACCAATAGGGGCGTGGCAATTCACCAAAAAACACTTTGGAATTTAACGTGTCACCCTTTTGCGGCCATTAGCGCCTAAACAGGGTGATCTAAGATGGCGCAAACTATTTGATTCATGTAGCCGCACAGGTGCACGTTAATTAGAGGCATCAATCTCAGATATAGGTTGAACAGGTGAGTGGCAATCAACAAAAAAGTGAAAATTTCAAAATTTCTACTTTTTACCTTTTTTGTGTTTCCAGTTAAGGGGGTATATGAGAGGGGGGGATGAAACCAAGTGGATCACCTAGAGGACACTCGGGGCTTCCATTATCACCATCAACCACCTGCCTACCACCAGCAGGAGCGTGGGAATCCTATAGAATGCACCATGAGTCATTTTGCCCTGCACACAGGTGTTTTTCCACCCTTCTGCGACCTCTAGCGGCCGGAGTATATAAGCTAGGTGGGTCAAACAAATTGCATCGTTTAGAGGACACTCAGGGCTTCCATTTGCATCATCAATCACCCGCCTACCACCAATAGGGGCGTGGCAATTCACCAAAAAACACTTTGGAATTTAACGTGTCACCCTTTTGCGGCCATTAGCGCCTAAACAGGGTGATCTAAGATGGCGCAAACTATTTGATTCATGTAGCCGCACAGGTGCACGTTAATTAGAGACATCAATCTCAGATATAGGTTGAACAGGTGAGTGGCAATCAATAAAAAAGTGAAAATTTCAAAATTTCTACTTTTTACCTTTTTTGTGTTTCCAGTTAAGGGGGTATATGAGAGGGGGGGATGAAACCAAGTGGATCACCTAGAGGACACTCGGGGCTTCCATTATCACCATCAACCACCTGCCTACCACCAGCAGGAGCGTGGGAATCCTATAGAATGCACCATGAGTCATTTTGCCCTGCACACAGGTGTTTTTCCACCCTTCTGCGACCTCTAGCGGCCGGAGTATATAAGCTAGGTGGGTCAAACAAATTGCATCGTTTAGAGGACACTCAGGGCTTCCATTTGCATCATCAATCACCCGCCTACCACCAATAGGGGCGTGGCAATTCACCAAAAAACACTTTGGAATTTAACGTGTCACCCTTTTGCGGCCATTAGCGCCTAAACAGGGTGATCTAAGATGGCGCAAACTATTTGATTCATGTAGCCGCACAGGTGCACGTTAATTAGAGACATCAATCTCAGATATAGGTTGAACAGGTGAGTGGCAATCAACAAAAAAGTGAAAATTTCAAAATTTCTACTTTTTACCTTTTTTGTGTTTCCAGTTAAGGGGGTATATGAGAGGGGGGGATGAAACCAAGTGGATCACCTATAGGACACTCGGGGCTTCCGTTATCACCATCAACTACCTGCCTACCACCAGCAGGAGCGTGGGAATCCTATAGAATGCACCATGAGTCATTTTGCCCTGCACACAGGTGTTTTTCCACCCTTCTGCGACCTCTAGCGGCCGGAGTATATAAGCTAGGTGGGTCAAACAAATTGCATCGTTTAGAGGACACTCAGGGCTTCCATTTGCATCATCAATCACCCGCCTACCACCAATAGGGGCGTGGTAATTCACCAAAAAACACTTTGGAATTTAACGTGTCACCCTTTTGCGGCCATTAGCGCCTAAACAGGGTGATCTAAGATGGCGCAAACTATTTGATTCATGTAGCCGCACAGGTGCACGTTAATTAGAGACATCAATCTCAGATATAGGTTGAACAGGTGAGTGGCAATCAACAAAAAAGTGAAAATTTCAAAATTTCTACTTTTTACCTTTTTTGTGTTTCCAGTTAAGGGGGTATATGAGAGGGGGGGATGAAACCAAGTGGATCACCTAGAGGACACTCGGGGCTTCCATTATCACCATCAACCACCTGCCTACCACCAGCAGGAGCGTGGGAATCCTATAGAATGCACCATGAGTCATTTTGCCCTGCACACAGGTGTTTTTCCACCCTTCTGCGACCTCTAGCGGCCGGAGTATATAAGCTAGGTGGGTCAAACAAATTGCATCGTTTAGAGGACACTCAGGGCTTCCATTTGCATCATCAATCACCCGCCTACCACCAATAGGGGCGTGGCAATTCACCAAAAAACACTTTGGAATTTAACGTGTCACCCTTTTGCGGCCATTAGCGCCTAAACAGGGTGATCTAAGATGGCGCAAACTATTTGATTCATGTAGCCGCACAGGTGCACGTTAATTAGAGACATCAATCTCAGATATAGGTTGAACAGGTGAGTGGCAATCAACAAAAAAGTGAAAATTTCAAAATTTCTACTTTTTACCTTTTTTGTGTTTCCAGTTAAGGGGGTATATGAGAGGGGGGGATGAAACCAAGTGGATCACCTAGAGGACACTCGGGGCTTCCATTATCACCATCAACCACCTGCCTACCACCAGCAGGAGCGTGGGAATCCTATAGAATGCACCATGAGTCATTTTGCCCTGCACACAGGTGTTTTTCCACCCTTCTGCGACCTCTAGCGGCCGGAGTATATAAGCTAGGTGGGTCAAACAAATTGCATCGTTTAGAGGACACTCAGGGCTTCCAGTTGCATCATCAATCACCCGCCTACCACCAATAGGGGCGTGGCAATTCACCAAAAAACACTTTGGAATTTAACGTGTCACCCTTTTGCGGCCATTAGCGCCTAAACAGGGTGATCTAAGATGGCGCAAACTATTTGATTCATGTAGCCGCACAGGTGCACGTTAATTAGAGACATCAATCTACTAGGGCGCTCCGTTTACGCCTTACTTCGTAAGGCGCAAACTGCGCTAGTTTTTTCAACCTCTAGCTAATTCTTCTTTGGAACGCACATTGTATATATTTCTTCTGTGCGTGTGTATGTCACTGAACTCCTCCTAGACGGCTGGACCGATTTTGATGAAATTTTTTGTGTAAGTTCAAGGGACGTCGAGGATGGCTTAGATTCACAATTCGATCAACTAGATAATGTTTTAACAATGAATTTATTTATTATTTAAATTGTTGTTGATGTTAGAACGTTTTACATAGTGTTCATGCGACTTCTAATCCCGCGACAACTAAGCTCACAACCCACCGTACAACATCATACAACACAACATAACACAATGCAACATCATACACCACCTACAACACACCATATCACCCACCAACACAACCATATACTTGTACAACTAACCAACCACACTATACACCGACACTTCAATCATCATCTTTTCACCACCCAAATAAACAAAAAGGATTGTTCAGACCAGAATTCTCATCTTTCGTTTCTCGACACCAGTTCGAAAAGGAAAACCGTAGCAGCGAAGTTTGTTCGGAAGTGCCCCAAAGTTGAAATTGTATTGCGGAAAAAATAAAGCAAAGTGAGTAACTAAGTGGTCCTTCGAGCCTCCTTGAAAGGCACCTATCAAAAAAAAAAATAAAATAAAAAAGTGAAATCTTTTCAAAACATAAGTACTAATATACATACTATACTAAGTGGTTAAATTAAATTACAACAAACGGGCGCGAAACCAACTAAAATATATAAAAAAAAAAAAAAAAGACCAAAAAATTAAAAACGGGCGCGATTTAACACAAACTAAGAAACAAAATCAACATAAAGCACGGGAACTAAATCCACCAAGCAAGCAGAGAGAAGGACAGTAACGCACAGGAAAAACGCCGGAGACAACAACAAAAAACCCATAATAAAAATAAAAAAAAGAAGAGAAAGGAAGTATTGCCACCCATAAACCCTTGGCGGAAAAAAAAGTGAGTCCATTCCGATTTGATTTTATGCGCATATGTACATATGTATGTATGTTAGATACAGTTTTATCGGTTTTCGGTGGAAATAAATAACCGAACGATATAACTGAAAAAGAACAAAAAAAAAATATATATATATATATATATATTATACGGTACCTGCCTCAGCTTATTTCGTGCCTCCAAACACACCGTTATATTCTTTAAAAAAAAAAAAAATAAAAATAAAAATAAAAAATAAAAAAAAAAAAAAATTTTCAAAGTCAAGTATTCCTACTTGCGATATTTTCAGCGGTACCCCTTGGGCTAATAAAGCAACAAGCAGGATCGCTTAAAACGCATAAGCAAAGGCTAACAAAAACTCACATATATTACAGAAATACATACATACATATGTGCAAATACCTATAATTAAATACAAAATTTTGGGCTTTAAAACTTTGCCGCGAAATATTATATATTAACCGCAAGTAACATCTTTTCTAATTTGCCTACATAATCATATGGTACATACATAAATTAGCTAATTCTAAAAGTTTCAAAAATAAAAATTACTGTTCAAATACCTGCCTGCTTAATTCGTGTCTCCAAACACATCACAAGACAAAATACAAAAACAATTTTATAAGTCAAGTTCATCGACTTGCAAACTTTCCAGCGATACCCCTTGGGCCCATAAAGCAACAAGCAGGATCGCTCAGAACATATAAGCAAAGGCAGAAAGAAAAAAAAAAAAAACAACAACAATACAATTATCGGCATTTATGTATGTACACATATTTTCTTAAGCATTGGCACATTTCCCGCGCTAAATATATACCGCAACCCAACCCTTTTGCTCTTCATTTCTCTTATATATTCTCTTAAAAAATATACACAAAAAGTAATATATTTACAATTATATATATATAAATATATATAGGCGCTCTCAGCAAAACTTTACAAAAACGCGTTACATGTATGCATGTACATATATGTATATGTACACATGTCAATATAACTAAAAGGTATACGGTCAAAACGGATTAGCATATGCAAACATATGAAAATTAAAATTAACATACATAGGTATGCAGATATATATACATTTGTTGTTAAGAATAATTTTATTTTCGCGTTCCTTTTAAACAAATGTATATAGATACATATAATAAAAACGAATATACATACATACAAAATATACAAATTATTCGCGAGTGAAACGAATACCCAGTAAGCAATTTCGGCAATTTTTAAGATAATAATAATACGGACATAAATTTTAATAAAATAAATTGACTTGTCCGATAAAAAAAAAAAAAAAAAAATTACAACAGACTAATTTTTTTTTAACTACAGCTTTGGGTAGCAAACTAAAATTTTTTTTGCTACAACCGTATTATAGCAAATATTTAATACAAAACTATTTTAATAGCTAGCTAATAGCTTTTAATTTAATTCAAAAATTTATAAATGCAATCTGATAAAGCAAAAGAGGTTAAACAACGAACACCTCTATCATTAGAAATTCCAAAAATGGCTGATGATGATAAAGCACAAGGCACACCCGCAGAAGCTACACGCTCAAAGCAGGGTGCAAAACAAAAAAGAACCAAAGACAATTCACTGTCAAGGTTCATAACTGAAAGTGACAGTTTTATTAGATACTGCACACGGTTTTCGGCTTCGCCTATTAACGACAATACAGAATCAGTCCTAAATTTAAAAATTCAAAGCATAGATAATATATGGGCACGCGTTCTGACAGCGTACGATACAATATTAGATACTGACGACGCTGAACTTCCAGAAAACATTAAAGCTTCGGCGTCAGCCAAATATGAAAACTGCCTCGATCAATACGAAACTACGAAGGCAATGATATTAGACCAAATAAATTTATTAAGGCCATGTAGAGCCACTACTCCTCCTCCGAGAGAAGTTACAAATTCAAAAGAAAACCTAGATACAGGTATATTTTTAAAAGTACCAGCTTGTGATACTGAAGTTTTTCATGGAGGTTATGATCAATGGCCGTCCTTCCGGGACATGTTCACTGCCGTGTATATCAACCATCCTAAACTTTCACGAGCACAAAAGCTGTACCATCTCAGGTACAAAACAAAAGGGGAAGCAGGCAGTATTGTCAAGCGTTTCGCTTTGAATGACGAAAATTTTAATCTGGCTTGGGATGCACTGGTCGAAAGATACGAAAACGAAAGAGTATTGGTAGATAACCAAATAACTATTTTAATGAATTTACCAAAAATTCAACAAGAAACCAGCCAAGAATTTCAAAAACTATACTCGACAGTGACTAATTGCTTATCTGTGTTAGAAACACAAAATGTATCCACAGAATCGTGGGACCCTATCCTAGTAAATATTTGCGCAGCGACACTACCTGATGCTGCTTTGCTACGATGGGAGCAATCACTAGTGGCAAGAAAGAAATCGCCAAAATGGCATCAAATGAAAGAATTTTTAACAACTCAGTACGAAATAGCTGAGCGAGTAGATAAAAAGGTAGTTAAGCCAAAAGGTCATCAAAATGACTCAAATAAAAACTTTTTTAAACCCCAAGTCAGTAATAACACACAATATAATAGACACGTTAATAGAAGCCAAACATTCGTGTCAAACCAAACAAACCATTGGCAATCATTATGTGAAATCTGTAAAGGAGGACATAATATAAGATCTTGCGAGAAATTTAAAAAAATGTCCGTTTCAGATAGAAACAATCTTGTCCGACAACATAAACTTTGCATCAACTGTCTGTCCAACTCTCACGGGACAAAAGACTGTGAAAGCAAATTCAGTTGTGTGTACTGTCAACGACGACATCACTCATTGCTTCACATAACCAATTTTACAAATATGAAGCAAAATCATATACATAAAACCACGGGCCTAGTCGCGACAACCAAATCAGGTAATCCCGAAATCCCGAATCCCGAAAATAAAGAGGAACACCCATGTTGCTCAAAAGCAGCAAAAGTTCAAGCGCTTCATTCTGAGAATGAAAGCAAAATTCTTTTACCCACAGCGGTCATTGCTATAGAACATAAAGGAGATTTATTCAAATTAAGAGCATTAATAGATCAAGGCTCTCAAAGATCCTTTATATCATCAAAAGCTCAAAATCGGCTAAAATTGCCAGTCAAAACTTCGAGTTTCCAAATTTCGGGAATGGGCGGAAGAATTATACAAAATTCAAATAAAGTTTGCCCAATCACCATAGTTTCTCCAAACGCGGATATACGAATAGATGCACAAGCCATTGTTCTACCGCAGCTCACTAATTTGCTTCCAAGCTATGAAGTAAATAAAAAACAGTGGGAAAAATGCTCATATCTCAAATTAGCAGATCCCAACTGCCATACCCCATCACAAATCGACATATTATTGGGCAGCGACTTAATACCTCAAATAATTCTTGAAGGTATAGAGAAAATCTCTAATAAATTATTAGCCCAAAACACAATCTTTGGATGGATATTAAGTGGCCAAGTCACAGAAAAAATTAACTCCTTCACAACTCAAGTTGAAAATATTTCAAACGAATATTTAAATAATCAACTCAAAAAATTCTGGGAAGTAGAAGAACTACCTCAAATCACAAAACCTTCAGAAGAAGACCTGGCATGCGAAGCCCATTACCAGTCCACAACAACAAGAAACGAACATGGTCGTTATGTTGTGCGACTCCCATTCAAGCCCACCTTTCCAGAAACGATAGCTCTAGGCCACTCGAGAATATCAGCAGTCCAGCAATTCCTAAGCTTGGAAAAAAGCTTGATAAAGAAAAGCGAGCTTAAATCAGCATATGATGACGTGATGGATGAATATCTTGACCTCAATCATATGGAAGAAGCTGTACCATATGAAAAAATATCTAAAGGTAGATATCTATCTTTTTATCTTCCACATCACGGGGTAATAAGACCAGATAAAATCACAACAAAAGTACGAGTTGTTTTTAATGCCTCAAAGTGTACGAGCTCAGGCAAATCACTCAATGATGTACTATACACAGGGCCAACATTACAACCTGATCTCATGCTGCTAATACTAAATTGGCGCATGTTTAAATATGTTTTCAATGGAGATGTAGAGAAAATGTATAGACAAATTTTAGTACATAAAGATGACCAAGATTTTCAGCGGATAGTCTTCCGAAAATCAAGTAATAGTCCAATCAGCGACTACAAACTTAAAACAGTTACCTTTGGCATCAATTGTGCACCCTATTTAGCCATTAGGACATTACTTGAAGTGGCAAAAACCTGTCAAACAAATTTGCCTTTAGCAACTTCTGTGCTACAAAAACAAACATACGTTGATGATATTCTATCAGGTAGTCACAGCCTCTCATTAGCTTGCGAATCACTATCTCAAGTGATCAAAGCACTAAATTCAGCCGGGTTCCCCCTAAAGAAAATTACATCAAATCATCCTGAGATAATAAAAAACATAAAAGGGGAAGACTTATTAGATACTAACTTCCTTAAATTTGAAAAGGCCAGTACTACAAAAACTCTCGGGATTCAATGGAATGCGATAACAGATCAATTCTCATATACAATTGAGTCAATATCTGCAATATCCGCCATAACCAAACGTCAAATACTTTCCTCGGTGGCAAAACTTTTCGACCCCGCAGGATGGCTTTCGCCAATAATGATTCAAGCAAAAATCCTCATTCAAGAACTGTGGCAAGACGGCACTGAATGGGATGAGCAAGTAAAACCCATACGTTTAACAAAGTGGGTTCAATTTGCAAACAATCTACATACCATCTCGGAAATTCGAATTCCTCGATGGGTAAATTTCGCACCTGACTATAATGTAGAATTACATGGCTTCTGTGATGCCTCTGAAAAGGCCTATTGTGCAACAGTTTACGTACGCACTGAATATGATAACAAAATATCTTCACGTCTTTTAGTAGCCAAAGCCAAAGTTGCTCCGCTGAAGACACTCAGCCTGCCACGGCTCGAACTGAATGGTGCACTTCTGTTAGCAAAATTAGTCTCAATTGTCCAAACCCATCTGAAATTAACCAATCATAAAATGTACCTTTGGTCAGATTCAGAAATAGTTTTAGCATGGTTAGAAAAACCACCATATACCTGGAAGACTTATGTATCTAACCGTATATCTCAAATATTAGACTTAGTTGGCCCAGCACAATGGCAACATGTTGCAAGTGCAGATAATCCAGCGGATCTTGGGACAAGAGGCTGCAAACCACTTCATCTCACCAGCACTACACTCTGGTGGAACGGTCCTACGTGGTTAACAGAATCACAAGAAGTCTGGCCAAAGTCTCCCGCTCGCAATATAATAGCTCCTGAAATTCGGAGAATTGAAAACTTTCATATCACTCCTTTGATTTGATATAAAATTTCAAAAATTTTAAATTCTTTAATTTCAATACACTTTATTTTGGTTTGATATAAAATTTCACTTTTATATATAATATTACAAAATTTTAAATTCTTTTAGGTTCAATACACTTAGTTACTCTTTGCTTTATTTTTTCCGCAATACAATTTCAACTTTGGGGCACTTCCGAACAAACTTCGCTGCTACGGTTTTCCTTTTCGAACTGGTGTCGAGAAACGAAAGATGAGAATTCTGGTCTGAACAATCCTTTTTGTTTATTTGGGTGGTGAAAAGATGATGATTGAAGTGTCGGTGTATAGTGTGGTTGGTTAGTTGTACAAGTATATGGTTGTGTTGGTGGGTGATATGGTGTGTTGTAGGTGGTGTATGATGTTGCATTGTGTTATGTTGTGTTGTATGATGTTGTACGGTGGGTTGTGAGCTTAGTTGTCGCGGGATTAGAAGTCGCATGAACATCCCGGCCCCCCTAGGCGAATTAATTGCCTAGAAGTCTCTGCAACTGTTGCAGAGTGCTCACTACGGCGTTCAATCCGGTTGCCCTTTGCCGCTGGTTGCGATGACCATAGGGTGGTGGAGGTGGCCGCGAGCGTGCCCCTCTGGATGGCTTCGGGCGATGTATTCTTTGGCGCTGGACGGGATTCCCTTGTTGTCTGTGCCGGTGACTGGTCTGCGTGGTGGACGGATTTGCACGTCGAGGGAATCGATGGAACAGAGTATGATGCGGTCGTTGGCAATATTGGCACGATCCGTCGGTTATACACTCAAAGGTGGAGTGACTATCTGCCAAGCAAGTCATACAGTGTCCGTGGGCTCTGGCGATCTGTTGGCGTTGAGCGGGCTTCATGCTTTTGAAGATGGTGCACCTCTTCAGGACGTGAGGTCGATGGCATAGACTGCATCGTGGAGGCAGATGCTCATCAAACTGCTCCTCGTTTGCATCCCTGACTGCTGCTGCAGATGATTGGCTGTGTGGTGCCGTGGCGCTTTGCATCCTTGGTGCTGCGATGGGTGGACCAGATGCTCTAGGCGCAGCAATTACGGACCTCACAGTCTTGGGAGCGCTGTGTATATCTTCTACGTCCATTTCTATTGGAATAGGAATATATTAAAATATGGTTTGGCTCATAATTTTGAATTATGATATTTGTTACGTGGCTTAAAAATATATATATATATATATATATATATATATATATATATGTATATGTGACTACATATGTTGTCGTTAATTTTTAATCGCGCTTGTTAGTGTTAGATTTGCATGTACGGATTATAAAACGGTAGTATTTCGAGTTAAACGAATTAATTGTCGGTTTTGATTTTATTTATGCGCTTGTCTTGGCGGGGTTTGTGTAATCGCTTCTTCGGTGTTCGGAAGAAAACACAATTTTACTAATGGTCGAGTTAGTATACCAGTTTGCGTTCGTACGTCTACTATTCTTATGTGACCATCTCGTCCCCGATGGACCTTTTCAATGCGGCCTAGTCGCCATTCTGTTGGAGGAAGACATTCATCATGTATGATGACGCATTCGCCCGTATTTGGTTCCTTCTGGATCGTTTTCCACCGATGTCTCTTATGGAGATCTTTAAGGTAATCTTCCTTCCATCTATGGCTGAATTCATGATGAAGTATCTTAATTTTTTCCCATCGGTCTATTAAATTGAGTGAGTCTCCTTCTGCCTCAGGTATGGCGAGAAGTGGAGCTCCTCTGAGGAAATGTCCAGGTGTAAGAGCTGTGAAATCGGAGGGATCTTGCGAGAGTGGTGAGATGGGTCTTGAATTTAGTACGGCTTCTATACGAGCGAGTAGTGTGGTAAATTCCTCATAATTGAATTTATGATTACCTGCCGTTTTCTTTAAATGGGACTTAAAGCTTTTTACAGCTGATTCCCAGAGTCCGCCCATGTGGGGAGAACAGGGGGGTATAAACTGCCAATCAATTCCTTGTGGTGCATATTTTTTAACAATTTCTGGGGAGACTTCTTTAGTAAATTTTACAAACTCTTTCTCTGTGGCTCTTTGAGCTCCGATAAAGTTTTTCCCATTGTCGCTCATCATTTTTGATGGAAATCCGCGTCGTCCGACAAAGCGTGCAAATGCTGCGAGAAAAGCCGCAGTAGACAGATCTGAACATAGCTCGAGGTGTACTGCCTTTGTCGTGAAACATACAAAGACAGCCACATACCCTTTTCTGAATGAGGAAGACCTTAACATAGAGGCCTTTATCTGGAAAGGTCCAGCAAAATCGACCCCAGTAATGGTAAAGGGAAGAGCAAAATTGCAGCGTTCAGGTGGCAAAGCTGCCATGATCTGCGTGCGTATTTTGTGCTTGTACAATGTGCATTGTTTACACATAAAAATCGTTCTTTTAATTTGTGGCTTTAGGCGCGGTATATAAAATTCTAGTCGGACCATTTGTTGCATCAAGCGATGCTCACCATGTAATGTAAGTTGGTGAAGATATATTAAAAATAAATAAGTAAAACGGGATTTCTCGGGAATTATAATGGGATGTCGTTCGTTATAACTAAGGCTGGAATTCACTAGTCTTCCATGTGCCCGGATTAATCCTTTAGTGTCCAAAAAAGGATTTAAAACGAGAAGTGAGCTTCCCTTATCGAGGGGTCGTCTTTCGACTAACTTTGATTTCTCCCGCTTGAAATAGCGAGTTTGTGTATATGTAATAAGGAGGACCTTGGCATGTTGCATGTCGGAATGCGTTAGTTGTACGGAAGGATCATTTGTTATTCCTTTAACCTTTTGTTTGAGTCTTTGGATAAATTTAAACATGTAAGCGACTACTCTTAGTGCTTTTGGGAATGATGAAAATCGATGTAATATATCATCTTCATCACATAGAATTTCGGCAGACTACGCTGCAGTTGTGTCAGATATTCAAAAGTTAAAGATTTAAAAATTCATCACTTTCGCTGTAAGAGTTGGCGTTATAAATTAGCGCCATCTGTACTTCATCTCTTTAACTTGATATTGAAACAGATAAAAATCATATGCTCTTAGTACTCCTAGACTTTCTATTATTCTATTGTTATTTTCGTTGTCATCTTATGATGTTTTACATTAGGGGGGGAGAGGGTTGAATCATGTTTGAAGTGTGTCTAAAAAACGATACTTTTTGAGTGAGATTTATAACAACCAACCTAACCTAAAAATTTATTTGTGTAGTTCATTAACTTCATAATAAATTTTTTAAATTGTTTTTACTATTCATGTTTTAAATGAAAAAAACTATTAAAAAACTAGAAAAAAATTCTATTAAAAATCATTTAATTTAAAAAAAATTATTCATTTTCCAAATTAAGAAGCAAGAAAATAAAATTACCCGTTTTTCATCTAAGATTTGTAACAATAAATCGTTTTCGGTGATAATTAAAAATTTTATTTTCAATAAATAACTCATATTCGTTGTGGATTACTCGGTTTATTTTGTATACATTTTTAATTAAATTTACACATGGGTTTGTTAACAACCACCCTAATCTAAAAATTATTTTTATAGTTTATTGATTCCATAACGCATAAATCTTTTTTGTTAATTATATAAAATTTCATTCTCAATAAAAAAACTCACATTCGTTGCGTATTATATTACAGTATTTTTTTTATATATATATATATTTGATTCATGTAGCCGCACAGGTGCACGTTAATTAGAGACATCAATCTCAGATATAGGTTGAACAGGTGAGTGGCAATCAACAAAAAAGTGAAAATTTCAAAATTTCTACTTTTTACCTTTTTTGTGTTTCCAGTTAAGGGGGTATATGAGAGGGGGGGATGAAACCAAGTGGATCACCTAGAGGACACTCGGGGCTTCCATTATCACCATCAACCACCTGCCTACCACCAGCAGGAGCGTGGGAATCCTATAGAATGCACCATGAGTCATTTTGCCCTGCACACAGGTGTTTTTCCACCCTTCTGCGACCTCTAGCGGCCGGAGTATATAAGCTAGGTGGGTCAAACAAATTGCATCGTTTAGAGGACACTCAGGGCTTCCATTTGCATCATCAATCACCCGCCTACCACCAATAGGGGCGTGGCAATTCACCAAAAAACACTTTGGAATTTAACGTGTCACCCTTTTGCGGCCATTAGCGCCTAAACAGGGTGATCTAAGATGGCGCAAACTATTTGATTCATGTAGCCGCACAGGTGCACGTTAATTAGAGACATCAATCTCAGATATAGGTTGAACAGGTGAGTGGCAATCAACAAAAAAGTGAAAATTTCAAAATTTCTACTTTTTACCTTTTTTGTGTTTCCAGTTAAGGGGGTATATGAGAGGGGGGGATGAAACCAAGTGGATCACCTAGAGGACACTCGGGGCTTCCATTATCACCATCAACCACCTGCCTACCACCAGCAGGAGCGTGGGAATCCTATAGAATGCACCATGAGTCATTTTGCCCTGCACACAGGTGTTTTTCCACCCTTCTGCGACCTCTAGCGGCCGGAGTATATAAGCTAGGTGGGTCAAACAAATTGCATCGTTTAGAGGACACTCAGGGCTTCCATTTGCATCATCAATCACCCGCCTACCACCAATAGGAGCGTGGCAATTCACCAAAAAACACTTTGGAATTTAACGTGTCACCCTTTTGCGGCCATTAGCGCCTAAACAGGGTGATCTAAGATGGCGCAAACTATTTGATTCATGTAGCCGCACAGGTGCACGTTAATTAGAGACATCAATCTCAGATATAGGTTGAACAGGTGAGTGGCAATCAACAAAAAAGTGAAAATTTCAAAATTTCTACTTTTTACCTTTTTTGTGTTTCCAGTTAAGGGGGTATATGAGAGGGGGGGATGAAACCAAGTGGATCACCTAGAGGACACTCGGGGCTTCCATTATCACCATCAACCACCTGCCTACCACCAGCAGGAGCGTGGGAATCCTATAGAATGCACCATGAGTCATTTTGCCCTGCACACAGGTGTTTTTCCACCCTTCTGCGACCTCTAGCGGCCGGAGTATATAAGCTAGGTGGGTCAAACAAATTGCATCGTTTAGAGGACACTCAGGGCTTCCATTTGCATCATCAATCACCCGCCTACCACCAATAGGAGCGTGGCAATTCACCAAAAAACACTTTGGAATTTAACGTGTCACCCTTTTGCGGCCATTAGCGCCTAAACAGGGTGATCTAAGATGGCGCAAACTATTTGATTCATGTAGCCGCACAGGTGCACGTTAATTAGAGACATCAATCTCAGATATAGGTTGAACAGGTGAGTGGCAATCAACAAAAAAGTGAAAATTTCAAAATTTCTACTTTTTACCTTTTTTGTGTTTCCAGTTAAGGGGGTATATGAGAGGGGGGGATGAAACCAAGTGGATCACCTAGAGGACACTCGGGGCTTCCATTATCACCATCAACCACCTGCCTACCACCAGCAGGAGCGTGGGAATCCTATAGAATGCACCATGAGTCATTTTGCCCTGCACACAGGTGTTTTTCCACCCTTCTGCGACCTCTAGCGGCCGGAGTATATAAGCTAGGTGGGTCAAACAAATTGCATCGTTTAGAGGACACTCAGGGCTTCCATTTGCATCATCAATCACCCGCCTACCGCCAATAGGGGCGTGGCAATTCACCAAAAAACACTTTGGAATTTAACGTGTCACCCTTTTGCGGCCATTAGCGCCTAAACAGGGTGATCTAAGATGGCGCAAACTATTTGATTCATGTAGCCGCACAGGTGCACGTTAATTAGAGGCATCAATCTC
Source organism: Bactrocera oleae (assembly GCF_042242935.1). Taxonomy (NCBI): domain Eukaryota; kingdom Metazoa; phylum Arthropoda; class Insecta; order Diptera; family Tephritidae; genus Bactrocera; species Bactrocera oleae. The sequence continues at coordinate 37,700,386 of NC_091541.1, forward strand.
AGATATAGGTTGAACAGGTGAGTGGCAATCAACAAAAAAGTGAAAATTTCAAAATTTCTACTTTTTACCTTTTTTGTGTTTCCAGTTAAGGGGGTATATGAGAGGGGGGGATGAAACCAAGTGGATCACCTAGAGGACACTCGGGGCTTCCATTATCACCATCAACCACCTGCCTACCACCAGCAGGAGCGTGGGAATCCTATAGAATGCACCATGAGTCATTTTGCCCTGCACACAGGTGTTTTTCCACCCTTCTGCGACCTCTAGCGGCCGGAGTATATAAGCTAGGTGGGTCAAACAAATTGCATCGTTTAGAGGACACTCAGGGCTTCCATTTGCATCATCAATCACCCGCCTACCACCAATAGGGGCGTGGCAATTCACCAAAAAACACTTTGGAATTTAACGTGTCACCCTTTTGCGGCCATTAGCGCCTAAACAGGGTGATCTAAGATGGCGCAAACTATTTGATTCATGTAGCCGCACAGGTGCACGTTAATTAGAGACATCAATCTCAGATATAGGTTGAACAGGTGAGTGGCAATCAACAAAAAAGTGAAAATTTCAAAATTTCTACTTTTTACCTTTTTTGTGTTTCCAGTTAAGGGGGTATATGAGAGGGGGGGATGAAACCAAGTGGATCACCTAGAGGACACTCGGGGCTTCCATTATCACCATCAACCACCTGCCTACCACCAGCAGGAGCGTGGGAATCCTATAGAATGCACCATGAGTCATTTTGCCCTGCACACAGGTGTTTTTCCACCCTTCTGCGACCTCTAGCGGCCGGAGTATATAAGCTAGGTGGGTCAAACAAATTGCATCGTTTAGAGGACACTCAGGGCTTCCATTTGCATCATCAATCACCCGCCTACCACCAATAGGGGCGTGGCAATTCACCAAAAAACACTTTGGAATTTAACGTGTCACCCTTTTGCGGCCATTAGCGCCTAAACAGGGTGATCTAAGATGGCGCAAACTATTTGATTCATGTAGCCGCACAGGTGCACGTTAATTAGAGACATCAATCTCAGATATAGGTTGAACAGGTGAGTGGCAATCAACAAAAAAGTGAAAATTTCAAAATTTCTACTTTTTACCTTTTTTGTGTTTCCAGTTAAGGGGGTATATGAGAGGGGGGGATGAAACCAAGTGGATCACCTAGAGGACACTCGGGGCTTCCATTATCACCATCAACCACCTGCCTACCACCAGCAGGAGCGTGGGAATCCTATAGAATGCACCATGAGTCATTTTGCCCTGCACACAGGTGTTTTTCCACCCTTCTGCGACCTCTAGCGGCCGGAGTATATAAGCTAGGTGGGTCAAACAAATTGCATCGTTTAGAGGACACTCAGGGCTTCCATTTGCATCATCAATCACCCGCCTACCACCAATAGGGGCGTGGCAATTCACCAAAAAACACTTTGGAATTTAACGTGTCACCCTTTTGCGGCCATTAGCGCCTAAACAGGGTGATCTAAGATGGCGCAAACTATTTGATTCATGTAGCCGCACAGGTGCACGTTAATTAGAGACATCAATCTCAGATATAGGTTGAACAGGTGAGTGGCAATCAACAAAAAAGTGAAAATTTCAAAATTTCTACTTTTTACCTTTTTTGTGTTTCCAGTTAAGGGGGTATATGAGAGGGGGGGATGAAACCAAGTGGATCACCTAGAGGACACTCGGGGCTTCCATTATCACCATCAACCACCTGCCTACCACCAGCAGGAGCGTGGGAATCCTATAGAATGCACCATGAGTCATTTTGCCCTGCACACAGGTGTTTTTCCACCCTTCTGCGACCTCTAGCGGCCGGAGTATATAAGCTAGGTGGGTCAAACAAATTGCATCGTTTAGAGGACACTCAGGGCTTCCATTTGCATCATCAATCACCCGCCTACCACCAATAGGGGCGTGGCAATTCACCAAAAAACACTTTGGAATTTAACGTGTCACCCTTTTGCGGCCATTAGCGCCTAAACAGGGTGATCTAAGATGGCGCAAACTATTTGATTCATGTAGCCGCACAGGTGCACGTTAATTAGAGACATCAATCTCAGATATAGGTTGAACAGGTGAGTGGCAATCAACAAAAAAGTGAAAATTTCAAAATTTCTACTTTTTACCTTTTTTGTGTTTCCAGTTAAGGGGGTATATGAGAGGGGGGGATGAAACCAAGTGGATCACCTAGAGGACACTCGGGGCTTCCATTATCACCATCAACCACCTGCCTACCACCAGCAGGAGCGTGGGAATCCTATAGAATGCACCATGAGTCATTTTGCCCTGCACACAGGTGTTTTTCCACCCTTCTGCGACCTCTAGCGGCCGGAGTATATAAGCTAGGTGGGTCAAACAAATTGCATCGTTTAGAGGACACTCAGGGCTTCCATTTGCATCATCAATCACCCGCCTACCACCAATAGGGGCGTGGAAATTCACCAAAAAACACTTTGGAATTTAACGTGTCACCCTTTTGCGGCCATTAGCGCCTAAACAGGGTGATCTAAGATGGCGCAAACTATTTGATTCATGTAGCCGCACAGGTGCACGTTAATTAGAGACATCAATCTCAGATATAGGTTGAACAGGTGAGTGGCAATCAACAAAAAAGTGAAAATTTCAAAATTTCTACTTTTTACCTTTTTTGTGTTTCCAGTTAAGGGGGTATATGAGAGGGGGGGATGAAACCAAGTGGATCACCTAGAGGACACTCGGGGCTTCCATTATCACCATCAACCACCTGCCTACCACCAGCAGGAGCGTGGGAATCCTATAGAATGCACCATGAGTCATTTTGCCCTGCACACAGGTGTTTTTCCACCCTTCTGCGACCTCTAGCGGCCGGAGTATATAAGCTAGGTGGGTCAAACAAATTGCATCGTTTAGAGGACACTCAGGGCTTCCATTTGCATCATCAATCACCCGCCTACCACCAATAGGGGCGTGGCAATTCACCAAAAAACACTTTGGAATTTAACGTGTCACCCTTTTGCGGCCATTAGCGCCTAAACAGGGTGATCTAAGATGGCGCAAACTATTTGATTCATGTAGCCGCACAGGTGCACGTAAATTAGAGACATCAATCTACTAGGGTGCTCCGTTTACGCCTTACTTCGTAAGGCGCAAACTGCGCTAGTTTTTTCAACCTCTAGCTAATTCTTCTTTGGAACGCACATTGTATATATTTCTTCTGTGCGTGTGTATGTCACTGAACTCCTCCTAGACGGCTGGACCGATTTTGATGAAATTTTTTGTGTAAGTTCAAGGGACGTCGAGGATGGCTTAGATTCACAATTCGATCAACTAGATAATGTTTTAACAATGAATTTATTTATTATTTAAATTGTTGTTGATGTTAGAACGTTTTACATAGAATTTCGGCAGACTACGCTGCAGTTGTGTCAGATATTCAAAAGTTAAAGATTTAAAAATTCATCACTTTCGCTGTAAGAGTTGGCGTTATAAATTAGCGCCATCTGTACTTCATCTCTTTAACTTGATATTGAAACAGATAAAAATCATATGCTCTTAGTACTCCTAGACTTTCTATTATTCTATTGTTATTTTCGTTGTCATCTTATGATGTTTTACATTAGGGGGGGAGAGGGTTGAATCATGTTTGAAGTGTGTCTAAAAAACGATACTTTTTGAGTGAGATTTATAACAACCAACCTAACCTAAAAATTTATTTGTGTAGTTCATTAACTTCATAATAAATTTTTTAAATTGTTTTTACTATTCATGTTTTAAATGAAAAAAACTATTAAAAAACTAGAAAAAAATTCTATTAAAAATCATTTAATTTAAAAAAAATTATTCATTTTCCAAATTAAGAAGCAAGAAAATAAAATTACCCGTTTTTCATCTAAGATTTGTAACAATAAATCGTTTTCGGTGATAATTAAAAATTTTATTTTCAATAAATAACTCATATTCGTTGTGGATTACTCGGTTTATTTTGTATACATTTTTAATTAAATTTACACATGGGTTTGTTAACAACCACCCTAATCTAAAAATTATTTTTATAGTTTATTGATTCCATAACGCATAAATCTTTTTTGTTAATTATTTAAAATTTCATTCTCAATAAAAAAACTCACATTCGTTGCGTATTATATTACAGTATTTTTTTTATATATATATATATTTGATTCATGTAGCCGCACAGGTGCACGTTAATTAGAGACATCAATCTCAGATATAGGTTGAACAGGTGAGTGGCAATCAACAAAAAAGTGAAAATTTCAAAATTTCTACTTTTTACCTTTTTTGTGTTTCCAGTTAAGGGGGTATATGAGAGGGGGGGATGAAACCAAGTGGATCACCTAGAGGACACTCGGGGCTTCCATTATCACCATCAACCACCTGCCTACCACCAGCAGGAGCGTGGGAATCCTATAGAATGCACCATGAGTCATTTTGCCCTGCACACAGGTGTTTTTCCACCCTTCTGCGACCTCTAGCGGCCGGAGTATATAAGCTAGGTGGGTCAAACAAATTGCATCGTTTAGAGGACACTCAGGGCTTCCATTTGCATCATCAATCACCCGCCTACCACCAATAGGGGCGTGGCAATTCACCAAAAAACACTTTGGAATTTAACGTGTCACCCTTTTGCGGCCATTAGCGCCTAAACAGGGTGATCTAAGATGGCGCAAACTATTTGATTCATGTAGCCGCACAGGTGCACGTTAATTAGAGACATCAATCTCAGATATAGGTTGAACAGGTGAGTGGCAATCAACAAAAAAGTGAAAATTTCAAAATTTCTACTTTTTACCTTTTTTGTGTTTCCAGTTAAGGGGGTATATGAGAGGGGGGGATGAAACCAAGTGGATCACCTAGAGGACACTCGGGGCTTCCATTATCACCATCAACCACCTGCCTACCACCAGCAGGAGCGTGGGAATCCTATAGAATGCACCATGAGTCATTTTGCCCTGCACACAGGTGTTTTTCCACCCTTCTGCGACCTCTAGCGGCCGGAGTATATAAGCTAGGTGGGTCAAACAAATTGCATCGTTTAGAAGACACTCAGGGCTTCCATTTGCATCATCAATCACCCGCCTACCACCAATAGGGGCGTGGCAATTCACCAAAAAACACTTTGGAATTTAACATGTCACCCTTTTGCGGCCATTAGCGCCTAAACAGGGTGATCTAAGATGGCGCAAACTATTTGATTCATGTAGCCGCACAGGTGCACGTTAATTAGAGACATCAATCTCAGATATAGGTTGAACAGGTGAGTGGCAATCAACAAAAAAGTGAAAATTTCAAAATTTCTACTTTTTACCTTTTTTGTGTTTCCAGTTAAGGGGGTATATGAGAGGGGGGGATGAAACCAAGTGGATCACCTAGAGGACACTCGGGGCTTCCATTATCACCATCAACCACCTGCCTACCACCAGCAGGAGCGTGGGAATCCTATAGAATGCACCATGAGTCATTTTGCCCTGCACACAGGTGTTTTTCCACCCTTCTGCGACCTCTAGCGGCCGGAGTATATAAGCTAGGTGGGTCAAACAAATTGCATCGTTTAGAGGACACTCAGGGCTTCCATTTGCATCATCAATCACCCGCCTACCACCAATAGGGGCGTGGCAATTCACCAAAAAACACTTTGGAATTTAACGTGTCACCCTTTTGCGGCCATTAGCGCCTAAACAGGGTGATCTAAGATGGCGCAAACTATTTGATTCATGTAGCCGCACAGGTGCACGTTAATTAGAGACATCAATCTCAGATATAGGTTGAACAGGTGAGTGGCAATCAACAAAAAAGTGAAAATTTCAAAATTTCTACTTTTTACCTTTTTTGTGTTTCCAGTTAAGGGGGTATATGAGAGGGGGGGATGAAACCAAGTGGATCACCTAGAGGACACTCGGGGCTTCCATTATCACCATCAACCACCTGCCTACCACCAGCAGGAGCGTGGGAATCCTATAGAATGCACCATGAGTCATTTTGCCCTGCACACAGGTGTTTTTCCACCCTTCTGCGACCTCTAGCGGCCGGAGTATATAAGCTAGGTGGGTCAAACAAATTGCATCGTTTAGAAGACACTCAGGGCTTCCATTTGCATCATCAATCACCCGCCTACCACCAATAGGGGCGTGGCAATTCACCAAAAAACACTTTGGAATTTAACATGTCACCCTTTTGCGGCCATTAGCGCCTAAACAGGGTGATCTAAGATGGCGCAAACTATTTGATTCATGTAGCCGCACAGGTGCACGTTAATTAGAGACATCAATCTCAGATATAGGTTGAACAGGTGAGTGGCAATCAACAAAAAAGTGAAAATTTCAAAATTTCTACTTTTTACCTTTTTTGTGTTTCCAGTTAAGGGGGTATATGAGAGGGGGGGATGAAACCAAGTGGATCACCTAGAGGACACTCGGGGCTTCCATTATCACCATCAACCACCTGCCTACCACCAGCAGGAGCGTGGGAATCCTATAGAATGCACCATGAGTCATTTTGCCCTGCACACAGGTGTTTTTCCACCCTTCTGCGACCTCTAGCGGCCGGAGTATATAAGCTAGGTGGGTCAAACAAATTGCATCGTTTAGAGGACACTCAGGGCTTCCATTTGCATCATCAATCACCCGCCTACCACCAATAGGGGCGTGGCAATTCACCAAAAAACACTTTGGAATTTAACGTGTCACCCTTTTGCGGCCATTAGCGCCTAAACAGGGTGATCTAAGATGGCGCAAACTATTTGATTCATGTAGCCGCACAGGTGCACGTTAATTAGAGACATCAATCTCAGATATAGGTTGAACAGGTGAGTGGCAATCAACAAAAAAGTGAAAATTTCAAAATTTCTACTTTTTACCTTTTTTGTGTTTCTAGTTAAGGGGGTATATGAGAGGGGGGGATGAAACCAAGTGGATCACCTAGAGGACACTCGGGGCTTCCATTATCACCATCAACCACCTGCCTACCACCAGCAGGAGCGTGGGAATCCTATAGAATGCACCATGAGTCATTTTGCCCTGCACACAGGTGTTTTTCCACCCTTCTGCGACCTCTAGCGGCCGGAGTATATAAGCTAGGTGGGTCAAACAAATTGCATCGTTTAGAGGACACTCAGGGCTTCCATTTGCATCATCAATCACCCGCCTACCACCAATAGGGGCGTGGCAATTCACCAAAAAACACTTTGGAATTTAACGTGTCACCCTTTTGCGGCCATTAGCGCCTAAACAGGGTGATCTAAGATGGCGCAAACTATTTGATTCATGTAGCCGCACAGGTGCACGTTAATTAGAGACATCAATCTCAGATATAGGTTGAACAGGTGAGTGGCAATCAACAAAAAAGTGAAAATTTCAAAATTTCTACTTTTTACCTTTTTTGTGTTTCCAGTTAAGGGGGTATATGAGAGGGGGGGATGAAACCAAGTGGATCACCTAGAGGACACTCGGGGCTTCCATTATCACCATCAACCACCTGCCTACCACCAGCAGGAGCGTGGGAATCCTATAGAATGCACCATGAGTCATTTTGCCCTGCACACAGGTGTTTTTCCACCCTTCTGCGACCTCTAGCGGCCGGAGTATATAAGCTAGGTGGGTCAAACAAATTGCATCGTTTAGAGGACACTCAGGGCTTCCATTTGCATCATCAATCACCCGCCTACCACCAATAGGAGCGTGGCAATTCACCAAAAAACACTTTGGAATTTAACGTGTCACCCTTTTGCGGCCATTAGCGCCTAAACAGGGTGATCTAAGATGGCGCAAACTATTTGATTCATGTAGCCGCACAGGTGCACGGTTATTAGAGACATCAATCTCAGATATAGGTTGAACAGGTGAGTGGCAATCAACAAAAAAGTGAAAATTTCAAAATTTCTACTTTTTACCTTTTTTGTGTTTCCAGTTAAGGGGGTATATGAGAGGGGGGATGAAACCAAGTGGATCACCTAGAGGACACTCGGGGCTTCCATTATCACCATCAACCACCTGCCTACCACCAGCAGGAGCGTGGGAATCCTATAGAATGCACCATGAGTCATTTTGCCCTGCACACAGGTGTTTTTCCACCCTTCTGCGACCTCTAGCGGCCGGAGTATATAAGCTAGGTGGGTCAAACAAATTGCATCGTTTAGAGGACACTCAGGGCTTCCATTTGCATCATCAATCACCCGCCTACCACCAATAGGGGCGTGGCAATTCACCAAAAAACACTTTGGAATTTAACGTGTCACCCTTTTGCGGCCATTAGCGCCTAAACAGGGTGATCTAAGATGGCGCAAACTATTTGATTCATGTAGCCGCACAGGTGCACGTTAATTAGAGACATCAATCTCAGATATAGGTTGAACAGGTGAGTGGCAATCAACAAAAAAGTGAAAATTTCAAAATTTCTACTTTTTACCTTTTTTGTGTTTCCAGTTAAGGGGGTATATGAGAGGGGGGGATGAAACCAAGTGGATCACCTAGAGGACACTCGGGGCTTCCATTATCACCATCAACCACCTGCCTACCACCAGCAGGAGCGTGGGAATCCTATAGAATGCACCATGAGTCATTTTGCCCTGCACACAGGTGTTTTTCCACCCTTCTGCGACCTCTAGCGGCCGGAGTATATAAGCTAGGTGGGTCAAACAAATTGCATCGTTTAGAGGACACTCAGGGCTTCCATTTGCATCATCAATCACCCGCCTACCACCAATAGGGGCGTGGCAATTCACCAAAAAACACTTTGGAATTTAACGTGTCACCCTTTTGCGGCCATTAGCGCCTAAACAGGGTGATCTAAGATGGCGCAAACTATTTGATTCATGTAGCCGCACAGGTGCACGTTAATTAGAGACATCAATCTCAGATATAGGTTGAACAGGTGAGTGGCAATCAACAAAAAAGTGAAAATTTCAAAATTTCTACTTTTTACCTTTTTTGTGTTTCCAGTTAAGGGGGTATATGAGAGGGGGGGATGAAACCAAGTGGATCACCTAGAGGACACTCGGGGCTTCCATTATCACCATCAACCACCTGCCTACCACCAGCAGGAGCGTGGGAATCCTATAGAATGCACCATGAGTCATTTTGCCCTGCACACAGGTGTTTTTCCACCCTTCTGCGACCTCTAGCGGCCGGAGTATATAAGCTAGGTGGGTCAAACAAATTGCATCGTTTAGAGGACACTCAGGGCTTCCATTTGCATCATCAATCACCCGCCTACCACCAATAGGGGCGTGGCAATTCACCAAAAAACACTTTGGAATTTAACGTGTCACCCTTTTGCGGCCATTAGCGCCTAAACAGGGTGATCTAAGATGGCGCAAACTATTTGATTCATGTAGCCGCACAGGTGCACGTTAATTAGAGACATCAATCTCAGATATAGGTTGAACAGGTGAGTGGCAATCAACAAAAAAGTGAAAATTTCAAAATTTCTACTTTTTACCTTTTTTGTGTTTCTAGTTAAGGGGGTATATGAGAGGGGGGGATGAAACCAAGTGGATCACCTAGAGGACACTCGGGGCTTCCATTATCACCATCAACCACCTGCCTACCACCAGCAGGAGCGTGGGAATCCTATAGAATGCACCATGAGTCATTTTGCCCTGCACACAGGTGTTTTTCCACCCTTCTGCGACCTCTAGCGGCCGGAGTATATAAGCTAGGTGGGTCAAACAAATTGCATCGTTTAGAGGACACTCAGGGCTTCCATTTGCATCATCAATCACCCGCCTACCACCAATAGGGGCGTGGCAATTCACCAAAAAACACTTTGGAATTTAACGTGTCACCCTTTTGCGGCCATTAGCGCCTAAACAGGGTGATCTAAGATGGCGCAAACTATTTGATTCATGTAGCCGCACAGGTGCACGTTAATTAGAGACATCAATCTCAGATATAGGTTGAACAGGTGAGTGGCAATCAACAAAAAAGTGAAAATTTCAAAATTTCTACTTTTTACCTTTTTTGTGTTTCCAGTTAAGGGGGTATATGAGAGGGGGGGATGAAACCAAGTGGATCACCTAGAGGACACTCGGGGCTTCCATTATCACCATCAACCACCTGCCTACCACCAGCAGGAGCGTGGGAATCCTATAGAATGCACCATGAGTCATTTTGCCCTGCACACAGGTGTTTTTCCACCCTTCTGCGACCTCTAGCGGCCGGAGTATATAAGCTAGGTGGGTCAAACAAATTGCATCGTTTAGAGGACACTCAGGGCTTCCATTTGCATCATCAATCACCCGCCTACCACCAATAGGGGCGTGGCAATTCACCAAAAAACACTTTGGAATTTAACATGTCACCCTTTTGCGGCCATTAGCGCCTAAACAGGGTGATCTAAGATGGCGCAAACTATTTGATTCATGTAGCCGCACAGGTGCACGTTAATTAGAGACATCAATCTCAGATATAGGTTGAACAGGTGAGTGGCAATCAACAAAAAAGTGAAAATTTCAAAATTTCTACTTTTTACCTTTTTTGTGTTTCCAGTTAAGGGGGTATATGAGAGGGGGGGATGAAACCAAGTGGATCACCTAGAGGACACTCGGGGCTTCCATTATCACCATCAACCACCTGCCTACCACCAGCAGGAGCGTGGGAATCCTATAGAATGCACCATGAGTCATTTTGCCCTGCACACAGGTGTTTTTCCACCCTTCTGCGACCTCTAGCGGCCGGAGTATATAAGCTAGGTGGGTCAAACAAATTGCATCGTTTAGAGGACACTCAGGGCTTCCATTTGCATCATCAATCACCCGCCTACCACCAATAGGGGCGTGGCAATTCACCAAAAAACACTTTGGAATTTAACGTGTCACCCTTTTGCGGCCATTAGCGCCTAAACAGGGTGATCTAAGATGGCGCAAACTATTTGATTCATGTAGCCGCACAGGTGCACGTTAATTAGAGACATCAATCTCAGATATAGGTTGAACAGGTGAGTGGCAATCAACAAAAAAGTGAAAATTTCAAAATTTCTACTTTTTACCTTTTTTGTGTTTCTAGTTAAGGGGGTATATGAGAGGGGGGGATGAAACCAAGTGGATCACCTAGAGGACACTCGGGGCTTCCATTATCACCATCAACCACCTGCCTACCACCAGCAGGAGCGTGGGAATCCTATAGAATGCACCATGAGTCATTTTGCCCTGCACACAGGTGTTTTTCCACCCTTCTGCGACCTCTAGCGGCCGGAGTATATAAGCTAGGTGGGTCAAACAAATTGCATCGTTTAGAGGACACTCAGGGCTTCCATTTGCATCATCAATCACCCGCCTACCACCAATAGGGGCGTGGCAATTCACCAAAAAACACTTTGGAATTTAACGTGTCACCCTTTTGCGGCCATTAGCGCCTAAACAGGGTGATCTAAGATGGCGCAAACTATTTGATTCATGTAGCCGCACAGGTGCACGTTAATTAGAGACATCAATCTCAGATATAGGTTGAACAGGTGAGTGGCAATCAACAAAAAAGTGAAAATTTCAAAATTTCTACTTTTTACCTTTTTTGTGTTTCCAGTTAAGGGGGTATATGAGAGGGGGGGATGAAACCAAGTGGATCACCTAGAGGACACTCGGGGCTTCCATTATCACCATCAACCACCTGCCTACCACCAGCAGGAGCGTGGGAATCCTATAGAATGCACCATGAGTCATTTTGCCCTGCACACAGGTGTTTTTCCACCCTTCTGCGACCTCTAGCGGCCGGAGTATATAAGCTAGGTGGGTCAAACAAATTGCATCGTTTAGAGGACACTCAGGGCTTCCATTTGCATCATCAATCACCCGCCTACCACCAATAGGAGCGTGGCAATTCACCAAAAAACACTTTGGAATTTAACGTGTCACCCTTTTGCGGCCATTAGCGCCTAAACAGGGTGATCTAAGATGGCGCAAACTATTTGATTCATGTAGCCGCACAGGTGCACGGTTATTAGAGACATCAATCTCAGATATAGGTTGAACAGGTGAGTGGCAATCAACAAAAAAGTGAAAATTTCAAAATTTCTACTTTTTACCTTTTTTGTGTTTCCAGTTAAGGGGGTATATGAGAGGGGGGGATGAAACCAAGTGGATCACCTAGAGGACACTCGGGGCTTCCATTATCACCATCAACCACCTGCCTACCACCAGCAGGAGCGTGGGAATCCTATAGAATGCACCATGAGTCATTTTGCCCTGCACACAGGTGTTTTTCCACCCTTCTGCGACCTCTAGCGGCCGGAGTATATAAGCTAGGTGGGTCAAACAAATTGCATCGTTTAGAGGACACTCAGGGCTTCCATTTGCATCATCAATCACCCGCCTACCACCAATAGGGGCGTGGCAATTCACCAAAAAACACTTTGGAATTTAACGTGTCACCCTTTTGCGGCCATTAGCGCCTAAACAGGGTGATCTAAGATGGCGCAAACTATTTGATTCATGTAGCCGCACAGGTGCACGTTAATTAGAGACATCAATCTCAGATATAGGTTGAACAGGTGAGTGGCAATCAACAAAAAAGTGAAAATTTCAAAATTTCTACTTTTTACCTTTTTTGTGTTTCCAGTTAAGGGGGTATATGAGAGGGGGGGATGAAACCAAGTGGATCACCTAGAGGACACTCGGGGCTTCCATTATCACCATCAACCACCTGCCTACCACCAGCAGGAGCGTGGGAATCCTATAGAATGCACCATGAGTCATTTTGCCCTGCACACAGGTGTTTTTCCACCCTTCTGCGACCTCTAGCGGCCGGAGTATATAAGCTAGGTGGGTCAAACAAATTGCATCGTTTAGAGGACACTCAGGGCTTCCATTTGCATCATCAATCACCCGCCTACCACCAATAGGGGCGTGGCAATTCACCAAAAAACACTTTGGAATTTAACGTGTCACCCTTTTGCGGCCATTAGCGCCTAAACAGGGTGATCTAAGATGGCGCAAACTATTTGATTCATGTAGCCGCACAGGTGCACGTTAATTAGAGACATCAATCTCAGATATAGGTTGAACAGGTGAGTGGCAATCAACAAAAAAGTGAAAATTTCAAAATTTCTACTTTTTACCTTTTTTGTGTTTCCAGTTAAGGGGGTATATGAGAGGGGGGGATGAAACCAAGTGGATCACCTAGAGGACACTCGGGGCTTCCATTATCACCATCAACCACCTGCCTACCACCAGCAGGAGCGTGGGAATCCTATAGAATGCACCATGAGTCATTTTGCCCTGCACACAGGTGTTTTTCCACCCTTCTGCGACCTCTAGCGGCCGGAGTATATAAGCTAGGTGGGTCAAACAAATTGCATCGTTTAGAGGACACTCAGGGCTTCCATTTGCATCATCAATCACCCGCCTACCACCAATAGGGGCGTGGCAATTCACCAAAAAACACTTTGGAATTTAACGTGTCACCCTTTTGCGGCCATTAGCGCCTAAACAGGGTGATCTAAGATGGCGCAAACTATTTGATTCATGTAGCCGCACAGGTGCACGTTAATTAGAGACATCAATCTCAGATATAGGTTGAACAGGTGAGTGGCAATCAACAAAAAAGTGAAAATTTCAAAATTTCTACTTTTTACCTTTTTTGTGTTTCCAGTTAAGGGGGTATATGAGAGGGGGGGATGAAACCAAGTGGATCACCTAGAGGACACTCGGGGCTTCCATTATCACCATCAACCACCTGCCTACCACCAGCAGGAGCGTGGGAATCCTATAGAATGCACCATGAGTCATTTTGCCCTGCACACAGGTGTTTTTCCACCCTTCTGCGACCTCTAGCGGCCGGAGTATATAAGCTAGGTGGGTCAAACAAATTGCATCGTTTAGAGGACACTCAGGGCTTCCATTTGCATCATCAATCACCCGCCTACCACCAATAGGGGCGTGGCAATTCACCAAAAAACACTTTGGAATTTAACGTGTCACCCTTTTGCGGCCATTAGCGCCTAAACAGGGTGATCTAAGATGGCGCAAACTATTTGATTCATGTAGCCGCACAGGTGCACGTTAATTAGAGACATCAATCTCAGATATAGGTTGAACAGGTGAGTGGCAATCAACAAAAAAGTGAAAATTTCAAAATTTCTACTTTTTACCTTTTTTGTGTTTCTAGTTAAGGGGGTATATGAGAGGGGGGGATGAAACCAAGTGGATCACCTAGAGGACACTCGGGGCTTCCATTATCACCATCAACCACCTGCCTACCACCAGCAGGAGCGTGGGAATCCTATAGAATGCACCATGAGTCATTTTGCCCTGCACACAGGTGTTTTTCCACCCTTCTGCGACCTCTAGCGGCCGGAGTATATAAGCTAGGTGGGTCAAACAAATTGCATCGTTTAGAGGACACTCAGGGCTTCCATTTGCATCATCAATCACCCGCCTACCACCAATAGGGGCGTGGCAATTCACCAAAAAACACTTTGGAATTTAACGTGTCACCCTTTTGCGGCCATTAGCGCCTAAACAGGGTGATCTAAGATGGCGCAAACTATTTGATTCATGTAGCCGCACAGGTGCACGTTAATTAGAGACATCAATCTCAGATATAGGTTGAACAGGTGAGTGGCAATCAACAAAAAAGTGAAAATTTCAAAATTTCTACTTTTTACCTTTTTTGTGTTTCCAGTTAAGGGGGTATATGAGAGGGGGGGATGAAACCAAGTGGATCACCTAGAGGACACTCGGGGCTTCCATTATCACCATCAACCACCTGCCTACCACCAGCAGGAGCGTGGGAATCCTATAGAATGCACCATGAGTCATTTTGCCCTGCACACAGGTGTTTTTCCACCCTTCTGCGACCTCTAGCGGCCGGAGTATATAAGCTAGGTGGGTCAAACAAATTGCATCGTTTAGAGGACACTCAGGGCTTCCATTTGCATCATCAATCACCCGCCTACCACCAATAGGGGCGTGGCAATTCACCAAAAAACACTTTGGAATTTAACGTGTCACCCTTTTGCGGCCATTAGCGCCTAAACAGGGTGATCTAAGATGGCGCAAACTATTTGATTCATGTAGCCGCACAGGTGCACGTTAATTAGAGACATCAATCTCAGATATAGGTTGAACAGGTGAGTGGCAATCAACAAAAAAGTGAAAATTTCTACTTTTTACCTTTTTTGTGTTTCCAGTTAAGGGGGTATATGAGAGGGGGGGATGAAACCAAGTGGATCACCTAGAGGACACTCGGGGCTTCCATTATCACCATCAACCACCTGCCTACCACCAGCAGGAGCGTGGGAATCCTATAGAATGCACCATGAGTCATTTTGCCCTGCACACAGGTGTTTTTCCACCCTTCTGCGACCTCTAGCGGCCGGAGTATATAAGCTAGGTGGGTCAAACAAATTGCATCGTTTAGAGGACACTCAGGGCTTCCATTTGCATCATCAATCACCCGCCTACCACCAATAGGGGCGTGGCAATTCACCAAAAAACACTTTGGAATTTAACGTGTCACCCTTTTGCGGCCATTAGCGCCTAAACAGGGTGATCTAAGATGGCGCAAACTATTTGATTCATGTAGCCGCACAGGTGCACGTTAATTAGAGACATCAATCTCAGATCACCTTGAACAGGTGAGTGGCAATCAACAAAAAAGTGAAAATTTCAAAATTTCTACTTTTTACCTTTTTTGTGTTTCCAGTTAAGGGGGTATATGAGAGGGGGGGATGAAACCAAGTGGATCACCTAGAGGACACTCGGGGCTTCCATTATCACCATCAACCACCTGCCTACCACCAGCAGGAGCGTGGGAATCCTATAGAATGCACCATGAGTCATTTTGCCCTGCACACAGGTGTTTTTCCACCCTTCTGCGACCTCTAGCGGCCGGAGTATATAAGCTAGGTGGGTCAAACAAATTGCATCGTTTAGAGGACACTCAGGGCTTCCATTTGCATCATCAATCACCCGCCTACCACCAATAGGGGCGTGGCAATTCACCAAAAAACACTTTGGAATTTAACGTGTCACCCTTTTGCGGCCATTAGCGCCTAAACAGGGTGATCTAAGATGGCGCAAACTATTTGATTCATGTAGCCGCACAGGTGCACGTTAATTAGAGACATCAATCTCAGATATAGGTTGAACAGGTGAGTGGCAATCAACAAAAAAGTGAAAATTTCAAAATTTCTACTTTTTACCTTTTTTGTGTTTCCAGTTAAGGGGGTATATGAGAGGGGGGGATGAAACCAAGTGGATCACCTAGAGGACACTCGGGGCTTCCATTATCACCATCAACCACCTGCCTACCACCAGCAGGAGCGTGGGAATCCTATAGAATGCACCATGAGTCATTTTGCCCTGCACACAGGTGTTTTTCCACCCTTCTGCGACCTCTAGCGGCCGGAGTATATAAGCTAGGTGGGTCAAACAAATTGCATCGTTTAGAGGACACTCAGGGCTTCCATTTGCATCATCAATCACCCGCCTACCACCAATAGGGGCGTGGAAATTCACCAAAAAACACTTTGGAATTTAACGTGTCACCCTTTTGCGGCCATTAGCGCCTAAACAGGGTGATCTAAGATGGCGCAAACTATTTGATTCATGTAGCCGCACAGGTGCACGTTAATTAGAGACATCAATCTCAGATATAGGTTGAACAGGTGAGTGGCAATCAACAAAAAAGTGAAAATTTCAA
Organism: Bactrocera oleae; assembly: GCF_042242935.1. Lineage (NCBI taxonomy): Eukaryota > Metazoa > Arthropoda > Insecta > Diptera > Tephritidae > Bactrocera > Bactrocera oleae. Next base: position 37,717,020 of record NC_091541.1, read on the forward strand.
AATTTCTACTTTTTACCTTTTTTGTGTTTCCAGTTAAGGGGGTATATGAGAGGGGGGGATGAAACCAAGTGGATCACCTAGAGGACACTCGGGGCTTCCATTATCACCATCAACCACCTGCCTACCACCAGCAGGAGCGTGGGAATCCTATAGAATGCACCATGAGTCATTTTGCCCTGCACACAGGTGTTTTTCCACCCTTCTGCGACCTCTAGCGGCCGGAGTATATAAGCTAGGTGGGTCAAACAAATTGCATCGTTTAGAGGACACTCAGGGCTTCCATTTGCATCATCAATCACCCGCCTACCACCAATAGGGGCGTGGCAATTCACCAAAAAACACTTTGGAATTTAACGTGTCACCCTTTTGCGGCCATTAGCGCCTAAACAGGGTGATCTAAGATGGCGCAAACTATTTGATTCATGTAGCCGCACAGGTGCACGTAAATTAGAGACATCAATCTACTAGGGTGCTCCGTTTACGCCTTACTTCGTAAGGCGCAAACTGCGCTAGTTTTTTCAACCTCTAGCTAATTCTTCTTTGGAACGCACATTGTATATATTTCTTCTGTGCGTGTGTATGTCACTGAACTCCTCCTAGACGGCTGGACCGATTTTGATGAAATTTTTTGTGTAAGTTCAAGGGACGTCGAGGATGGCTTAGATTCACAATTCGATCAACTAGATAATGTTTTAACAATGAATTTATTTATTATTTAAATTGTTGTTGATGTTAGAACGTTTTACATAGAATTTCGGCAGACTACGCTGCAGTTGTGTCAGATATTCAAAAGTTAAAGATTTAAAAATTCATCACTTTCGCTGTAAGAGTTGGCGTTATAAATTAGCGCCATCTGTACTTCATCTCTTTAACTTGATATTGAAACAGATAAAAATCATATGCTCTTAGTACTCCTAGACTTTCTATTATTCTATTGTTATTTTCGTTGTCATCTTATGATGTTTTACATTAGGGGGGGAGAGGGTTGAATCATGTTTGAAGTGTGTCTAAAAAACGATACTTTTTGAGTGAGATTTATAACAACCAACCTAACCTAAAAATTTATTTGTGTAGTTCATTAACTTCATAATAAATTTTTTAAATTGTTTTTACTATTCATGTTTTAAATGAAAAAAACTATTAAAAAACTAGAAAAAAATTCTATTAAAAATCATTTAATTTAAAAAAAATTATTCATTTTCCAAATTAAGAAGCAAGAAAATAAAATTACCCGTTTTTCATCTAAGATTTGTAACAATAAATCGTTTTCGGTGATAATTAAAAATTTTATTTTCAATAAATAACTCATATTCGTTGTGGATTACTCGGTTTATTTTGTATACATTTTTAATTAAATTTACACATGGGTTTGTTAACAACCACCCTAATCTAAAAATTATTTTTATAGTTTATTGATTCCATAACGCATAAATCTTTTTTGTTAATTATTTAAAATTTCATTCTCAATAAAAAAACTCACATTCGTTGCGTATTATATTACAGTATTTTTTTTATATATATATATATTTGATTCATGTAGCCGCACAGGTGCACGTTAATTAGAGACATCAATCTCAGATATAGGTTGAACAGGTGAGTGGCAATCAACAAAAAAGTGAAAATTTCAAAATTTCTACTTTTTACCTTTTTTGTGTTTCCAGTTAAGGGGGTATATGAGAGGGGGGGATGAAACCAAGTGGATCACCTAGAGGACACTCGGGGCTTCCATTATCACCATCAACCACCTGCCTACCACCAGCAGGAGCGTGGGAATCCTATAGAATGCACCATGAGTCATTTTGCCCTGCACACAGGTGTTTTTCCACCCTTCTGCGACCTCTAGCGGCCGGAGTATATAAGCTAGGTGGGTCAAACAAATTGCATCGTTTAGAGGACACTCAGGGCTTCCATTTGCATCATCAATCACCCGCCTACCACCAATAGGAGCGTGGCAATTCACCAAAAAACACTTTGGAATTTAACGTGTCACCCTTTTGCGGCCATTAGCGCCTAAACAGGGTGATCTAAGATGGCGCAAACTATTTGATTCATGTAGCCGCACAGGTGCACGGTTATTAGAGACATCAATCTCAGATATAGGTTGAACAGGTGAGTGGCAATCAACAAAAAAGTGAAAATTTCAAAATTTCTACTTTTTACCTTTTTTGTGTTTCCAGTTAAGGGGGTATATGAGAGGGGGGGATGAAACCAAGTGGATCACCTAGAGGACACTCGGGGCTTCCATTATCACCATCAACCACCTGCCTACCACCAGCAGGAGCGTGGGAATCCTATAGAATGCACCATGAGTCATTTTGCCCTGCACACAGGTGTTTTTCCACCCTTCTGCGACCTCTAGCGGCCGGAGTATATAAGCTAGGTGGGTCAAACAAATTGCATCGTTTAGAGGACACTCAGGGCTTCCATTTGCATCATCAATCACCCGCCTACCACCAATAGGGGCGTGGCAATTCACCAAAAAACACTTTGGAATTTAACGTGTCACCCTTTTGCGGCCATTAGCGCCTAAACAGGGTGATCTAAGATGGCGCAAACTATTTGATTCATGTAGCCGCACAGGTGCACGTTAATTAGAGACATCAATCTCAGATATAGGTTGAACAGGTGAGTGGCAATCAACAAAAAAGTGAAAATTTCAAAATTTCTACTTTTTACCTTTTTTGTGTTTCCAGTTAAGGGGGTATATGAGAGGGGGGGATGAAACCAAGTGGATCACCTAGAGGACACTCGGGGCTTCCATTATCACCATCAACCACCTGCCTACCACCAGCAGGAGCGTGGGAATCCTATAGAATGCACCATGAGTCATTTTGCCCTGCACACAGGTGTTTTTCCACCCTTCTGCGACCTCTAGCGGCCGGAGTATATAAGCTAGGTGGGTCAAACAAATTGCATCGTTTAGAGGACACTCAGGGCTTCCATTTGCATCATCAATCACCCGCCTACCACCAATAGGGGCGTGGCAATTCACCAAAAAACACTTTGGAATTTAACATGTCACCCTTTTGCGGCCATTAGCGCCTAAACAGGGTGATCTAAGATGGCGCAAACTATTTGATTCATGTAGCCGCACAGGTGCACGTTAATTAGAGACATCAATCTCAGATATAGGTTGAACAGGTGAGTGGCAATCAACAAAAAAGTGAAAATTTCAAAATTTCTACTTTTTACCTTTTTTGTGTTTCCAGTTAAGGGGGTATATGAGAGGGGGGGATGAAACCAAGTGGATCACCTAGAGGACACTCGGGGCTTCCATTATCACCATCAACCACCTGCCTACCACCAGCAGGAGCGTGGGAATCCTATAGAATGCACCATGAGTCATTTTGCCCTGCACACAGGTGTTTTTCCACCCTTCTGCGACCTCTAGCGGCCGGAGTATATAAGCTAGGTGGGTCAAACAAATTGCATCGTTTAGAGGACACTCAGGGCTTCCATTTGCATCATCAATCACCCGCCTACCACCAATAGGGGCGTGGCAATTCACCAAAAAACACTTTGGAATTTAACGTGTCACCCTTTTGCGGCCATTAGCGCCTAAACAGGGTGATCTAAGATGGCGCAAACTATTTGATTCATGTAGCCGCACAGGTGCACGTTAATTAGAGACATCAATCTCAGATATAGGTTGAACAGGTGAGTGGCAATCAACAAAAAAGTGAAAATTTCAAAATTTCTACTTTTTACCTTTTTTGTGTTTCTAGTTAAGGGGGTATATGAGAGGGGGGGATGAAACCAAGTGGATCACCTAGAGGACACTCGGGGCTTCCATTATCACCATCAACCACCTGCCTACCACCAGCAGGAGCGTGGGAATCCTATAGAATGCACCATGAGTCATTTTGCCCTGCACACAGGTGTTTTTCCACCCTTCTGCGACCTCTAGCGGCCGGAGTATATAAGCTAGGTGGGTCAAACAAATTGCATCGTTTAGAGGACACTCAGGGCTTCCATTTGCATCATCAATCACCCGCCTACCACCAATAGGGGCGTGGCAATTCACCAAAAAACACTTTGGAATTTAACGTGTCACCCTTTTGCGGCCATTAGCGCCTAAACAGGGTGATCTAAGATGGCGCAAACTATTTGATTCATGTAGCCGCACAGGTGCACGTTAATTAGAGACATCAATCTCAGATATAGGTTGAACAGGTGAGTGGCAATCAACAAAAAAGTGAAAATTTCAAAATTTCTACTTTTTACCTTTTTTGTGTTTCCAGTTAAGGGGGTATATGAGAGGGGGGGATGAAACCAAGTGGATCACCTAGAGGACACTCGGGGCTTCCATTATCACCATCAACCACCTGCCTACCACCAGCAGGAGCGTGGGAATCCTATAGAATGCACCATGAGTCATTTTGCCCTGCACACAGGTGTTTTTCCACCCTTCTGCGACCTCTAGCGGCCGGAGTATATAAGCTAGGTGGGTCAAACAAATTGCATCGTTTAGAGGACACTCAGGGCTTCCATTTGCATCATCAATCACCCGCCTACCACCAATAGGAGCGTGGCAATTCACCAAAAAACACTTTGGAATTTAACGTGTCACCCTTTTGCGGCCATTAGCGCCTAAACAGGGTGATCTAAGATGGCGCAAACTATTTGATTCATGTAGCCGCACAGGTGCACGGTTATTAGAGACATCAATCTCAGATATAGGTTGAACAGGTGAGTGGCAATCAACAAAAAAGTGAAAATTTCAAAATTTCTACTTTTTACCTTTTTTGTGTTTCCAGTTAAGGGGGTATATGAGAGGGGGGGATGAAACCAAGTGGATCACCTAGAGGACACTCGGGGCTTCCATTATCACCATCAACCACCTGCCTACCACCAGCAGGAGCGTGGGAATCCTATAGAATGCACCATGAGTCATTTTGCCCTGCACACAGGTGTTTTTCCACCCTTCTGCGACCTCTAGCGGCCGGAGTATATAAGCTAGGTGGGTCAAACAAATTGCATCGTTTAGAGGACACTCAGGGCTTCCATTTGCATCATCAATCACCCGCCTACCACCAATAGGGGCGTGGCAATTCACCAAAAAACACTTTGGAATTTAACGTGTCACCCTTTTGCGGCCATTAGCGCCTAAACAGGGTGATCTAAGATGGCGCAAACTATTTGATTCATGTAGCCGCACAGGTGCACGTTAATTAGAGACATCAATCTCAGATATAGGTTGAACAGGTGAGTGGCAATCAACAAAAAAGTGAAAATTTCAAAATTTCTACTTTTTACCTTTTTTGTGTTTCCAGTTAAGGGGGTATATGAGAGGGGGGGATGAAACCAAGTGGATCACCTAGAGGACACTCGGGGCTTCCATTATCACCATCAACCACCTGCCTACCACCAGCAGGAGCGTGGGAATCCTATAGAATGCACCATGAGTCATTTTGCCCTGCACACAGGTGTTTTTCCACCCTTCTGCGACCTCTAGCGGCCGGAGTATATAAGCTAGGTGGGTCAAACAAATTGCATCGTTTAGAGGACACTCAGGGCTTCCATTTGCATCATCAATCACCCGCCTACCACCAATAGGGGCGTGGCAATTCACCAAAAAACACTTTGGAATTTAACGTGTCACCCTTTTGCGGCCATTAGCGCCTAAACAGGGTGATCTAAGATGGCGCAAACTATTTGATTCATGTAGCCGCACAGGTGCACGTTAATTAGAGACATCAATCTCAGATATAGGTTGAACAGGTGAGTGGCAATCAACAAAAAAGTGAAAATTTCAAAATTTCTACTTTTTACCTTTTTTGTGTTTCCAGTTAAGGGGGTATATGAGAGGGGGGGATGAAACCAAGTGGATCACCTAGAGGACACTCGGGGCTTCCATTATCACCATCAACCACCTGCCTACCACCAGCAGGAGCGTGGGAATCCTATAGAATGCACCATGAGTCATTTTGCCCTGCACACAGGTGTTTTTCCACCCTTCTGCGACCTCTAGCGGCCGGAGTATATAAGCTAGGTGGGTCAAACAAATTGCATCGTTTAGAGGACACTCAGGGCTTCCATTTGCATCATCAATCACCCGCCTACCACCAATAGGGGCGTGGCAATTCACCAAAAAACACTTTGGAATTTAACATGTCACCCTTTTGCGGCCATTAGCGCCTAAACAGGGTGATCTAAGATGGCGCAAACTATTTGATTCATGTAGCCGCACAGGTGCACGTTAATTAGAGACATCAATCTCAGATATAGGTTGAACAGGTGAGTGGCAATCAACAAAAAAGTGAAAATTTCAAAATTTCTACTTTTTACCTTTTTTGTGTTTCCAGTTAAGGGGGTATATGAGAGGGGGGGATGAAACCAAGTGGATCACCTAGAGGACACTCGGGGCTTCCATTATCACCATCAACCACCTGCCTACCACCAGCAGGAGCGTGGGAATCCTATAGAATGCACCATGAGTCATTTTGCCCTGCACACAGGTGTTTTTCCACCCTTCTGCGACCTCTAGCGGCCGGAGTATATAAGCTAGGTGGGTCAAACAAATTGCATCGTTTAGAGGACACTCAGGGCTTCCATTTGCATCATCAATCACCCGCCTACCACCAATAGGGGCGTGGCAATTCACCAAAAAACACTTTGGAATTTAACGTGTCACCCTTTTGCGGCCATTAGCGCCTAAACAGGGTGATCTAAGATGGCGCAAACTATTTGATTCATGTAGCCGCACAGGTGCACGTTAATTAGAGACATCAATCTCAGATATAGGTTGAACAGGTGAGTGGCAATCAACAAAAAAGTGAAAATTTCAAAATTTCTACTTTTTACCTTTTTTGTGTTTCTAGTTAAGGGGGTATATGAGAGGGGGGGATGAAACCAAGTGGATCACCTAGAGGACACTCGGGGCTTCCATTATCACCATCAACCACCTGCCTACCACCAGCAGGAGCGTGGGAATCCTATAGAATGCACCATGAGTCATTTTGCCCTGCACACAGGTGTTTTTCCACCCTTCTGCGACCTCTAGCGGCCGGAGTATATAAGCTAGGTGGGTCAAACAAATTGCATCGTTTAGAGGACACTCAGGGCTTCCATTTGCATCATCAATCACCCGCCTACCACCAATAGGGGCGTGGCAATTCACCAAAAAACACTTTGGAATTTAACGTGTCACCCTTTTGCGGCCATTAGCGCCTAAACAGGGTGATCTAAGATGGCGCAAACTATTTGATTCATGTAGCCGCACAGGTGCACGTTAATTAGAGACATCAATCTCAGATATAGGTTGAACAGGTGAGTGGCAATCAACAAAAAAGTGAAAATTTCAAAATTTCTACTTTTTACCTTTTTTGTGTTTCCAGTTAAGGGGGTATATGAGAGGGGGGGATGAAACCAAGTGGATCACCTAGAGGACACTCGGGGCTTCCATTATCACCATCAACCACCTGCCTACCACCAGCAGGAGCGTGGGAATCCTATAGAATGCACCATGAGTCATTTTGCCCTGCACACAGGTGTTTTTCCACCCTTCTGCGACCTCTAGCGGCCGGAGTATATAAGCTAGGTGGGTCAAACAAATTGCATCGTTTAGAGGACACTCAGGGCTTCCATTTGCATCATCAATCACCCGCCTACCACCAATAGGAGCGTGGCAATTCACCAAAAAACACTTTGGAATTTAACGTGTCACCCTTTTGCGGCCATTAGCGCCTAAACAGGGTGATCTAAGATGGCGCAAACTATTTGATTCATGTAGCCGCACAGGTGCACGGTTATTAGAGACATCAATCTCAGATATAGGTTGAACAGGTGAGTGGCAATCAACAAAAAAGTGAAAATTTCAAAATTTCTACTTTTTACCTTTTTTGTGTTTCCAGTTAAGGGGGTATATGAGAGGGGGGGATGAAACCAAGTGGATCACCTAGAGGACACTCGGGGCTTCCATTATCACCATCAACCACCTGCCTACCACCAGCAGGAGCGTGGGAATCCTATAGAATGCACCATGAGTCATTTTGCCCTGCACACAGGTGTTTTTCCACCCTTCTGCGACCTCTAGCGGCCGGAGTATATAAGCTAGGTGGGTCAAACAAATTGCATCGTTTAGAGGACACTCAGGGCTTCCATTTGCATCATCAATCACCCGCCTACCACCAATAGGGGCGTGGCAATTCACCAAAAAACACTTTGGAATTTAACGTGTCACCCTTTTGCGGCCATTAGCGCCTAAACAGGGTGATCTAAGATGGCGCAAACTATTTGATTCATGTAGCCGCACAGGTGCACGTTAATTAGAGACATCAATCTCAGATATAGGTTGAACAGGTGAGTGGCAATCAACAAAAAAGTGAAAATTTCAAAATTTCTACTTTTTACCTTTTTTGTGTTTCCAGTTAAGGGGGTATATGAGAGGGGGGGATGAAACCAAGTGGATCACCTAGAGGACACTCGGGGCTTCCATTATCACCATCAACCACCTGCCTACCACCAGCAGGAGCGTGGGAATCCTATAGAATGCACCATGAGTCATTTTGCCCTGCACACAGGTGTTTTTCCACCCTTCTGCGACCTCTAGCGGCCGGAGTATATAAGCTAGGTGGGTCAAACAAATTGCATCGTTTAGAGGACACTCAGGGCTTCCATTTGCATCATCAATCACCCGCCTACCACCAATAGGGGCGTGGCAATTCACCAAAAAACACTTTGGAATTTAACGTGTCACCCTTTTGCGGCCATTAGCGCCTAAACAGGGTGATCTAAGATGGCGCAAACTATTTGATTCATGTAGCCGCACAGGTGCACGTTAATTAGAGACATCAATCTCAGATATAGGTTGAACAGGTGAGTGGCAATCAACAAAAAAGTGAAAATTTCAAAATTTCTACTTTTTACCTTTTTTGTGTTTCCAGTTAAGGGGGTATATGAGAGGGGGGGATGAAACCAAGTGGATCACCTAGAGGACACTCGGGGCTTCCATTATCACCATCAACCACCTGCCTACCACCAGCAGGAGCGTGGGAATCCTATAGAATGCACCATGAGTCATTTTGCCCTGCACACAGGTGTTTTTCCACCCTTCTGCGACCTCTAGCGGCCGGAGTATATAAGCTAGGTGGGTCAAACAAATTGCATCGTTTAGAGGACACTCAGGGCTTCCATTTGCATCATCAATCACCCGCCTACCACCAATAGGGGCGTGGCAATTCACCAAAAAACACTTTGGAATTTAACGTGTCACCCTTTTGCGGCCATTAGCGCCTAAACAGGGTGATCTAAGATGGCGCAAACTATTTGATTCATGTAGCCGCACAGGTGCACGTTAATTAGAGACATCAATCTCAGATATAGGTTGAACAGGTGAGTGGCAATCAACAAAAAAGTGAAAATTTCAAAATTTCTACTTTTTACCTTTTTTGTGTTTCTAGTTAAGGGGGTATATGAGAGGGGGGGATGAAACCAAGTGGATCACCTAGAGGACACTCGGGGCTTCCATTATCACCATCAACCACCTGCCTACCACCAGCAGGAGCGTGGGAATCCTATAGAATGCACCATGAGTCATTTTGCCCTGCACACAGGTGTTTTTCCACCCTTCTGCGACCTCTAGCGGCCGGAGTATATAAGCTAGGTGGGTCAAACAAATTGCATCGTTTAGAGGACACTCAGGGCTTCCATTTGCATCATCAATCACCCGCCTACCACCAATAGGGGCGTGGCAATTCACCAAAAAACACTTTGGAATTTAACGTGTCACCCTTTTGCGGCCATTAGCGCCTAAACAGGGTGATCTAAGATGGCGCAAACTATTTGATTCATGTAGCCGCACAGGTGCACGTTAATTAGAGACATCAATCTCAGATATAGGTTGAACAGGTGAGTGGCAATCAACAAAAAAGTGAAAATTTCAAAATTTCTACTTTTTACCTTTTTTGTGTTTCCAGTTAAGGGGGTATATGAGAGGGGGGGATGAAACCAAGTGGATCACCTAGAGGACACTCGGGGCTTCCATTATCACCATCAACCACCTGCCTACCACCAGCAGGAGCGTGGGAATCCTATAGAATGCACCATGAGTCATTTTGCCCTGCACACAGGTGTTTTTCCACCCTTCTGCGACCTCTAGCGGCCGGAGTATATAAGCTAGGTGGGTCAAACAAATTGCATCGTTTAGAGGACACTCAGGGCTTCCATTTGCATCATCAATCACCCGCCTACCACCAATAGGAGCGTGGCAATTCACCAAAAAACACTTTGGAATTTAACGTGTCACCCTTTTGCGGCCATTAGCGCCTAAACAGGGTGATCTAAGATGGCGCAAACTATTTGATTCATGTAGCCGCACAGGTGCACGGTTATTAGAGACATCAATCTCAGATATAGGTTGAACAGGTGAGTGGCAATCAACAAAAAAGTGAAAATTTCAAAATTTCTACTTTTTACCTTTTTTGTGTTTCCAGTTAAGGGGGTATATGAGAGGGGGGGATGAAACCAAGTGGATCACCTAGAGGACACTCGGGGCTTCCATTATCACCATCAACCACCTGCCTACCACCAGCAGGAGCGTGGGAATCCTATAGAATGCACCATGAGTCATTTTGCCCTGCACACAGGTGTTTTTCCACCCTTCTGCGACCTCTAGCGGCCGGAGTATATAAGCTAGGTGGGTCAAACAAATTGCATCGTTTAGAGGACACTCAGGGCTTCCATTTGCATCATCAATCACCCGCCTACCACCAATAGGGGCGTGGCAATTCACCAAAAAACACTTTGGAATTTAACGTGTCACCCTTTTGCGGCCATTAGCGCCTAAACAGGGTGATCTAAGATGGCGCAAACTATTTGATTCATGTAGCCGCACAGGTGCACGTTAATTAGAGACATCAATCTCAGATATAGGTTGAACAGGTGAGTGGCAATCAACAAAAAAGTGAAAATTTCAAAATTTCTACTTTTTACCTTTTTTGTGTTTCCAGTTAAGGGGGTATATGAGAGGGGGGGATGAAACCAAGTGGATCACCTAGAGGACACTCGGGGCTTCCATTATCACCATCAACCACCTGCCTACCACCAGCAGGAGCGTGGGAATCCTATAGAATGCACCATGAGTCATTTTGCCCTGCACACAGGTGTTTTTCCACCCTTCTGCGACCTCTAGCGGCCGGAGTATATAAGCTAGGTGGGTCAAACAAATTGCATCGTTTAGAGGACACTCAGGGCTTCCATTTGCATCATCAATCACCCGCCTACCACCAATAGGGGCGTGGCAATTCACCAAAAAACACTTTGGAATTTAACGTGTCACCCTTTTGCGGCCATTAGCGCCTAAACAGGGTGATCTAAGATGGCGCAAACTATTTGATTCATGTAGCCGCACAGGTGCACGTTAATTAGAGACATCAATCTCAGATATAGGTTGAACAGGTGAGTGGCAATCAACAAAAAAGTGAAAATTTCAAAATTTCTACTTTTTACCTTTTTTGTGTTTCCAGTTAAGGGGGTATATGAGAGGGGGGGATGAAACCAAGTGGATCACCTAGAGGACACTCGGGGCTTCCATTATCACCATCAACCACCTGCCTACCACCAGCAGGAGCGTGGGAATCCTATAGAATGCACCATGAGTCATTTTGCCCTGCACACAGGTGTTTTTCCACCCTTCTGCGACCTCTAGCGGCCGGAGTATATAAGCTAGGTGGGTCAAACAAATTGCATCGTTTAGAGGACACTCAGGGCTTCCATTTGCATCATCAATCACCCGCCTACCACCAATAGGGGCGTGGCAATTCACCAAAAAACACTTTGGAATTTAACGTGTCACCCTTTTGCGGCCATTAGCGCCTAAACAGGGTGATCTAAGATGGCGCAAACTATTTGATTCATGTAGCCGCACAGGTGCACGTTAATTAGAGACATCAATCTCAGATATAGGTTGAACAGGTGAGTGGCAATCAACAAAAAAGTGAAAATTTCAAAATTTCTACTTTTTACCTTTTTTGTGTTTCTAGTTAAGGGGGTATATGAGAGGGGGGGATGAAACCAAGTGGATCACCTAGAGGACACTCGGGGCTTCCATTATCACCATCAACCACCTGCCTACCACCAGCAGGAGCGTGGGAATCCTATAGAATGCACCATGAGTCATTTTGCCCTGCACACAGGTGTTTTTCCACCCTTCTGCGACCTCTAGCGGCCGGAGTATATAAGCTAGGTGGGTCAAACAAATTGCATCGTTTAGAGGACACTCAGGGCTTCCATTTGCATCATCAATCACCCGCCTACCACCAATAGGGGCGTGGCAATTCACCAAAAAACACTTTGGAATTTAACGTGTCACCCTTTTGCGGCCATTAGCGCCTAAACAGGGTGATCTAAGATGGCGCAAACTATTTGATTCATGTAGCCGCACAGGTGCACGTTAATTAGAGACATCAATCTCAGATATAGGTTGAACAGGTGAGTGGCAATCAACAAAAAAGTGAAAATTTCAAAATTTCTACTTTTTACCTTTTTTGTGTTTCCAGTTAAGGGGGTATATGAGAGGGGGGGATGAAACCAAGTGGATCACCTAGAGGACACTCGGGGCTTCCATTATCACCATCAACCACCTGCCTACCACCAGCAGGAGCGTGGGAATCCTATAGAATGCACCATGAGTCATTTTGCCCTGCACACAGGTGTTTTTCCACCCTTCTGCGACCTCTAGCGGCCGGAGTATATAAGCTAGGTGGGTCAAACAAATTGCATCGTTTAGAGGACACTCAGGGCTTCCATTTGCATCATCAATCACCCGCCTACCACCAATAGGGGCGTGGCAATTCACCAAAAAACACTTTGGAATTTAACGTGTCACCCTTTTGCGGCCATTAGCGCCTAAACAGGGTGATCTAAGATGGCGCAAACTATTTGATTCATGTAGCCGCACAGGTGCACGTTAATTAGAGACATCAATCTCAGATATAGGTTGAACAGGTGAGTGGCAATCAACAAAAAAGTGAAAATTTCAAAATTTCTACTTTTTACCTTTTTTGTGTTTCCAGTTAAGGGGGTATATGAGAGGGGGGGATGAAACCAAGTGGATCACCTAGAGGACACTCGGGGCTTCCATTATCACCATCAACCACCTGCCTACCACCAGCAGGAGCGTGGGAATCCTATAGAATGCACCATGAGTCATTTTGCCCTGCACACAGGTGTTTTTCCACCCTTCTGCGACCTCTAGCGGCCGGAGTATATAAGCTAGGTGGGTCAAACAAATTGCATCGTTTAGAGGACACTCAGGGCTTCCATTTGCATCATCAATCACCCGCCTACCACCAATAGGGGCGTGGCAATTCACCAAAAAACACTTTGGAATTTAACGTGTCACCCTTTTGCGGCCATTAGCGCCTAAACAGGGTGATCTAAGATGGCGCAAACTATTTGATTCATGTAGCCGCACAGGTGCACGTTAATTAGAGACATCAATCTCAGATATAGGTTGAACAGGTGAGTGGCAATCAACAAAAAAGTGAAAATTTCAAAATTTCTACTTTTTACCTTTTTTGTGTTTCTAGTTAAGGGGGTATATGAGAGGGGGGGATGAAACCAAGTGGATCACCTAGAGGACACTCGGGGCTTCCATTATCACCATCAACCACCTGCCTACCACCAGCAGGAGCGTGGGAATCCTATAGAATGCACCATGAGTCATTTTGCCCTGCACACAGGTGTTTTTCCACCCTTCTGCGACCTCTAGCGGCCGGAGTATATAAGCTAGGTGGGTCAAACAAATTGCATCGTTTAGAGGACACTCAGGGCTTCCATTTGCATCATCAATCACCCGCCTACCACCAATAGGGGCGTGGCAATTCACCAAAAAACACTTTGGAATTTAACGTGTCACCCTTTTGCGGCCATTAGCGCCTAAACAGGGTGATCTAAGATGGCGCAAACTATTTGATTCATGTAGCCGCACAGGTGCACGTTAATTAGAGACATCAATCTCAGATATAGGTTGAACAGGTGAGTGGCAATCAACAAAAAAGTGAAAATTTCAAAATTTCTACTTTTTACCTTTTTTGTGTTTCCAGTTAAGGGGGTATATGAGAGGGGGGGATGAAACCAAGTGGATCACCTAGAGGACACTCGGGGCTTCCATTATCACCATCAACCACCTGCCTACCACCAGCAGGAGCGTGGGAATCCTATAGAATGCACCATGAGTCATTTTGCCCTGCACACAGGTGTTTTTCCACCCTTCTGCGACCTCTAGCGGCCGGAGTATATAAGCTAGGTGGGTCAAACAAATTGCATCGTTTAGAGGACACTCAGGGCTTCCATTTGCATCATCAATCACCCGCCTACCACCAATAGGGGCGTGGCAATTCACCAAAAAACACTTTGGAATTTAACGTGTCACCCTTTTGCGGCCATTAGCGCCTAAACAGGGTGATCTAAGATGGCGCAAACTATTTGATTCATGTAGCCGCACAGGTGCACGTTAATTAGAGACATCAATCTACTAGGGCGCTCCGTTTACGCCTTACTTCGTAAGGCGCAAACTGCGCTAGTTTTTTCAACCTCTAGCTAATTCTTCTTTGGAACGCACATTGTATATATTTCTTCTGTGCGTGTGTATGTCACTGAACTCCTCCTAGACGGCTGGACCGATTTTGATGAAATTTTTTGTGTAAGTTCAAGGGACGTCGAGGATGGCTTAGATTCACAATTCGATCAACTAGATAATGTTTTAACAATGAATTTATTTATTATTTAAATTGTTGTTGATGTTAGAACGTTTTACATAGAATTTCGGCAGACTACGCTGCAGTTGTGTCAGATATTCAAAAGTTAAAGATTTAAAAATTCATCACTTTCGCTGTAAGAGTTGGCGTTATAAATTAGCGCCATCTGTACTTCATCTCTTTAACTTGATATTGAAACAGATAAAAATCATATGCTCTTAGTACTCCTAGACTTTCTATTATTCTATTGTTATTTTCGTTGTCATCTTATGATGTTTTACATTAGGGGGGGAGAGGGTTGAATCATGTTTGAAGTGTGTCTAAAAAACGATACTTTTTGAGTGAGATTTATAACAACCAACCTAACCTAAAAATTTATTTGTGTAGTTCATTAACTTCATAATAAATTTTTTAAATTGTTTTTACTATTCATGTTTTAAATGAAAAAAACTATTAAAAAACTAGAAAAAAATTCTATTAAAAATCATTTAATTTAAAAAAAATTATTCATTTTCCAAATTAAGAAGCAAGAAAATAAAATTACCCGTTTTTCATCTAAGATTTGTAACAATAAATCGTTTTCGGTGATAATTAAAAATTTTATTTTCAATAAATAACTCATATTCGTTGTGGATTACTCGGTTTATTTTGTATACATTTGTAATTAAATTTACACATGGGTTTGTTAACAACCACCCTAATCTAAAAACTATTTTTATAGTTTATTGATTCCATAACGCATAAATCTTTTTTGTTAATTATTTAAAATTTCATTCTCAATAAAAAGACTCACATTCGTTGCGTATTATATTACAGTATTTTTTTTATATATATATATATTTGATTCATGTAGCCGCACAGGTGCACGTTAATTAGAGACATCAATCTCAGATATAGGTTGAACAGGTGAGTGGCAATCAACAAAAAAGTGAAAATTTCAAAATTTCTACTTTTTACCTTTTTTGTGTTTCCAGTTAAGGGGGTATATGAGAGGGGGGGATGAAACCAAGTGGATCACCTAGAGGACACTCGGGGCTTCCATTATCACCATCAACCACCTGCCTACCACCAGCAGGAGCGTGGGAATCCTATAGAATGCACCATGAGTCATTTTGCCCTGCACACAGGTGTTTTTCCACCCTTCTGCGACCTCTAGCGGCCGGAGTATATAAGCTAGGTGGGTCAAACAAATTGCATCGTTTAGAGGACACTCAGGGCTTCCATTTGCATCATCAATCACCCGCCTACCACCAATAGGGGCGTGGCAATTCACCAAAAAACACTTTGGAATTTAACGTGTCACCCTTTTGCGGCCATTAGCGCCTAAACAGGGTGATCTAAGATGGCGCAAACTATTTGATTCATGTAGCCGCACAGGTGCACGTTAATTAGAGACATCAATCTCAGATATAGGTTGAACAGGTGAGTGGCAATCAACAAAAAAGTGAAAATTTCAAAATTTCTACTTTTTACCTTTTTTGTGTTTCCAGTTAAGGGGGTATATGAGAGGGGGGGATGAAACCAAGTGGATCACCTAGAGGACACTCGGGGCTTCCATTATCACCATCAACCACCTGCCTACCACCAGCAGGAGCGTGGGAATCCTATAGAATGCACCATGAGTCATTTTGCCCTGCACACAGGTGTTTTTCCACCCTTCTGCGACCTCTAGCGGCCGGAGTATATAAGCTAGGTGGGTCAAACAAATTGCATCGTTTAGAGGACACTCAGGGCTTCCATTTGCATCATCAATCACCCGCCTACCACCAATAGGGGCGTGGCAATTCACCAAAAAACACTTTGGAATTTAACGTGTCACCCTTTTGCGGCCATTAGCGCCTAAACAGGGTGATCTAAGATGGCGAAAACTATTTGATTCATGTAGCCGCACAGGTGCACGTTAATTAGAGACATCAATCTCAGATATAGGTTGAACAGGTGAGTGGCAATCAACAAAAAAGTGAAAATTTCAAAATTTCTACTTTTTACCTTTTTTGTGTTTCCAGTTAAGGGGGTATATGAGAGGGGGGGATGAAACCAAGTGGATCACCTAGAGGACACTCGGGGCTTCCATTATCACCATCAACCACCTGCCTACCACCAGCAGGAGCGTGGGAATCCTATAGAATGCACCATGAGTCATTTTGCCCTGCACACAGGTGTTTTTCCACCCTTCTGCGACCTCTAGCGGCCGGAGTATATAAGCTAGGTGGGTCAAACAAATTGCATCGTTTAGAGGACACTCAGGGCTTCCATTTGCATCATCAATCACCCGCCTACCACCAATAGGAGCGTGGCAATTCACCAAAAAACACTTTGGAATTTAACGTGTCACCCTTTTGCGGCCATTAGCGCCTAAACAGGGTGATCTAAGATGGCGCAAACTATTTGATTCATGTAGCCGCACAGGTGCACGTTAATTAGAGACATCAATCTCAGATATAGGTTGAACAGGTGAGTGGCAATCAACAAAAAAGTGAAAATTTCAAAATTTCTACTTTTTACCTTTTTTGTGTTTCCAGTTAAGGGGGTATATGAGAGGGGGGGATGAAACCAAGTGGATCACCTAGAGGACACTCGGGGCTTCCATTATCACCATCAACCACCTGCCTACCACCAGCAGGAGCGTGGGAATCCTATAGAATGCACCATGAGTCATTTTGCCCTGCACACAGGTGTTTTTCCACCCTTCTGCGACCTCTAGCGGCCGGAGTATATAAGCTAGGTGGGTCAAACAAATTGCATCGTTTAGAGGACACTCAGGGCTTCCATTTGCATCATCAATCACCCGCCTACCACCAATAGGGGCGTGGCAATTCACCAAAAAACACTTTGGAATTTAACGTGTCACCCTTTTGCGGCCATTAGCGCCTAAACAGGGTGATCTAAGATGGCGCAAACTATTTGATTCATGTAGCCGCACAGGTGCACGTTAATTAGAGACATCAATCTCAGATATAGGTTGAACAGGTGAGTGGCAATCAACAAAAAAGTGAAAATTTCAAAATTTCTACTTTTTACCTTTTTTGTGTTTCTAGTTAAGGGGGTATATGAGAGGGGGGGATGAAACCAAGTGGATCACCTAGAGGACACTCGGGGCTTCCATTATCACCATCAACCACCTGCCTACCACCAGCAGGAGCGTGGGAATCCTATAGAATGCACCATGAGTCATTTTGCCCTGCACACAGGTGTTTTTCCACCCTTCTGCGACCTCTAGCGGCCGGAGTATATAAGCTAGGTGGGTCAAACAAATTGCATCGTTTAGAGGACACTCAGGGCTTCCATTTGCATCATCAATCACCCGCCTACCACCAATAGGGGCGTGGCAATTCACCAAAAAACACTTTGGAATTTAACGTGTCACCCTTTTGCGGCCATTAGCGCCTAAACAGGGTGATCTAAGATGGCGCAAACTATTTGATTCATGTAGCCGCACAGGTGCACGTTAATTAGAGACATCAATCTCAGATATAGGTTGAACAGGTGAGTGGCAATCAACAAAAAAGTGAAAATTTCAAAATTTCTACTTTTTACCTTTTTTGTGTTTCCAGTTAAGGGGGTATATGAGAGGGGGGGATGAAACCAAGTGGATCACCTAGAGGACACTCGGGGCTTCCATTATCACCATCAACCACCTGCCTACCACCAGCAGGAGCGTGGGAATCCTATAGAATGCACCATGAGTCATTTTGCCCTGCACACAGGTGTTTTTCCACCCTTCTGCGACCTCTAGCGGCCGGAGTATATAAGCTAGGTGGGTCAAACAAATTGCATCGTTTAGAGGACACTCAGGGCTTCCATTTGCATCATCAATCACCCGCCTACCACCAATAGGGGCGTGGCAATTCACCAAAAAACACTTTGGAATTTAACGTGTCACCCTTTTGCGGCCATTAGCGCCTAAACAGGGTGATCTAAGATGGCGCAAACTATTTGATTCATGTAGCCGCACAGGTGCACGTTAATTAGAGACATCAATCTACTAGGGCGCTCCGTTTACGCCTTACTTCGTAAGGCGCAAACTGCGCTAGTTTTTTCAACCTCTAGCTAATTCTTCTTTGGAACGCACATTGTATATATTTCTTCTGTGCGTGTGTATGTCACTGAACTCCTCCTAGACGGCTGGACCGATTTTGATGAAATTTTTTGTGTAAGTTCAAGGGACGTCGAGGATGGCTTAGATTCACAATTCGATCAACTAGATAATGTTTTAACAATGAATTTATTTATTATTTAAATTGTTGTTGATGTTAGAACGTTTTACATAGAATTTCGGCAGACTACGCTGCAGTTGTGTCAGATATTCAAAAGTTAAAGATTTAAAAATTCATCACTTTCGCTGTAAGAGTTGGCGTTATAAATTAGCGCCATCTGTACTTCATCTCTTTAACTTGATATTGAAACAGATAAAAATCATATGCTCTTAGTACTCCTAGACTTTCTATTATTCTATTGTTATTTTCGTTGTCATCTTATGATGTTTTACATTAGGGGGGGAGAGGGTTGAATCATGTTTGAAGTGTGTCTAAAAAACGATACTTTTTGAGTGAGATTTATAACAACCAACCTAACCTAAAAATTTATTTGTGTAGTTCATTAACTTCATAATAAATTTTTTAAATTGTTTTTACTATTCATGTTTTAAATGAAAAAAACTATTAAAAAACTAGAAAAAAATTCTATTAAAAATCATTTAATTTAAAAAAAATTATTCATTTTCCAAATTAAGAAGCAAGAAAATAAAATTACCCGTTTTTCATCTAAGATTTGTAACAATAAATCGTTTTCGGTGATAATTAAAAATTTTATTTTCAATAAATAACTCATATTCGTTGTGGATTACTCGGTTTATTTTGTATACATTTGTAATTAAATTTACACATGGGTTTGTTAACAACCACCCTAATCTAAAAACTATTTTTATAGTTTATTGATTCCATAACGCATAAATCTTTTTTGTTAATTATTTAAAATTTCATTCTCAATAAAAAGACTCACATTCGTTGCGTATTATATTACAGTATTTTTTTTATATATATATATATTTGATTCATGTAGCCGCACAGGTGCACGTTAATTAGAGACATCAATCTCAGATATAGGTTGAACAGGTGAGTGGCAATCAACAAAAAAGTGAAAATTTCAAAATTTCTACTTTTTACCTTTTTTGTGTTTCCAGTTAAGGGGGTATATGAGAGGGGGGGATGAAACCAAGTGGATCACCTAGAGGACACTCGGGGCTTCCATTATCACCATCAACCACCTGCCTACCACCAGCAGGAGCGTGGGAATCCTATAGAATGCACCATGAGTCATTTTGCCCTGCACACAGGTGTTTTTCCACCCTTCTGCGACCTCTAGCGGCCGGAGTATATAAGCTAGGTGGGTCAAACAAATTGCATCGTTTAGAGGACACTCAGGGCTTCCATTTGCATCATCAATCACCCGCCTACCACCAATAGGGGCGTGGCAATTCACCAAAAAACACTTTGGAATTTAACGTGTCACCCTTTTGCGGCCATTAGCGCCTAAACAGGGTGATCTAAGATGGCGCAAACTATTTGATTCATGTAGCCGCACAGGTGCACGTTAATTAGAGACATCAATCTCAGATATAGGTTGAACAGGTGAGTGGCAATCAACAAAAAAGTGAAAATTTCAAAATTTCTACTTTTTACCTTTTTTGTGTTTCCAGTTAAGGGGGTATATGAGAGGGGGGGATGAAACCAAGTGGATCACCTAGAGGACACTCGGGGCTTCCATTATCACCATCAACCACCTGCCTACCACCAGCAGGAGCGTGGGAATCCTATAGAATGCACCATGAGTCATTTTGCCCTGCACACAGGTGTTTTTCCACCCTTCTGCGACCTCTAGCGGCCGGAGTATATAAGCTAGGTGGGTCAAACAAATTGCATCGTTTAGAGGACACTCAGGGCTTCCATTTGCATCATCAATCACCCGCCTACCACCAATAGGGGCGTGGCAATTCACCAAAAAACACTTTGGAATTTAACGTGTCACCCTTTTGCGGCCATTAGCGCCTAAACAGGGTGATCTAAGATGGCGAAAACTATTTGATTCATGTAGCCGCACAGGTGCACGTTAATTAGAGACATCAATCTCAGATATAGGTTGAACAGGTGAGTGGCAATCAACAAAAAAGTGAAAATTTCAAAATTTCTACTTTTTACCTTTTTTGTGTTTCCAGTTAAGGGGGTATATGAGAGGGGGGGATGAAACCAAGTGGATCACCTAGAGGACACTCGGGGCTTCCATTATCACCATCAACCACCTGCCTACCACCAGCAGGAGCGTGGGAATCCTATAGAATGCACCATGAGTCATTTTGCCCTGCACACAGGTGTTTTTCCACCCTTCTGCGACCTCTAGCGGCCGGAGTATATAAGCTAGGTGGGTCAAACAAATTGCATCGTTTAGAGGACACTCAGGGCTTCCATTTGCATCATCAATCACCCGCCTACCACCAATAGGAGCGTGGCAATTCACCAAAAAACACTTTGGAATTTAACGTGTCACCCTTTTGCGGCCATTAGCGCCTAAACAGGGTGATCTAAGATGGCGCAAACTATTTGATTCATGTAGCCGCACAGGTGCACGTTAATTAGAGACATCAATCTCAGATATAGGTTGAACAGGTGAGTGGCAATCAACAAAAAAGTGAAAATTTCAAAATTTCTACTTTTTACCTTTTTTGTGTTTCCAGTTAAGGGGGTATATGAGAGGGGGGGATGAAACCAAGTGGATCACCTAGAGGACACTCGGGGCTTCCATTATCACCATCAACCACCTGCCTACCACCAGCAGGAGCGTGGGAATCCTATAGAATGCACCATGAGTCATTTTGCCCTGCACACAGGTGTTTTTCCACCCTTCTGCGACCTCTAGCGGCCGGAGTATATAAGCTAGGTGGGTCAAACAAATTGCATCGTTTAGAGGACACTCAGGGCTTCCATTTGCATCATCAATCACCCGCCTACCACCAATAGGGGCGTGGCAATTCACCAAAAAACACTTTGGAATTTAACGTGTCACCCTTTTGCGGCCATTAGCGCCTAAACAGGGTGATCTAAGATGGCGCAAACTATTTGATTCATGTAGCCGCACAGGTGCACGTTAATTAGAGACATCAATCTCAGATATAGGTTGAACAGGTGAGTGGCAATCAACAAAAAAGTGAAAATTTCAAAATTTCTACTTTTTACCTTTTTTGTGTTTCCAGTTAAGGGGGTATATGAGAGGGGGGGATGAAACCAAGTGGATCACCTAGAGGACACTCGGGGCTTCCATTATCACCATCAACCACCTGCCTACCACCAGCAGGAGCGTGGGAATCCTATAGAATGCACCATGAGTCATTTTGCCCTGCACACAGGTGTTTTTCCACCCTTCTGCGACCTCTAGCGGCCGGAGTATATAAGCTAGGTTGGTCAAACAAATTGCATCGTTTAGAGGACACTCAGGGCTTCCATTTGCATCATCAATCACCCGCCTACCACCAATAGGGGCGTGGCAATTCACCAAAAAACACTTTGGAATTTAACGTGTCACCCTTTTGCGGCCATTAGCGCCTAAACAGGGTGATCTAAGATGGCGCAAACTACTTGATTCATGTAGCCGCACAGGTGCACGTTAATTAGAGACATCAATCTCAGATATAGGTTGAACAGGTGAGTGGCAATCAACAAAAAAGTGAAAATTTCAAAATTTCTACTTTTTACCTTTTTTGTGTTTCCAGTTAAGGGGGTATATGAGAGGGGGGGATGAAACCAAGTGGATCACCTAGAGGACACTCGGGGCTTCCATTATCACCATCAACCACCTGCCTACCACCAGCAGGAGCGTGGGAATCCTATAGAATGCACCATGAGTCATTTTGCCCTGCACACAGGTGTTTTTCCACCCTTCTGCGACCTCTAGCGGCCGGAGTATATAAGCTAGGTGGGTCAAACAAATTGCATCGTTTAGAGGACACTCAGGGCTTCCATTTGCATCATCAATCACCCGCCTACCACCAATAGGGGCGTGGCAATTCACCAAAAAACACTTTGGAATTTAACGTGTCACCCTTTTGCTGCCATTAGCGCCTAAACAGGGTGATCTAAGATGGCGCAAACTATTTGATTCATGTAGCCGCACAGGTGCACGTTAATTAGAGACATCAATCTCAGATATAGGTTGAACAGGTGAGTGGCAATCAACAAAAAAGTGAAAATTTCAAAATTTCTACTTTTTACCTTTTTTGTGTTTCCAGTTAAGGGGGTATATGAGAGGGGGGGATGAAACCAAGTGGATCACCTAGAGGACACTCGGGGCTTCCATTATCACCATCAACCACCTGCCTACCACCAGCAGGAGCGTGGGAATCCTATAGAATGCACCATGAGTCATTTTGCCCTGCACACAGGTGTTTTTCCACCCTTCTGCGACCTCTAGCGGCCGGAGTATATAAGCTAGGTGGGTCAAACAAATTGCATCGTTTAGAGGACACTCAGGGCTTCCATTTGCATCATCAATCACCCGCCTACCACCAATAGGGGCGTGGCAATTCACCAAAAAACACTTTGGAATTTAACGTGTCACCCTTTTGCGGCCATTAGCGCCTAAACAGGGTGATCTAAGATGGCGCAAACTATTTGATTCATGTAGCCGCACAGGTGCACGTTAATTAGAGACATCAATCTCAGATATAGGTTGAACAGGTGAGTGGCAATCAACAAAAAAGTGAAAATTTCAAAATTTCTACTTTTTACCTTTTTTGTGTTTCCAGTTAAGGGGGTATATGAGAGGGGGGGATGAAACCAAGTGGATCACCTAGAGGACACTCGGGGCTTCCATTATCACCATCAACCACCTGCCTACCACCAGCAGGAGCGTGGGAATCCTATAGAATGCACCATGAGTCATTTTGCCCTGCACACAGGTGTTTTTCCACCCTTCTGCGACCTCTAGCGGCCGGAGTATATAAGCTAGGTTGGTCAAACAAATTGCATCGTTTAGAGGACACTCAGGGCTTCCATTTGCATCATCAATCACCCGCCTACCACCAATAGGGGCGTGGCAATTCACCAAAAAACACTTTGGAATTTAACGTGTCACCCTTTTGCGGCCATTAGCGCCTAAACAGGGTGATCTAAGATGGCGCAAACTACTTGATTCATGTAGCCGCACAGGTGCACGTTAATTAGAGACATCAATCTCAGATATAGGTTGAACAGGTGAGTGGCAATCAACAAAAAAGTGAAAATTTCAAAATTTCTACTTTTTACCTTTTTTGTGTTTCCAGTTAAGGGGGTATATGAGAGGGGGGGATGAAACCAAGTGGATCACCTAGAGGACACTCGGGGCTTCCATTATCACCATCAACCACCTGCCTACCACCAGCAGGAGCGTGGGAATCCTATAGAATGCACCATGAGTCATTTTGCCCTGCACACAGGTGTTTTTCCACCCTTCTGCGACCTCTAGCGGCCGGAGTATATAAGCTAGGTGGGTCAAACAAATTGCATCGTTTAGAGGACACTCAGGGCTTCCATTTGCATCATCAATCACCCGCCTACCACCAATAGGGGCGTGGCAATTCACCAAAAAACACTTTGGAATTTAACGTGTCACCCTTTTGCGGCCATTAGCGCCTAAACAGGGTGATCTAAGATGGCGCAAACTATTTGATTCATGTAGCCGCACAGGTGCACGTTAATTAGAGACATCAATCTCAGATATAGGTTGAACAGGTGAGTGGCAATCAACAAAAAAGTGAAAATTTCAAAATTTCTACTTTTTACCTTTTTTGTGTTTCCAGTTAAGGGGGTATATGAGAGGGGGGGATGAAACCAAGTGGATCACCTAGAGGACACTCGGGGCTTCCATTATCACCATCAACCACCTGCCTACCACCAGCAGGAGCGTGGGAATCCTATAGAATGCACCATGAGTCATTTTGCCCTGCACACAGGTGTTTTTCCACCCTTCTGCGACCTCTAGCGGCCGGAGTATATAAGCTAGGTGGGTCAAACAAATTGCATCGTTTAGAGGACACTCAGGGCTTCCATTTGCATCATCAATCACCCGCCTACCACCAATAGGGGCGTGGCAATTCACCAAAAAACACTTTGGAATTTAACGTGTCACCCTTTTGCGGCCATTAGCGCCTAAACAGGGTGATCTAAGATGGCGCAAACTATTTGATTCATGTAGCCGCACAGGTGCACGTTAATTAGAGACATCAATCTCAGATATAGGTTGAACAGGTGAGTGGCAATCAACAAAAAAGTGAAAATTTCAAAATTTCTACTTTTTACCTTTTTTGTGTTTCCAGTTAAGGGGGTATATGAGAGGGGGGGATGAAACCAAGTGGATCACCTAGAGGACACTCGGGGCTTCCATTATCACCATCAACCACCTGCCTACCACCAGCAGGAGCGTGGGAATCCTATAGAATGCACCATGAGTCATTTTGCCCTGCACACAGGTGTTTTTCCACCCTTCTGCGACCTCTAGCGGCCGGAGTATATAAGCTAGGTGGGTCAAACAAATTGCATCGTTTAGAGGACACTCAGGGCTTCCATTTGCATCATCAATCACCCGCCTACCACCAATAGGGGCGTGGCAATTCACCAAAAAACACTTTGGAATTTAACGTGTCACCCTTTTGCGGCCATTAGCGCCTAAACAGGGTGATCTAAGATGGCGCAAACTATTTGATTCATGTAGCCGCACAGGTGCACGTTAATTAGAGACATCAATCTCAGATATAGGTTGAACAGGTGAGTGGCAATCAACAAAAAAGTGAAAATTTCAAAATTTCTACTTTTTACCTTTTTTGTGTTTCCAGTTAAGGGGGTATATGAGAGGGGGGGATGAAACCAAGTGGATCACCTAGAGGACACTCGGGGCTTCCATTATCACCATCAACCACCTGCCTACCACCAGCAGGAGCGTGGGAATCCTATAGAATGCACCATGAGTCATTTTGCCCTGCACACAGGTGTTTTTCCACCCTTCTGCGACCTCTAGCGGCCGGAGTATATAAGCTAGGTGGGTCAAACAAATTGCATCGTTTAGAGGACACTCAGGGCTTCCATTTGCATCATCAATCACCCGCCTACCACCAATAGGGGCGTGGCAATTCACCAAAAAACACTTTGGAATTTAACGTGTCACCCTTTTGCGGCCATTAGCGCCTAAACAGGGTGATCTAAGATGGCGCAAACTATTTGATTCATGTAGCCGCACAGGTGCACGTTAATTAGAGACATCAATCTCAGATATAGGTTGAACAGGTGAGTGGCAATCAACAAAAAAGTGAAAATTTCAAAATTTCTACATCAATCACCCGCCTACCACCAATAGGGGCGTGGCAATTCACCAAAAAACACTTTGGAATTTAACGTGTCACCCTTTTGCGGCCATTAGCGCCTAAACAGGGTGATCTAAGATGGCGCAAACTATTTGATTCATGTAGCCGCACAGGTGCACGTTAATTAGAGACATCAATCTCAGATATAGGTTGAACAGGTGAGTGGCAATCAACAAAAAAGTGAAAATTTCAAAATTTCTACTTTTTACCTTTTTTGTGTTTCCAGTTAAGGGGGTATATGAGAGGGGGGGATGAAACCAAGTGGATCACCTAGAGGACACTCGGGGCTTCCATTATCACCATCAACCACCTGCCTACCACCAGCAGGAGCGTGGGAATCCTATAGAATGCACCATGAGTCATTTTGCCCTGCACACAGGTGTTTTTCCACCCTTCTGCGACCTCTAGCGGCCGGAGTATATAAGCTAGGTGGGTCAAACAAATTGCATCGTTTAGAGGACACTCAGGGCTTCCATTTGCATCATCAATCACCCGCCTACCACCAATAAGGGCGTGGCAATTCACCAAAAAACACTTTGGAATTTAACGTGTCACCCTTTTGCGGCCATTAGCGCCTAAACAGGGTGATCTAAGATGGCGCAAACTATTTGATTCATGTAGCCGCACAGGTGCACGTTAATTAGAAACATCAATCTCAGATATAGGTTGAACAGGTGAGTGGCAATCAACAAAAAAGTGAAAATTTCAAAATTTCTACTTTTTACCTTTTTTGTGTTTCCAGTTAAGGGGGTATATGAGAGGGGGGGATGAAACCAAGTGGATCACCTAGAGGACACTCGGGGCTTCCATTATCACCATCAACCACCTGCCTACCACCAGCAGGAGCGTGGGAATCCTATAGAATGCACCATGAGTCATTTTGCCCTGCACACAGGTGTTTTTCCACCCTTCTGCGACCTCTAGCGGCCGGAGTATATAAGCTAGGTGGGTCAAACAAATTGCATCGTTTAGAGGACACTCAGGGCTTCCATTTGCATCATCAATCACCCGCCTACCACCAATAGGGGCGTGGCAATTCACCAAAAAACACTTTGGAATTTAACGTGTCACCCTTTTGCGGCCATTAGCGCCTAAACAGGGTGATCTAAGATGGCGCAAACTATTTGATTCATGTAGCCGCACAGGTGCACGTTAATTAGAGACATCAATCTCAGATATAGGTTGAACAGGTGAGTGGCAATCAACAAAAAAGTGAAAATTTCAAAATTTCTACTTTTTACCTTTTTTGTGTTTCCAGTTAAGGGGGTATATGAGAGGGGGGGATGAAACCAAGTGGATCACCTAGAGGACACTCGGGGCTTCCATTATCACCATCAACCACCTGCCTACCACCAGCAGGAGCGTGGGAATCCTATAGAATGCACCATGAGTCATTTTGCCCTGCACACAGGTGTTTTTCCACCCTTCTGCGACCTCTAGCGGCCGGAGTATATAAGCTAGGTGGGTCAAACAAATTGCATCGTTTAGAGGACACTCAGGGCTTCCATTTGCATCATCAATCACCCGCCTACCACCAATAGGGGCGTGGCAATTCACCAAAAAACACTTTGGAATTTAACGTGTCACCCTTTTGCGGCCATTAGCGCCTAAACAGGGTGATCTAAGATGGCGCAAACTATTTGATTCATGTAGCCGCACAGGTGCACGTTAATTAGAGACATCAATCTCAGATATAGGTTAAACAGGTGAGTGGCAATCAACAAAAAAGTGAAAATTTCAAAATTTCTACTTTTTACCTTTTTTGTGTTTCCAGTTAAGGGGGTATATGAGAGGGGGGGATGAAACCAAGTGGATCACCTAGAGGACACTCGGGGCTTCCATTATCACCATCAACCACCTGCCTACCACCAGCAGGAGCGTGGGAATCCTATAGAATGCACCATGAGTCATTTTGCCCTGCACACAGGTGTTTTTCCACCCTTCTGCGACCTCTAGCGGCCGGAGTATATAAGCTAGGTGGGTCAAACAAATTGCATCGTTTAGAGGACACTCAGGGCTTCCATTTGCATCATCAATCACCCGCCTACCACCAATAGGGGCGTGGCAATTCACCAAAAAACACTTTGGAATTTAACGTGTCACCCTTTTGCGGCCATTAGCGCCTAAACAGGGTGATCTAAGATGGCGCAAACTATTTGATTCATGTAGCCGCACAGGTGCACGTTAATTAGAGACATCAATCTCAGATATAGGTTGAACAGGTGAGTGGCAATCAACAAAAAAGTGAAAATTTCAAAATTTCTACTTTTTACCTTTTTTGTGTTTCCAGTTAAGGGGGTATATGAGAGGGGGGGATGAAACCAAGTGGATCACCTAGAGGACACTCGGGGCTTCCATTA
Source organism: Bactrocera oleae (assembly GCF_042242935.1). NCBI lineage: Eukaryota > Metazoa > Arthropoda > Insecta > Diptera > Tephritidae > Bactrocera > Bactrocera oleae. Next base: position 37,745,462 of record NC_091541.1, read on the forward strand.
TCACCATCAACCACCTGCCTACCACCAGCAGGAGCGTGGGAATCCTATAGAATGCACCATGAGTCATTTTGCCCTGCACACAGGTGTTTTTCCACCCTTCTGCGACCTCTAGCGGCCGGAGTATATAAGCTAGGTGGGTCAAACAAATTGCATCGTTTAGAGGACACTCAGGGCTTCCATTTGCATCATCAATCACCCGCCTACCACCAATAGGGGCGTGGCAATTCACCAAAAAACACTTTGGAATTTAACGTGTCACCCTTTTGCGGCCATTAGCGCCTAAACAGGGTGATCTAAGATGGCGCAAACTACTTGATTCATGTAGCCGCACAGGTGCACGTTAATTAGAGACATCAATCTCAGATATAGGTTGAACAGGTGAGTGGCAATCAACAAAAAAGTGAAAATTTCAAAATTTCTACTTTTTACCTTTTTTGTGTTTCCAGTTAAGGGGGTATATGAGAGGGGGGGATGAAACCAAGTGGATCACCTAGAGGACACTCGGGGCTTCCATTATCACCATCAACCACCTGCCTACCACCAGCAGGAGCGTGGGAATCCTATAGAATGCACCATGAGTCATTTTGCCCTGCACACAGGTGTTTTTCCACCCTTCTGCGACCTCTAGCGGCCGGAGTATATAAGCTAGGTGGGTCAAACAAATTGCATCGTTTAGAGGACACTCAGGGCTTCCATTTGCATCATCAATCACCCGCCTACCACCAATAGGGGCGTGGCAATTCACCAAAAAACACTTTGGAATTTAACGTGTCACCCTTTTGCGGCCATTAGCGCCTAAACAGGGTGATCTAAGATAGCGCAAACTATTTGATTCATGTAGCCGCACAGGTGCACGTTAATTAGAGACATCAATCTCAGATATAGGTTGAACAGGTGAGTGGCAATCAACAAAAAAGTGAAAATTTCAAAATTTCTACTTTTTACCTTTTTTGTGTTTCCAGTTAAGGGGGTATATGAGAGGGGGGGATGAAACCAAGTGGATCACCTAGAGGACACTCGGGGCTTCCATTATCACCATCAACCACCTGCCTACCACCAGCAGGAGCGTGGGAATCCTATAGAATGCACCATGAGTCATTTTGCCCTGCACACAGGTGTTTTTCCACCCTTCTGCGACCTCTAGCGGCCGGAGTATATAAGCTAGGTGGGTCAAACAAATTGCATCGTTTAGAGGACACTCAGGGCTTCCATTTGCATCATCAATCACCCGCCTACCACCAATAGGGGCGTGGCAATTCACCAAAAAACACTTTGGAATTTAACGTGTCACCCTTTTGCGGCCATTAGCGCCTAAACAGGGTGATCTAAGATGGCGCAAACTATTTGATTCATGTAGCCGCACAGGTGCACGTTAATTAGAGACATCAATCTACTAGGGCGCTCCGTTTACGCCTTACTTCGTAAGGCGCAAACTGCGCTAGTTTTTTCAACCTCTAGCTAATTCTTCTTTGGAACGCACATTGTATATATTTCTTCTGTGCGTGTGTATGTCACTGAACTCCTCCTAGACGGCTGGACCGATTTTGATGAAATTTTTTGTGTAAGTTCAAGGGACGTCGAGGATGGCTTAGATTCACAATTCGATCAACTAGATAATGTTTTAACAATGAATTTATTTATTATTTAAATTGTTGTTGATGTTAGAACGTTTTACATAGAATTTCGGCAGACTACGCTGCAGTTGTGTCAGATATTCAAAAGTTAAAGATTTAAAAATTCATCACTTTCGCTGTAAGAGTTGGCGTTATAAATTAGCGCCATCTGTACTTCATCTCTTTAACTTGATATTGAAACAGATAAAAATCATATGCTCTTAGTACTCCTAGACTTTCTATTATTCTATTGTTATTTTCGTTGTCATCTTATGATGTTTTACATTAGGGGGGGAGAGGGTTGAATCATGTTTGAAGTGTGTCTAAAAAACGATACTTTTTGAGTGAGATTTATAACAACCAACCTAACCTAAAAATTTATTTGTGTAGTTCATTAACTTCATAATAAATTTTTTAAATTGTTTTTACTATTCATGTTTTAAATGAAAAAAACTATTAAAAAACTAGAAAAAAATTCTATTAAAAATCATTTAATTTAAAAAAAATTATTCATTTTCCAAATTAAGAAGCAAGAAAATAAAATTACCCGTTTTTCATCTAAGATTTGTAACAATAAATCGTTTTCGGTGATAATTAAAAATTTTATTTTCAATAAATAACTCATATTCGTTGTGGATTACTCGGTTTATTTTGTATACATTTTTAATTAAATTTACACATGGGTTTGTTAACAACCACCCTAATCTAAAAATTATTTTTATAGTTTATTGATTCCATAACGCATAAATCTTTTTTGTTAATTATTTAAAATTTCATTCTCAATAAAAAAACTCACATTCGTTGCGTATTATATTACAGTATTTTTTTATATATATATATATATTTGATTCATGTAGCCGCACAGGTGCACGTTAATTAGAGACATCAATCTCAGATATAGGTTGAACAGGTGAGTGGCAATCAACAAAAAAGTGAAAATTTCAAAATTTCTACTTTTTACCTTTTTTGTGTTTCCAGTTAAGGGGGTATATGAGAGGGGGGGATGAAACCAAGTGGATCACCTAGAGGACACTCGGGGCTTCCATTATCACCATCAACCACCTGCCTACCACCAGCAGGAGCGTGGGAATCCTATAGAATGCACCATGAGTCATTTTGCCCTGCACACAGGTGTTTTTCCACCCTTCTGCGACCTCTAGCGGCCGGAGTATATAAGCTAGGTGGGTCAAACAAATTGCATCGTTTAGAGGACACTCAGGGCTTCCATTTGCATCATCAATCACCCGCCTACCACCAATAGGGGCGTGGCAATTCACCAAAAAACACTTTGGAATTTAACGTGTCACCCTTTTGCGGCCATTAGCGCCTAAACAGGGTGATCTAAGATGGCGCAAACTATTTGATTCATGTAGCCGCACAGGTGCACGTTAATTAGAGACATCAATCTACTAGGGCGCTCCGTTTACGCCTTACTTCGTAAGGCGCAAACTGCGCTAGTTTTTTCAACCTCTAGCTAATTCTTCTTTGGAACGCACATTGTATATATTTCTTCTGTGCGTGTGTATGTCACTGAACTCCTCCTAGACGGCTGGACCGATTTTGATGAAATTTTTTGTGTAAGTTCAAGGGACGTCGAGGATGGCTTAGATTCACAATTCGATCAACTAGATAATGTTTTAACAATGAATTTATTTATTATTTAAATTGTTGTTGATGTTAGAACGTTTTACATAGAATTTCGGCAGACTACGCTGCAGTTGTGTCAGATATTCAAAAGTTAAAGATTTAAAAATTCATCACTTTCGCTGTAAGAGTTGGCGTTATAAATTAGCGCCATCTGTACTTCATCTCTTTAACTTGATATTGAAACAGATAAAAATCATATGCTCTTAGTACTCCTAGACTTTCTATTATTCTATTGTTATTTTCGTTGTCATCTTATGATGTTTTACATTAGGGGGGGAGAGGGTTGAATCATGTTTGAAGTGTGTCTAAAAAACGATACTTTTTGAGTGAGATTTATAACAACCAACCTAACCTAAAAATTTATTTGTGTAGTTCATTAACTTCATAATAAATTTTTTAAATTGTTTTTACTATTCATGTTTTAAATGGAAAAAACTATTAAAAAACTAGAAAAAAATTCTATTAAAAATCATTTAATTTAAAAAAAATTATTCATTTTCCAAATTAAGAAGCAAGAAAATAAAATTACCCGTTTTTCATCTAAGATTTGTAACAATAAATCGTTTTCGGTGATAATTAAAAATTTTATTTTCAATAAATAACTCATATTCGTTGTGGATTACTCGGTTTATTTTGTATACATTTTTAATTAAATTTACACATGGGTTTGTTAACAACCACCCTAATCTAAAAATTATTTTTATAGTTTATTGATTCCATAACGCATAAATCTTTTTTGTTAATTATTTAAAATTTCATTCTCAATAAAAAAACTCACATTCGTTGCGTATTATATTACAGTATTTTTTTATATATATATATATATTTGATTCATGTAGCCGCACAGGTGCACGTTAATTAGAGACATCAATCTCAGATATAGGTTGAACAGGTGAGTGGCAATCAACAAAAAAGTGAAAATTTCAAAATTTCTACTTTTTACCTTTTTTGTGTTTCCAGTTAAGGGGGTATATGAGAGGGGGGGATGAAACCAAGTGGATCACCTAGAGGACACTCGGGGCTTCCATTATCACCATCAACCACCTGCCTACCACCAGCAGGAGCGTGGGAATCCTATAGAATGCACCATGAGTCATTTTGCCCTGCACACAGGTGTTTTTCCACCCTTCTGCGACCTCTAGCGGCCGGAGTATATAAGCTAGGTGGGTCAAACAAATTGCATCGTTTAGAGGACACTCAGGGCTTCCATTTGCATCATCAATCACCCGCCTACCACCAATAGGGGCGTGGCAATTCACCAAAAAACACTTTGGAATTTAACGTGTCACCCTTTTGCGGCCATTAGCGCCTAAACAGGGTGATCTAAGATGGCGCAAACTATTTGATTCATGTAGCCGCACAGGTGCACGTTAATTGGAGACATCAATCTCAGATATAGGTTGAACAGGTGAGTGGCAATCAACAAAAAAGTGAAAATTTCAAAATTTCTACTTTTTACCTTTTTTGTGTTTCCAGTTAAGGGGGTATATGAGAGGGGGGGATGAAACCAAGTGGATCACCTAGAGGACACTCGGGGCTTCCATTATCACCATCAACCACCTGCCTACCACCAGCAGGAGCGTGGGAATCCTATAGAATGCACCATGAGTCATTTTGCCCTGCACACAGGTGTTTTTCCACCCTTCTGCGACCTCTAGCGGCCGGAGTATATAAGCTAGGTGGGTCAACCAAATTGCATCGTTTAGAGGACACTCAGGGCTTCCATTTGCATCATCAATCACCCGCCTACCACCAATAGGAGCGTGGCAATTCACCAAAAAACACTTTGGAATTTAACGTGTCACCCTTTTGCGGCCATTAGCGCCTAAACAGGGTGATCTAAGATGGCGCAAACTATTTGATTCATGTAGCCGCACAGGTGCACGTTAATTAGAGACATCAATCTCAGATATAGGTTGAACAGGTGAGTGGCAATCAACAAAAAAGTGAAAATTTCAAAATTTCTACTTTTTACCTTTTTTGTGTTTCCAGTTAAGGGGGTATATGAGAGGGGGGAATGAAACCAAGTGGATCACCTAGAGGACACTCGGGGCTTCCATTATCACCATCAACCACCTGCCTACCACCAGCAGGAGCGTGGGAATCCTATAGAATGCACCATGAGTCATTTTGCCCTGCACACAGGTGTTTTTCCACCCTTCTGCGACCTCTAGCGGCCGGAGTATATAAGCTAGGTGGGTCAAACAAATTGCATCGTTTAGAGGACACTCAGGGCTTCCATTTGCATCATCAATCACCCGCCTACCACCAATAGGGGCGTGGCAATTCACCAAAAAACACTTTGGAATTTAACGTGTCACCCTTTTGCGGCCATTAGCGCCTAAACAGGGTGATCTAAGATGGCGCAAACTATTTGATTCATGTAGCCGCACAGGTGCACGTTAATTAGAGACATCAATCTCAGATATAGGTTGAACAGGTGAGTGGCAATCAACAAAAAAGTGAAAATTTCAAAATTTCTACTTTTTACCTTTTTTGTGTTTCCAGTTAAGGGGGTATATGAGAGGGGGGATGAAACCAAGTGGATCACCTAGAGGACACTCGGGGCTTCCATTATCACCATCAACCACCTGCCTACCACCAGCAGGAGCGTGGGAATCCTATAGAATGCACCATGAGTCATTTTGCCCTGCACACAGGTGTTTTTCCACCCTTCTGCGACCTCTAGCGGCCGGAGTATATAAGCTAGGTGGGTCAAACAAATTGCATCGTTTAGAGGACACTCATCAATCACCCGCCTACCACCAATAGGGGCGTGGCAATTCACCAAAAAACACTTTGGAATTTAACGTGTCACCCTTTTGCGGCCATTAGCGCCTAAACAGGGTGATCTAAGATGGCGCAAACTATTTGATTCATGTAGCCGCACAGGTGCACGTTAATTAGAGACATCAATCTACTAGGGCGCTCCGTTTACGCCTTACTTCGTAAGGCGCAAACTGCGCTAGTTTTTTCAACCTCTAGCTAATTCTTCTTTGGAACGCACATTGTATATATTTCTTCTGTGCGTGTGTATGTCACTGAACTCCTCCTAGACGGCTGGACCGATTTTGATGAAATTTTTTGTGTAAGTTCAAGGGACGTCGAGGATGGCTTAGATTCACAATTCGATCAACTAGATAATGTTTTAACAATGAATTTATTTATTATTTAAATTGTTGTTGATGTTAGAACGTTTTACATAGAATTTCGGCAGACTACGCTGCAGTTGTGTCAGATATTCAAAAGTTAAAGATTTAAAAATTCATCACTTTCGCTGTAAGAGTTGGCGTTATAAATTAGCGCCATCTGTACTTCATCTCTTTAACTTGATATTGAAACAGATAAAAATCATATGCTCTTAGTACTCCTAGACTTTCTATTATTCTATTGTTATTTTCGTTGTCATCTTATGATGTTTTACATTAGGGGGGGAGAGGGTTGAATCATGTTTGAAGTGTGTCTAAAAAACGATACTTTTTGAGTGAGATTTATAACAACCAACCTAACCTAAAAATTTATTTGTGTAGTTCATTAACTTCATAATAAATTTTTTAAATTGTTTTTACTATTCATGTTTTAAATGAAAAAAACTATTAAAAAACTAGAAAAAAATTCTATTAAAAATCATTTAATTTAAAAAAAATTATTCATTTTCCAAATTAAGAAGCAAGAAAATAAAATTACCCGTTTTTCATCTAAGATTTGTAACAATAAATCGTTTTCGGTGATAATTAAAAATTTTATTTTCAATAAATAACTCATATTCGTTGTGGATTACTCGGTTTATTTTGTATACATTTTTAATTAAATTTACACATGGGTTTGTTAACAACCACCCTAATCTAAAAATTATTTTTATAGTTTATTGATTCCATAACGCATAAATCTTTTTTGTTAATTATTTAAAATTTCATTCTCAATAAAAAAACTCACATTCGTTGCGTATTATATTACAGTATTTTTTTTATATATATATATATTTGATTCATGTAGCCGCACAGGTGCACGTTAATTAGAGACATCAATCTCAGATATAGGTTGAACAGGTGAGTGGCAATCAACAAAAAAGTGAAAATTTCAAAATTTCTACTTTTTACCTTTTTTGTGTTTCCAGTTAAGGGGGTATATGAGAGGGGGGGATGAAACCAAGTGGATCACCTAGAGGACACTCGGGGCTTCCATTATCACCATCAACCACCTGCCTACCACCAGCAGGAGCGTGGGAATCCTATAGAATGCACCATGAGTCATTTTGCCCTGCACACAGGTGTTTTTCCACCCTTCTGCGACCTCTAGCGGCCGGAGTATATAAGCTAGGTGGGTCAAACAAATTGCATCGTTTAGAGGACACTCAGGGCTTCCATTTGCATCATCAATCACCCGCCTACCACCAATAGGGGCGTGGCAATTCACCAAAAAACACTTTGGAATTTAACGTGTCACCCTTTTGCGGCCATTAGCGCCTAAACAGGGTGATCTAAGATGGCGCAAACTATTTGATTCATGTAGCCGCACAGGTGCACGTTAATTAGAGACATCAATCTCAGATATAGGTTGAACAGGTGAGTGGCAATCAACAAAAAAGTGAAAATTTCAAAATTTCTACTTTTTACCTTTTTTGTGTTTCCAGTTAAGGGGGTATATGAGAGGGGGGGATGAAACCAAGTGGATCACCTAGAGGACACTCGGGGCTTCCATTATCACCATCAACCACCTGCCTACCACCAGCAGGAGCGTGGGAATCCTATAGAATGCATCATGAGTCATTTTGCCCGGCACACAGGTGTTTTTCCACCCTTCTGCGCCTAAACGGGGTGATCTAAGATGGCGCAAACTATTTGATTCATGTAGCCGCACAGGTGCACGTTAATTAGAGACATCAATCTCAGATATAGGTTGAACAGGTGAGTGGCAATCAACAAAAAAGTGAAAATTTCAAAATTTCTACTTTTTACCTTTTTTGTGTTTCCAGTTAAGGGGGTATATGAGAGGGGGGGATGAAACCAAGTGGATCACCTAGAGGACACTCGGGGCTTCCATTATCACCATCAACCACCTGCCTACCACCAGCAGGAGCGTGGGAATCCTATAGAATGCACCATGAGTCATTTTGCCCTGCACACAGGTGTTTTTCCACCCTTCTGCGACCTCTAGCGGCCGGAGTATATAAGCTAGGTGGGTCAAACAAATTGCATCGTTTAGAGGACACTCAGGGCTTCCATTTGCATCATCAATCACCCGCCTACCACCAATAGGGGCGTGGCAATTCACCAAAAAACACTTTGGAATTTAACGTGTCACCCTTTTGCGGCCATTAGCGCCTAAACAGGGTGATCTAAGATGGCGCAAACTATTTGATTCATGTAGCCGCACAGGTGCACGTTAATTAGAGACATCAATCTCAGATATAGGTTGAACAGGTGAGTGGCAATCAACAAAAAAGTGAAAATTTCAAAATTTCTACTTTTTACCTTTTTTGTGTTTCCAGTTAAGGGGGTATATGAGAGGGGGGGATGAAACCAAGTGGATCACCTAGAGGACACTCGGGGCTTCCATTATCACCATCAACCACCTGCCTACCACCAGCAGGAGCGTGGGAATCCTATAGAATGCACCATGAGTCATTTTGCCCTGCACACAGGTGTTTTTCCACCCTTCTGCGACCTCTAGCGGCCGGAGTATATAAGCTAGGTGGGTCAAACAAATTGCATCGTTTAGAGGACACTCAGGGCTTCCATTTGCATCATCAATCACCCGCCTACCACCAATAGGGGCGTGGCAATTCACCAAAAAACACTTTGGAATTTAACGTGTCACCCTTTTGCGGCCATTAGCGCCTAAACAGGGTGATCTAAGATGGCGCAAACTATTTGATTCATGTAGCGGCACAGGTGCACGTTAATTAGAGACATCAATCTCAGATATAGGTTGAACAGGTGAGTGGCAATCAACAAAAAAGTGAAAATTTCAAAATTTCTACTTTTTACCTTTTTTGTGTTTCCAGTTAAGGGGGTATATGAGAGGGGGGGATGAAACCAAGTGGATCACCTAGAGGATACTCGGGGCTTCCATTATCACCATCAACCACCTGCCTACCACCAGCAGGAGCGTGGGAATCCTATAGAATGCACCATGAGTCATTTTGCCCTGCACACAGGTGTTTTTCCACCCTTCTGCGACCTCTAGCGGCCGGAGTATATAAGCTAGGTGGGTCAAACAAATTGCATCGTTTAGAGGACACTCAGGGCTTCCATTTGCATCATCAATCACCCGCCTACCACCAATAGGGGCGTGGCAATTCACCAAAAAACACTTTGGAATTTAACGTGTCACCCTTTTGCGGCCATTAGCGCCTAAACAGGGTGATCTAAGATGGCGCAAACTATTTGATTCATGTAGCCGCACAGGTGCACGTTAATTAGAGACATCAATCTCAGATATAGGTTGAACAGGTGAGTGGCAATCAACAAAAAAGTGAAAATTTCAAAATTTCTACTTTTTACCTTTTTTGTGTTTCCAGTTAAGGGGGTATATGAGAGGGGGGGATGAAACCAAGTGGATCACCTAGACGACACTCGGGGCTTCCATTATCACCATCAACCACCTGCCTACCACCAGCAGGAGCGTGGGAATCCTATAGAATGCATCATGAGTCATTTTGCCCTGCACACAGGTGTTTTTCCACCCTTCTGCGACCTCTAGCGGCCGGAGTATATAAGCTAGGTGGGTCAAACAAATTGCATCGTTTAGAGGACACTCAGGGCTTCCATTTGCATCATCAATCACCCGCCTACCACCAATAGGGGCGTGGCAATTCACCAAAAAACACTTTGGAATTTAACGTGTCACCCTTTTGCGGCCATTAGCGCCTAAACAGGGTGATCTAAGATGGCGCAAACTATTTGATTCATGTAGCCGCACAGGTGCACGTTAATTAGAGACATCAATCTCAGATATAGGTTGAACAGGTGAGTGGCAATCAACAAAAAAGTGAAAATTTCAAAATTTCTACTTTTTACCTTTTTTGTGTTTCCAGTTAAGGGGGTATATGAGAGGGGGGGATGAAACCAAGTGGATCACCTAGAGGACACTCGGGGCTTCCATTATCACCATCAACCACCTGCCTACCACCAGCAGGAGCGTGGGAATCCTATAGAATGCACCATGAGTCATTTTGCCCTGCACACAGGTGTTTTTCCACCCTTCTGCGACCTCTAGCGGCCGGAGTATATAAGCTAGGTGGGTCAAACAAATTGCATCGTTTAGAGGACACTCAGGGCTTCCATTTGCATCATCAATCACCCGCCTACCACCAATAGGGGCGTGGCAATTCACCAAAAAACACTTTGGAATTTAACGTGTCACCCTTTTGCGGCCATTAGCGCCTAAACAGGGTGATCTAAGATGGCGCAAACTATTTGATTCATGTAGCCGCACAGGTGCACGTTAATTAGAGACATCAATCTCAGATATAGGTTGAACAGGTGAGTGGCAATCAACAAAAAAGTGAAAATTTCAAAATTTCTACTTTTTACCTTTTTTGTGTTTCCAGTTAAGGGGGTATATGAGAGGGGGGGATGAAACCAAGTGGATCACCTAGAGGACACTCGGGGCTTCCATTATCACCATCAACCACCTGCCTACCACCAGCAGGAGCGTGGGAATCCTATAGAATGCACCATGAGTCATTTTGCCCTGCACACAGGTGTTTTTCCACCCTTCTGCGACCTCTAGCGGCCGGAGTATATAAGCTAGGTGGGTCAAACAAATTGCATCGTTTAGAGGACACTCAGGGCTTCCATTTGCATCATCAATCACCCGCCTACCACCAATAGGGGCGTGGCAATTCACCAAAAAACACTTTGGAATTTAACGTGTCACCCTTTTGCGGCCATTAGCGCCTAAACAGGGTGATCTAAGATGGCGCAAACTATTTGATTCATGTAGCCGCACAGGTGCACGTTAATTAGAGACATCAATCTCAGATATAGGTTGAACAGGTGAGTGGCAATCAACAAAAAAGTGAAAATTTCAAAATTTCTACTTTTTACCTTTTTTGTGTTTCCAGTTAAGGGGGTATATGAGAGGGGGGGATGAAACCAAGTGGATCACCTAGAGGACACTCGGGGCTTCCATTATCACCATCAACCACCTGCCTACCACCAGCAGGAGCGTGGGAATCCTATAGAATGCACCATGAGTCATTTTGCCCTGCACACAGGTGTTTTTCCACCCTTCTGCGACCTCTAGCGGCCGGAGTATATAAGCTAGGTGGGTCAAACAAATTGCATCGTTTAGAGGACACTCAGGGCTTCCATTTGCATCATCAATCACCCGCCTACCACCAATAGGGGCGTGGCAATTCACCAAAAAACACTTTGGAATTTAACGTGTCACCCTTTTGCGGCCATTAGCGCCTAAACAGGGTGATCTAAGATGGCGCAAACTATTTGATTCATGTAGCCGCACAGGTGCACGTTAATTAGAGACATCAATCTCAGATATAGGTTGAACAGGTGAGTGGCAATCAACAAAAAAGTGAAAATTTCAAAATTTCTACTTTTTACCTTTTTTGTGTTTCCAGTTAAGGGGGTATATGAGAGGGGGGGATGAAACCAAGTGGATCACCTAGAGGACACTCGGGGCTTCCATTATCACCATCAACCACCTGCCTACCACCAGCAGGAGCGTGGGAATCCTATAGAATGCATCATGAGTCATTTTGCCCTGCACACAGGTGTTTTTCCACCCTTCTGCGACCTCTAGCGGCCGGAGTATATAAGCTAGGTGGGTCAAACAAATTGCATCGTTTAGAGGACACTCAGGGCTTCCATTTGCATCATCAATCACCCGCCTACCACCAATAGGGGCGTGGCAATTCACCAAAAAACACTTTGGAATTTAACGTGTCACCCTTTTGCGGCCATTAGCGCCTAAACAGGGTGATCTAAGATGGCGCAAACTATTTGATTCATGTAGCCGCACAGGTGCACGTTAATTAGAGACATCAATCTCAGATATAGGTTGAACAGGTGAGTGGCAATCAACAAAAAAGTGAAAATTTCAAAATTTCTACTTTTTACCTTTTTTGTGTTTCCAGTTAAGGGGGTATATGAGAGGGGGGGATGAAACCAAGTGGATCACCTAGAGGACACTCGGGGCTTCCATTATCACCATCAACCACCTGCCTACCACCAGCAGGAGCGTGGGAATCCTATAGAATGCACCATGAGTCATTTTGCCCTGCACACAGGTGTTTTTCCACCCTTCTGCGACCTCTAGCGGCCGGAGTATATAAGCTAGGTGGGTCAAACAAATTGCATCGTTTAGAGGACACTCAGGGCTTCCATTTGCATCATCAATCACCCGCCTACCACCAATAGGGGCGTGGCAATTCACCAAAAAACACTTTGGAATTTAACGTGTCACCCTTTTGCGGCCATTAGCGCCTAAACAGGGTGATCTAAGATGGCGCAAACTATTTGATTCATGTAGCCGCACAGGTGCACGTTAATTAGAGACATCAATCTCAGATATAGGTTGAACAGGTGAGTGGCAATCAACAAAAAAGTGAAAATTTCAAAATTTCTACTTTTTACCTTTTTTGTGTTTCCAGTTAAGGGGGTATATGAGAGGGGGGGATGAAACCAAGTGGATCACCTAGAGGACACTCGGGGCTTCCATTATCACCATCAACCACCTGCCTACCACCAGCAGGAGCGTGGGAATCCTATAGAATGCACCATGAGTCATTTTGCCCTGCACACAGGTGTTTTTCCACCCTTCTGCGACCTCTAGCGGCCGGAGTATATAAGCTAGGTGGGTCAAACAAATTGCATCGTTTAGAGGACACTCAGGGCTTCCATTTGCATCATCAATCACCCGCCTACCACCAATAGGGGCGTGGCAATTCACCAAAAAACACTTTGGAATTTAACGTGTCACCCTTTTGCGGCCATTAGCGCCTAAACAGGGTGATCTAAGATGGCGCAAACTATTTGATTCATGTAGCCGCACAGGTGCACGTTAATTAGAGACATCAATCTCAGATATAGGTTGAACAGGTGAGTGGCAATCAACAAAAAAGTGAAAATTTCAAAATTTCTACTTTTTACCTTTTTTGTGTTTCCAGTTAAGGGGGTATATGAGAGGGGGGGATGAAACCAAGTGGATCACCTAGAGGACACTCGGGGCTTCCATTATCACCATCAACCACCTGCCTACCACCAGCAGGAGCGTGGGAATCCTATAGAATGCACCATGAGTCATTTTGCCCTGCACACAGGTGTTTTTCCACCCTTCTGCGACCTCTAGCGGCCGGAGTATATAAGCTAGGTGGGTCAAACAAATTGCATCGTTTAGAGGACACTCAGGGCTTCCATTTGCATCATCAATCACCCGCCTACCACCAATAGGGGCGTGGCAATTCACCAAAAAACACTTTGGAATTTAACGTGTCACCCTTTTGCGGCCATTAGCGCCTAAACAGGGTGATCTAAGATGGCGCAAACTATTTGATTCATGTAGCCGCACAGGTGCACGTTAATTAGAGACATCAATCTCAGATATAGGTTGAACAGGTGAGTGGCAATCAACAAAAAAGTGAAAATTTCAAAATTTCTACTTTTTACCTTTTTTGTGTTTCCAGTTAAGGGGGTATATGAGAGGGGGGGATGAAACCAAGTGGATCACCTAGAGGACACTCGGGGCTTCCATTATCACCATCAACCACCTGCCTACCACCAGCAGGAGCGTGGGAATCCTATAGAATGCACCATGAGTCATTTTGCCCTGCACACAGGTGTTTTTCCACCCTTCTGCGACCTCTAGCGGCCGGAGTATATAAGCTAGGTGGGTCAAACAAATTGCATCGTTTAGAGGACACTCAGGGCTTCCATTTGCATCATCAATCACCCGCCTACCACCAATAGGGGCGTGGCAATTCACCAAAAAACACTTTGGAATTTAACGTGTCACCCTTTTGCGGCCATTAGCGCCTAAACAGGGTGATCTAAGATGGCGCAAACTATTTGATTCATGTAGCCGCACAGGTGCACGTTAATTAGAGACATCAATCTCAGATATAGGTTGAACAGGTGAGTGGCAATCAACAAAAAAGTGAAAATTTCAAAATTTCTACTTTTTACCTTTTTTGTGTTTCCAGTTAAGGGGGTATATGAGAGGGGGGGATGAAACCAAGTGGATCACCTAGAGGACACTCGGGGCTTCCATTATCACCATCAACCACCTGCCTACCACCAGCAGGAGCGTGGGAATCCTATAGAATGCACCATGAGTCATTTTGCCCTGCACACAGGTGTTTTTCCACCCTTCTGCGACCTCTAGCGGCCGGAGTATATAAGCTAGGTGGGTCAAACAAATTGCATCGTTTAGAGGACACTCATCAATCACCCGCCTACCACCAATAGGGGCGTGGCAATTCACCAAAAAACACTTTGGAATTTAACGTGTCACCCTTTTGCGGCCATTAGCGCCTAAACAGGGTGATCTAAGATGGCGCAAACTATTTGATTCATGTAGCGGCACAGGTGCACGTTAATTAGAGACATCAATCTCAGATATAGGTTGAACAGGTGAGTGGCAATCAACAAAAAAGTGAAAATTTCAAAATTTCTACTTTTTACCTTTTTTGTGTTTCCAGTTAAGGGGGTATATGAGAGGGGGGGATGAAACCAAGTGGATCACCTAGAGGACACTCGGGGCTTCCATTATCACCATCAACCACCTGCCTACCACCAGCAGGAGCGTGGGAATCCTATAGAATGCACCATGAGTCATTTTGCCCTGCACACAGGTGTTTTTCCACCCTTCTGCGACCTCTAGCGGCCGGAGTATATAAGCTAGGTGGGTCAAACAAATTGCATCGTTTAGAGGACACTCAGGGCTTCCATTTGCATCATCAATCACCCGCCTACCACCAATAGGGGCGTGGCAATTCACCAAAAAACACTTTGGAATTTAACGTGTCACCCTTTTGCGGCCATTAGCGCCTAAACAGGGTGATCTAAGATGGCGCAAACTATTTGATTCATGTAGCCGCACAGGTGCACGTTAATTAGAGACATCAATCTCAGATATAGGTTGAACAGGTGAGTGGCAATCAACAAAAAAGTGAAAATTTCAAAATTTCTACTTTTTACCTTTTTTGTGTTTCCAGTTAAGGGGGTATATGAGAGGGGGGGATGAAACCAAGTGGATCACCTAGAGGACACTCGGGGCTTCCATTATCACCATCAACCACCTGCCTACCACCAGCAGGAGCGTGGGAATCCTATAGAATGCACCATGAGTCATTTTGCCCTGCACACAGGTGTTTTTCCACCCTTCTGCGACCTCTAGCGGCCGGAGTATATAAGCTAGGTGGGTCAAACAAATTGCATCGTTTAGAGGGCACTCAGGGCTTCCATTTGCATCATCAATCACCCGCCTACCACCAATAGGGGCGTGGCAATTCACCAAAAAACACTTTGGAATTTAACGTGTCACCCTTTTGCGGCCATTAGCGCCTAAACAGGGTAATCTAAGATGGCGCAAACTATTTGATTCATGTAGCCGCATAGGTGCACGTTAATTAGAGACATCAATCTCAGATATAGGTTGAACAGGTGAGTGGCAATCAACAAAAAAGTGAAAATTTCAAAATTTCTACTTTTTACCTTTTTTGTGTTTCCAGTTAAGGGGGTATATGAGAGGGGGGGATGAAACCAAGTGGATCGCCTAGAGGACACTCGGGGCTTCCATTATCACCATCAACCACCTGCCTACCACCAGCAGGAGCGTGGGAATCCTATAGAATGCACCATGAGTCATTTTGCCCTGCACACAGGTGTTTTTCCACCCTTCTGCGACCTCTAGCGGCCGGAGTATATAAGCTAGGTGGGTCAAACAAATTGCATCGTTTAGAGGACACTCAGGGCTTCCATTTGCATCATCAATCACCCGCCTACCACCAATAGGGGCGTGGCAATTCACCAAAAAACACTTTGGAATTTAACGTGTCACCCTTTTGCGGCCATTAGCGCCTAAACAGGGTGATCTAAGATGGCGCAAACTATTTGATTCATGTAGCCGCACAGGTGCACGTTAATTAGAGACATCAATCTCAGATATAGGTTGAACAGGTGAGTGGCAATCAACAAAAAAGTGAAAATTTCAAAATTTCTACTTTTTACCTTTTTTGTGTTTCCAGTTAAGGGGGTATATGAGAGGGGGGGATGAAACCAAGTGGATCACCTAGAGGACACTCGGGGCTTCCATTATCACCATCAACCACCTGCCTACCACCAGCAGGAGCGTGGGAATCCTATAGAATGCACCATGAGTCATTTTGCCCTGCACACAGGTGTTTTTCCACCCTTCTGCGACCTCTAGCGGCCGGAGTATATAAGCTAGGTGGGTCAAACAAATTGCATCGTTTAGAGGACACTCAGGGCTTCCATTTGCATCATCAATCACCCGCCTACCACCAATAGGGGCGTGGCAATTCACCAAAAAACACTTTGGAATTTAACGTGTCACCCTTTTGCGGCCATTAGCGCCTAAACAGGGTGATCTAAGATGGCGCAAACTATTTGATTCATGTAGCCGCACAGGTGCACGTTAATTAGAGACATCAATCTCAGATATAGGTTGAACAGGTGAGTGGCAATCAACAAAAAAGTGAAAATTTCAAAATTTCTACTTTTTACCTTTTTTGTGTTTCCAGTTAAGGGGGTATATGAGAGGGGGGGATGAAACCAAGTGGATCACCTAGAGGACACTCGGGGCTTCCATTATCACCATCAACCACCTGCCTACCACCAGCAGGAGCGTGGGAATCCTATAGAATGCACCATGAGTCATTTTGCCCTGCACACAGGTGTTTTTCCACCCTTCTGCGACCTCTAGCGGCCGGAGTATATAAGCTAGGTGGGTCAAACAAATTGCATCGTTTAGAGGACACTCAGGGCTTCCATTTGCATCATCAATCACCCGCCTACCACCAATAGGGGCGTGGCAATTCACCAAAAAACACTTTGGAATTTAACGTGTCACCCTTTTGCGGCCATTAGCGCCTAAACAGGGTGATCTAAGATGGCGCAAACTATTTGATTCATGTAGCCGCACAGGTGCACGTTAATTAGAGACATCAATCTCAGATATAGGTTGAACAGGTGAGTGGCAATCAACAAAAAAGTGAAAATTTCAAAATTTCTACTTTTTACCTTTTTTGTGTTTCCAGTTAAGGGGGTATATGAGAGGGGGGGATGAAACCAAGTGGATCACCTAGAGGACACTCGGGGCTTCCATTATCACCATCAACCACCTGCCTACCACCAGCAGGAGCGTGGGAATCCTATAGAATGCACCATGAGTCATTTTGCCCTGCACACAGGTGTTTTTCCACCCTTCTGCGACCTCTAGCGGCCGGAGTATATAAGCTAGGTGGGTCAAACAAATTGCATCGTTTAGAGGGCACTCAGGGCTTCCATTTGCATCATCAATCACCCGCCTACCACCAATAGGGGCGTGGCAATTCACCAAAAAACACTTTGGAATTTAACGTGTCACCCTTTTGCGGCCATTAGCGCCTAAACAGGGTAATCTAAGATGGCGCAAACTATTTGATTCATGTAGCCGCACAGGTGCACGTTAATTAGAGACATCAATCTCAGATATAGGTTGAACAGGTGAGTGGCAATCAACAAAAAAGTGAAAATTTCAAAATTTCTACTTTTTACCTTTTTTGTGTTTCCAGTTAAGGGGGTATATGAGAGGGGGGGATGAAACCAAGTGGATCGCCTAGAGGACACTCGGGGCTTCCATTATCACCATCAACCACCTGCCTACCACCAGCAGGAGCGTGGGAATCCTATAGAATGCACCATGAGTCATTTTGCCCTGCACACAGGTGTTTTTCCACCCTTCTGCGACCTCTAGCGGCCGGAGTATATAAGCTAGGTGGGTCAAACAAATTGCATCGTTTAGAGGACACTCAGGGCTTCCATTTGCATCATCAATCACCCGCCTACCACCAATAGGGGCGTGGCAATTCACCAAAAAACACTTTGGAATTTAACGTGTCACCCTTTTGCGGCCATTAGCGCCTAAACAGGGTGATCTAAGATGGCGCAAACTATTTGATTCATGTAGCCGCACAGGTGCACGTTAATTAGAGACATCAATCTCAGATATAGGTTGAACAGGTGAGTGGCAATCAACAAAAAAGTGAAAATTTCAAAATTTCTACTTTTTACCTTTTTTGTGTTTCCAGTTAAGGGGGTATATGAGAGGGGGGGATGAAACCAAGTGGATAACCTAGAGGACACTCGGGGCTTCCATTATCACCATCAACCACCTGCCTACCACCAGCAGGAGCGTGGGAATCCTATAGAATGCACCATGAGTCATTTTGCCCTGCACACAGGTGTTTTTCCACCCTTCTGCGACCTCTAGCGGCCGGAGTGTATAAGCTAGGTGGGTCAAACAAATTGCATCGTTTAGAGGACACTCAGGGCTTCCATTTGCATCATCAATCACCCGCCTACCACCAATAGGGGCGTGGCAATTCACCAAAAAACACTTTGGAATTTAACGTGTCACCCTTTTGCGGCCATTAGCGCCTAAACAGGGTGATCTAAGATGGCGCAAACTATTTGATTCATGTAGCCGCACAGGTGCACGTTAATTAGAGACATCAATCTCAGATATAGGTTGAACAGGTGAGTGGCAATCAACAAAAAAGTGAAAATTTCAAAATTTCTACTTTTTACCTTTTTTGTGTTTCCAGTTAAGGGGGTATATGAGAGGGGGGGATGAAACCAAGTGGATCACCTAGAGGACACTCGGGGCTTCCATTATCACCATCAACCACCTGCCTACCACCAGCAGGAGCGTGGGAATCCTATAGAATGCACCATGAGTCATTTTGCCCTGCACACAGGTGTTTTTCCACCCTTCTGCGACCTCTAGCGGCCGGAGTATATAAGCTAGGTGGGTCAAACAAATTGCATCGTTTAGAGGACACTCAGGGCTTCCATTTGCATCATCAATCACCCGCCTACCACCAATAGGGGCGTGGCAATTCACCAAAAAACACTTTGGAATTTAACGTGTCACCCTTTTGCGGCCATTAGCGCCTAAACAGGGTGATCTAAGATGGCGCAAACTATTTGATTCATGTAGCCGCACAGGTGCACGTTAATTAGAGACATCAATCTCAGATATAGGTTGAACAGGTGAGTGGCAATCAACAAAAAAGTGAAAATTTCAAAATTTCTACTTTTTACCTTTTTTGTGTTTCCAGTTAAGGGGGTATATGAGAGGGGGGGATGAAACCAAGTGGATCACCTAGAGGACACTCGGGGCTTCCATTATCACCATCAACCACCTGCCTACCACCAGCAGGAGCGTGGGAATCCTATAGAATGCACCATGAGTCATTTTGCCCTGCACACAGGTGTTTTTCCACCCTTCTGCGACCTCTAGCGGCCGGAGTATATAAGCTAGGTGGGTCAAACAAATTGCATCGTTTAGAGGGCACTCAGGGCTTCCATTTGCATCATCAATCACCCGCCTACCACCAATAGGGGCGTGGCAATTCACCAAAAAACACTTTGGAATTTAACGTGTCACCCTTTTGCGGCCATTAGCGCCTAAACAGGGTAATCTAAGATGGCGCAAACTATTTGATTCATGTAGCCGCACAGGTGCACGTTAATTAGAGACATCAATCTCAGATATAGGTTGAACAGGTGAGTGGCAATCAACAAAAAAGTGAAAATTTCAAAATTTCTACTTTTTACCTTTTTTGTGTTTCCAGTTAAGGGGGTATATGAGAGGGGGGGATGAAACCAAGTGGATCGCCTAGAGGACACTCGGGGCTTCCATTATCACCATCAACCACCTGCCTACCACCAGCAGGAGCGTGGGAATCCTATAGAATGCACCATGAGTCATTTTGCCCTGCACACAGGTGTTTTTCCACCCTTCTGCGACCTCTAGCGGCCGGAGTATATAAGCTAGGTGGGTCAAACAAATTGCATCGTTTAGAGGACACTCAGGGCTTCCATTTGCATCATCAATCACCCGCCTACCACCAATAGGGGCGTGGCAATTCACCAAAAAACACTTTGGAATTTAACGTGTCACCCTTTTGCGGCCATTAGCGCCTAAACAGGGTGATCTAAGATGGCGCAAACTATTTGATTCATGTAGCCGCACAGGTGCACGTTAATTAGAGACATCAATCTCAGATATAGGTTGAACAGGTGAGTGGCAATCAACAAAAAAGTGAAAATTTCAAAATTTCTACTTTTTACCTTTTTTGTGTTTCCAGTTAAGGGGGTATATGAGAGGGGGGGATGAAACCAAGTGGATAACCTAGAGGACACTCGGGGCTTCCATTATCACCATCAACCACCTGCCTACCACCAGCAGGAGCGTGGGAATCCTATAGAATGCACCATGAGTCATTTTGCCCTGCACACAGGTGTTTTTCCACCCTTCTGCGACCTCTAGCGGCCGGAGTGTATAAGCTAGGTGGGTCAAACAAATTGCATCGTTTAGAGGACACTCAGGGCTTCCATTTGCATCATCAATCACCCGCCTACCACCAATAGGGGCGTGGCAATTCACCAAAAAACACTTTGGAATTTAACGTGTCACCCTTTTGCGGCCATTAGCGCCTAAACAGGGTGATCTAAGATGGCGCAAACTATTTGATTCATGTAGCCGCACAGGTGCACGTTAATTAGAGACATCAATCTCAGATATAGGTTGAACAGGTGAGTGGCAATCAACAAAAAAGTGAAAATTTCAAAATTTCTACTTTTTACCTTTTTGTGTTTCCAGTTAAGGGGGTATATGAGAGGGGGGGATGAAACCAAGTGGATCACCTAGAGGACACTCGGGGCTTCCATTATCACCATCAACCACCTGCCTACCACCAGCAGGAGCGTGGGAATCCTATAGAATGCACCATGAGTCATTTTGCCCTGCACACAGGTGTTTTTCCACCCTTTTGCGACCTCTAGCGGCCGGAGTATATAAGCTAGGTGGGTCAAACAAATTGCATCGTTTAGAGGACACTCAGGGCTTCCATTTGCATCATCAATCACCCGCCTACCACCAATAGGGACGTGGCAATTCACCAAAAAACACTTTGGAATTTAACGTGTCACCCTTTTGCGGCCATTAGCGCCTAAACAGGGTGATCTAAGATGGCGCAAACTATTTGATTCATGTAGCCGCACAGGTGCACGTTAATTAGAGACATCAATCTCAGATATAGGTTGAACAGGTGAGTGGCAATCAACAAAAAAGTGAAAATTTCAAAATTTCTACTTTTTACCTTTTTTGTGTTTCCAGTTAAGGGGGTATATGAGAGGGGGGGATGAAACCAAGTGGATCACCTAGAGGACACTCGGGGCTTCCATTATCACCATCAACCACCTGCCTACCACCAGCAGGAGCGTGGGAATCCTATAGAATGCACCATGAGTCATTTTGCCCTGCACACAGGTGTTTTTCCACCCTTCTGCGACCTCTAGCGGCCGGAGTATATAAGCTAGGTGGGTCAAACAAATTGCATCGTTTAGAGGACACTCAGGGCTTCCATTTGCATCATCAATCACCCGCCTACCACCAATAGGGGCGTGGCAATTCACCAAAAAACACTTTGGAATTTAACGTGTCACCCTTTTGCGGCCATTAGCGCCTAAACAGGGTGATCTAAGATGGCGCAAACTATTTGATTCATGTAGCCGCACAGGTGCACGTTAATTAGAGACATCAATCTCAGATATAGGTTGAACAGGTGAGTGGCAATCAACAAAAAAGTGAAAATTTCAAAATTTCTACTTTTTACCTTTTTTGTGTTTCCAGTTAAGGGGGTATATGAGAGGGGGGGATGAAACCAAGTGGATCACCTAGAGGACACTCGGGGCTTCCATTATCACCATCAACCACCTGCCTACCACCAGCAGGAGCGTGGGAATCCTATAGAATGCACCATGAGTCATTTTGCCCTGCACACAGGTGTTTTTCCACCCTTCTGCGACCTCTAGCGGCCGGAGTATATAAGCTAGGTGGGTCAAACAAATTGCATCGTTTAGAGGGCACTCAGGGCTTCCATTTGCATCATCAATCACCCGCCTACCACCAATAGGGGCGTGGCAATTCACCAAAAAACACTTTGGAATTTAACGTGTCACCCTTTTGCGGCCATTAGCGCCTAAACAGGGTAATCTAAGATGGCGCAAACTATTTGATTCATGTAGCCGCACAGGTGCACGTTAATTAGAGACATCAATCTCAGATATAGGTTGAACAGGTGAGTGGCAATCAACAAAAAAGTGAAAATTTCAAAATTTCTACTTTTTACCTTTTTTGTGTTTCCAGTTAAGGGGGTATATGAGAGGGGGGGATGAAACCAAGTGGATCGCCTAGAGGACACTCGGGGCTTCCATTATCACCATCAACCACCTGCCTACCACCAGCAGGAGCGTGGGAATCCTATAGAATGCACCATGAGTCATTTTGCCCTGCACACAGGTGTTTTTCCACCCTTCTGCGACCTCTAGCGGCCGGAGTATATAAGCTAGGTGGGTCAAACAAATTGCATCGTTTAGAGGACACTCAGGGCTTCCATTTGCATCATCAATCACCCGCCTACCACCAATAGGGGCGTGGCAATTCACCAAAAAACACTTTGGAATTTAACGTGTCACCCTTTTGCGGCCATTAGCGCCTAAACAGGGTGATCTAAGATGGCGCAAACTATTTGATTCATGTAGCCGCACAGGTGCACGTTAATTAGAGACATCAATCTCAGATATAGGTTGAACAGGTGAGTGGCAATCAACAAAAAAGTGAAAATTTCAAAATTTCTACTTTTTACCTTTTTTGTGTTTCCAGTTAAGGGGGTATATGAGAGGGGGGGATGAAACCAAGTGGATCACCTAGAGGACACTCGGGGCTTCCATTATCACCATCAACCACCTGCCTACCACCAGCAGGAGCGTGGGAATCCTATAGAATGCACCATGAGTCATTTTGCCCTGCACACAGGTGTTTTTCCACCCTTCTGCGACCTCTAGCGGCCGGAGTATATAAGCTAGGTGGGTCAAACAAATTGCATCGTTTAGAGGACACTCAGGGCTTCCATTTGCATCATCAATCACCCGCCTACCACCAATAGGGGCGTGGCAATTCACCAAAAAACACTTTGGAATTTAACGTGTCACCCTTTTGCGGCCATTAGCGCCTAAACAGGGTGATCTAAGATGGCGCAAACTATTTGATTCATGTAGCCGCACAGGTGCACGTTAATTAGAGACATCAATCTACTAGGGCGCTCCGTTTACGCCTTACGCAAACTGCGCTAGTTTTTTCAACCTCTAGCTAATTCTTCTTTGGAACGCACATTGTATATATTTCTTCTATGCGTGTGTATGTCACTAAACTCCTCCTAGACGGCTGGACCGATTTTGATGAAATTTTTTTTGTAAGTTCAAGGGACGTCGAGGATGGCTTAGATTCACAATTCGATCAACTAGATAATGTTTTAACAATGAATTTATTTATTATTTAAATTGTTGTTGATGTTAGAACGTTTTACATAGAATTTCGGCAGACTACGCTGCAGTTGTGTCAGATATTCAAAAGTTAAAGATTTAAAAATTCATCACTTTCGCTGTAAGAGTTGGCGTTATAAATTAGCGCCATCTGTACTTCATCTCTTTAACTTGATATTGAAACAGATAAAAATCATATGCTCTTAGTACTCCTAGACTTTCTATTATTCTATTGTTATTTTCGTTATCATCTTATGATGTTTTACATTAGGGGGGGAGAGGGTTGAATCATGTTTGAAGTGTGTCTAAAAAACGATACTTTTTGAGTGAGATTTATAACAACCAACCTAACCTAAAAATTTATTTGTGTAGTTCATTAACTTCATAATAAATTTTTTAAATTGTTTTTACTATTCATGTTTTAAATGAAAAAAACTATTAAAAAACTAGAAAAAAATTCTATTAAAAATCATTTAATTTAAAAAAAATTATTCATTTTCCAAATTAAGAAGCAAGAAAATAAAATTACCCGTTTTTCATCTAAGATTTGTAACAATAAATCGTTTTCGGTGATAATTAAAAATTTTATTTTCAATAAATAACTCATATTCGTTGTGGATTACTCGGTTTATTTTGTATACATTTTTAATTAAATTTACACATGGGTTTGTTAACAACCACCCTAATCTAAAAATTATTTTTATAGTTTATTGATTCCATAACGCATAAATCTTTTTTGTTAATTATTTAAAATTTCATTCTCAATAAAAAAACTCACATTCGTTGCGTATTATATTACAGTATTTTTTTTATATATATATATATTTGATTCATGTAGCCGCACAGGTGCACGTTAATTAGAGACATCAATCTCAGATATAGGTTGAACAGGTGAGTGGCAATCAACAAAAAAGTGAAAATTTCAAAATTTCTACTTTTTACCTTTTTTGTGTTTCCAGTTAAGGGGGTATATGAGATGGGGGGATGAAACCAAGTGGATCACCTAGACACTCGGGGCTTCCATTATCACCATCAACCACCTGCCTACCACCAGCAGGAGCGTGGGAATCCTATAGAATGCACCATGAGTCATTTTGCCCTGCACACAGGTGTTTTTCCACCCTTCTGCGACCTCTAGCGGCCGGAGTATATAAGCTAGGTGGGTCAAACAAATTGCATCGTTTAGAGGACACTCAGGGCTTCCATTTGCATCATCAATCACCCGCCTACCACCAATAGGGGCGTGGCAATTCACCAAAAAACACTTTGGAATTTAACGTGTCACCCTTTTGCGGCCATTAGCGCCTAAACAGGGTGATCTAAGAAGGCGCAAACTATTTGATTCATGTAGCCGCACAGGTGCACGTTAATTAGAGACATCAATCTCAGATATAGGTTGAACAGGTGAGTGGCAATCAACAAAAAAGTGAAAATTTCAAAATTTCTACTTTTTACCTTTTTTGTGTTTCCAGTTAAGGGGGTATATGAGAGGGGGGGATGAAACCAAGTGGATCACCTAGAGGACACTCGGGGCTTCCATTATCACCATCAACCACCTGCCTACCACCAGCAGGAGCGTGGGAATCCTATAGAATGCACCATGAGTCATTTTGCCCTGCACACAGGTGTTTTTCCACCCTTCTGCGACCTCTAGCGGCCGGAGTATATAAGCTAGGTGGGTCAAACAAATTGCATCGTTTAGAGGACACTCAGGGCTTCCATTTGCATCATCAATCACCCGCCTACCACCAATAGGGGCGTGGCAATTCACCAAAAAACACTTTGGAATTTAACGTGTCACCCTTTTGCGGCCATTAGCGCCTAAACAGGGTGATCTAAGATGGCGCAAACTATTTGATTCATGTAGCCGCACAGGTGCACGTTAATTAGAGACATCAATCTACTAGGGCGCTCCGTTTACGCCTTACGCAAACTGCGCTAGTTTTTTCAACCTCTAGCTAATTCTTCTTTGGAACGCACATTGTATATATTTCTTCTGTGCGTGTGTATGTCACTAAACTCCTCCTAGACGGCTGGACCGATTTTGATGAAATTTTTTTTGTAAGTTCAAGGGACGTCGAGGATGGCTTAGATTCACAATTCGATCAACTAGATAATGTTTTAACAATGAATTTATTTATTATTTAAATTGTTGTTGATGTTAGAACGTTTTACATAGAATTTCGGCAGACTACGCTGCAGTTGTGTCAGATATTCAAAAGTTAAAGATTTAAAAATTCATCACTTTCGCTGTAAGAGTTGGCGTTATAAATTAGCGCCATCTGTACTTCATCTCTTTAACTTGATATTGAAACAGATAAAAATCATATGCTCTTAGTACTCCTAGACTTTCTATTATTCTATTGTTATTTTCGTTATCATCTTATGATGTTTTACATTAGGGGGGGAGAGGGTTGAATCATGTTTGAAGTGTGTCTAAAAAACGATACTTTTTGAGTGAGATTTATAACAACCAACCTAACCTAAAAATTTATTTGTGTAGTTCATTAACTTCATAATAAATTTTTTAAATTGTTTTTACTATTCATGTTTTAAATGAAAAAAAACTATTAAAAAACTAGAAAAAAATTCTATTAAAAATCATTTAATTTAAAAAAAATTATTCATTTTCCAAATTAAGAAGCAAGAAAATAAAATTACCCGTTTTTCATCTAAGATTTGTAACAATAAATCGTTTTCGGTGATACTTAAAAATTTTATTTTCAATAAATAACTCATATTCGTTGTGGATTACTCGGTTTATTTTGTATACATTTTTAATTAAATTTACACATGGGTTTGTTAACAACCACCCTAATCTAAAAATTATTTTTATAGTTTATTGATTCCATAACGCATAAATCTTTTTTGTTAATTATTTAAAATTTCATTCTCAATAAAAAAACTCACATTCGTTGCGTATTATATTACAGTATTTTTTTTATATATATATATATTTGATTCATGTAGCCGCACAGGTGCACGTTAATTAGAGACATCAATCTCAGATATAGGTTGAACAGGTGAGTGGCAATCAACAAAAAAGTGAAAATTTCAAAATTTCTACTTTTTACCTTTTTTGTGTTTCCAGTTAAGGGGGTATATGAGAGGGGGGGATGAAACCAAGTGGATCACCTAGACACTCGGGGCTTCCATTATCACCATCAACCACCTGCCTACCACCAGCAGGAGCGTGGGAATCCTATAGAATGCACCATGAGTCATTTTGCCCTGCACACAGGTGTTTTTCCACCCTTCTGCGACCTCTAGCGGCCGGAGTATATAAGCTAGGTGGGTCAAACAAATTGCATCGTTTAGAGGACACTCAGGGCTTCCATTTGCATCATCAATCACCCGCCTACCACCAATAGGGGCGTGGCAATTCACCAAAAAACACTTTGGAATTTAACGTGTCACCCTTTTGCGGCCATTAGCGCCTAAACAGGGTGATCTAAGATGGCGCAAACTATTTGATTCATGTAGCCGCACAGGTGCACGTTAATTAGAGACATCAATCTCAGATATAGGTTGAACAGGTGAGTGGCAATCAACAAAAAAGTGAAAATTTCAAAATTTCTACTTTTTACCTTTTTTGTGTTTCCAGTTAAGGGGGTATATGAGAGGGGGGGATGAAACCAAGTGGATCACCTAGAGGACACTCGGGGCTTCCATTATCACCATCAACCACCTGCCTACCACCAGCAGGAGCGTGGGAATCCTATAGAATGCACCATGAGTCATTTTGCCCTGCACACAGGTGTTTTTCCACCCTTCTGCGACCTCTAGCGGCCGGAGTATATAAGCTAGGTGGGTCAAACAAATTGCATCGTTTAGAGGACACTCAGGGCTTCCATTTGCATCATCAATCACCCGCCTACCACCAATAGGGGCGTGGCAATTCACCAAAAAACACTTTGGAATTTAACGTGTCACCCTTTTGCGGCCATTAGCGCCTAAACAGGGTGATCTAAGATGGCGCAAACTATTTGATTCATGTAGCCGCACAGGTGCACGTTAATTAGAGACATCAATCTACTAGGGCGCTCCGTTTACGCCTTACGCAAACTGCGCTAGTTTTTTCAACCTCTAGCTAATTCTTCTTTGGAACGCACATTGTATATATTTCTTCTGTGCGTGTGTATGTCACTAAACTCCTCCTAGACGGCTGGACCGATTTTGATGAAATTTTTTTTGTAAGTTCAAGGGACGTCGAGGATGGCTTAGATTCACAATTCGATCAACTAGATAATGTTTTAACAATGAATTTATTTATTATTTAAATTGTTGTTGATGTTAGAACGTTTTACATAGAATTTCGGCAGACTACGCTGCAGTTGTGTCAGATATTCAAAAGTTAAAGATTTAAAAATTCATCACTTTCGCTGTAAGAGTTGGCGTTATAAATTAGCGCCATCTGTACTTCATCTCTTTAACTTGATATTGAAACAGATAAAAATCATATGCTCTTAGTACTCCTAGACTTTCTATTATTCTATTGTTATTTTCGTTATCATCTTATGATGTTTTACATTAGGGGGGGAGAGGGTTGAATCATGTTTGAAGTGTGTCTAAAAAACGATACTTTTTGAGTGAGATTTATAACAACCAACCTAACCTAAAAATTTATTTGTGTAGTTCATTAACTTCATAATAAATTTTTTAAATTGTTTTTACTATTCATGTTTTAAATGAAAAAAACTATTAAAAAACTAGAAAAAAATTCTATTAAAAATCATTTAATTTAAAAAAAATTATTCATTTTCCAAATTAAGAAGCAAGAAAATAAAATTACCCGTTTTTCATCTAAGATTTGTAACAATAAATCGTTTTCGGTGATAATTAAAAATTTTATTTTCAATAAATAACTCATATTCGTTGTGGATTACTCGGTTTATTTTGTATACATTTTTAATTAAATTTACACATGGGTTTGTTAACAACCACCCTAATCTAAAAATTATTTTTATAGTTTATTGATTCCATAACGCATAAATCTTTTTTGTTAATTATTTAAAATTTCATTCTCAATAAAAAAACTCACATTCGTTGCGTATTATATTACAGTATTTTTTTTATATATATATATATTTGATTCATGTAGCCGCACAGGTGCACGTTAATTAGAGACATCAATCTCAGATATAGGTTGAACAGGTGAGTGGCAATCAACAAAAAAGTGAAAATTTCAAAATTTCTACTTTTTACCTTTTTTGTGTTTCCAGTTAAGGGGGTATATGAGAGGGGGGGATGAAACCAAGTGGATCACCTAGACACTCGGGGCTTCCATTATCACCATCAACCACCTGCCTACCACCAGCAGGAGCGTGGGAATCCTATAGAATGCACCATGAGTCATTTTGCCCTGCACACAGGTGTTTTTCCACCCTTCTGCGACCTCTAGCGGCCGGAGTATATAAGCTAGGTGGGTCAAACAAATTGCATCGTTTAGAGGACACTCAGGGCTTCCATTTGCATCATCAATCACCCGCCTACCACCAATAGGGGCGTGGCAATTCACCAAAAAACACTTTGGAATTTAACGTGTCACCCTTTTGCGGCCATTAGCGCCTAAACAGGGTGATCTAAGAAGGCGCAAACTATTTGATTCATGTAGCCGCACAGGTGCACGTTAATTAGAGACATCAATCTCAGATATAGGTTGAACAGGTGAGTGGCAATCAACAAAAAAGTGAAAATTTCAAAATTTCTACTTTTTACCTTTTTTGTGTTTCCAGTTAAGGGGGTATATGAGAGGGGGGGATGAAACCAAGTGGATCACCTAGAGGACACTCGGGGCTTCCATTATCACCATCAACCACCTGCCTACCACCAGCAGGAGCGTGGGAATCCTATAGAATGCACCATGAGTCATTTTGCCCTGCACACAGGTGTTTTTCCACCCTTCTGCGACCTCTAGCGGCCGGAGTATATAAGCTAGGTGGGTCAAACAAATTGCATCGTTTAGAGGACACTCAGGGCTTCCATTTGCATCATCAATCACCCGCCTACCACCAATAGGGGCGTGGCAATTCACCAAAAAACACTTTGGAATTTAACGTGTCACCCTTTTGCGGCCATTAGCGCCTAAACAGGGTGATCTAAGATGGCGCAAACTATTTGATTCATGTAGCCGCACAGGTGCACGTTAATTAGAGACATCAATCTACTAGGGCGCTCCGTTTACGCCTTACGCAAACTGCGCTAGTTTTTTCAACCTCTAGCTAATTCTTCTTTGGAACGCACATTGTATATATTTCTTCTGTGCGTGTGTATGTCACTAAACTCCTCCTAGACGGCTGGACCGATTTTGATGAAATTTTTTTTGTAAGTTCAAGGGACGTCGAGGATGGCTTAGATTCACAATTCGATCAACTAGATAATGTTTTAACAATGAATTTATTTATTATTTAAATTGTTGTTGATGTTAGAACGTTTTACATAGAATTTCGGCAGACTACGCTGCAGTTGTGTCAGATATTCAAAAGTTAAAGATTTAAAAATTCATCACTTTCGCTGTAAGAGTTGGCGTTATAAATTAGCGCCATCTGTACTTCATCTCTTTAACTTGATATTGAAACAGATAAAAATCATATGCTCTTAGTACTCCTAGACTTTCTATTATTCTATTGTTATTTTCGTTATCATCTTATGATGTTTTACATTAGGGGGGGAGAGGGTTGAATCATGTTTGAAGTGTGTCTAAAAAACGATACTTTTTGAGTGAGATTTATAACAACCAACCTAACCTAAAAATTTATTTGTGTAGTTCATTAACTTCATAATAAATTTTTTAAATTGTTTTTACTATTCATGTTTTAAATGAAAAAAACTATTAAAAAACTAGAAAAAAATTCTATTAAAAATCATTTAATTTAAAAAAAATTATTCATTTTCCAAATTAAGAAGCAAGAAAATAAAATTACCCGTTTTTCATCTAAGATTTGTAACAATAAATCGTTTTCGGTGATACTTAAAAATTTTATTTTCAATAAATAACTCATATTCGTTGTGGATTACTCGGTTTATTTTGTATACATTTTTAATTAAATTTACACATGGGTTTGTTAACAACCACCCTAATCTAAAAATTATTTTTATAGTTTATTGATTCCATAACGCATAAATCTTTTTTGTTAATTATTTAAAATTTCATTCTCAATAAAAAAACTCACATTCGTTGCGTATTATATTACAGTATTTTTTTTATATATATATATATTTGATTCATGTAGCCGCACAGGTGCACGTTAATTAGAGACATCAATCTCAGATATAGGTTGAACAGGTGAGTGGCAATCAACAAAAAAGTGAAAATTTCAAAATTTCTACTTTTTACCTTTTTTGTGTTTCCAGTTAAGGGGGTATATGAGAGGGGGGGATGAAACCAAGTGGATCACCTAGACACTCGGGGCTTCCATTATCACCATCAACCACCTGCCTACCACCAGCAGGAGCGTGGGAATCCTATAGAATGCACCATGAGTCATTTTGCCCTGCACACAGGTGTTTTTCCACCCTTCTGCGACCTCTAGCGGCCGGAGTATATAAGCTAGGTGGGTCAAACAAATTGCATCGTTTAGAGGACACTCAGGGCTTCCATTTGCATCATCAATCACCCGCCTACCACCAATAGGGGCGTGGCAATTCACCAAAAAACACTTTGGAATTTAACGTGTCACCCTTTTGCGGCCATTAGCGCCTAAACAGGGTGATCTAAGATGGCGCAAACTATTTGATTCATGTAGCCGCACAGGTGCACGTTAATTAGAGACATCAATCTCAGATATAGGTTGAACAGGTGAGTGGCAATCAACAAAAAAGTGAAAATTTCAAAATTTCTACTTTTTACCTTTTTTGTGTTTCCAGTTAAGGGGGTATATGAGAGGGGGGGATGAAACCAAGTGGATCACCTAGAGGACACTCGGGGCTTCCATTATCACCATCAACCACCTGCCTACCACCAGCAGGAGCGTGGGAATCCTATAGAATGCACCATGAGTCATTTTGCCCTGCACACAGGTGTTTTTCCACCCTTCTGCGACCTCTAGCGGCCGGAGTATATAAGCTAGGTGGGTCAAACAAATTGCATCGTTTAGAGGACACTCAGGGCTTCCATTTGCATCATCAATCACCCGCCTACCACCAATAGGGGCGTGGCAATTCACCAAAAAACACTTTGGAATTTAACGTGTCACCCTTTTGCGGCCATTAGCGCCTAAACAGGGTGATCTAAGATGGCGCAAACTATTTGATTCATGTAGCCGCACAGGTGCACGTTAATTAGAGACATCAATCTCAGATATAGGTTGAACAGGTGAGTGGCAATCAACAAAAAAGTGAAAATTTCAAAATTTCTACTTTTTACCTTTTTTGTGTTTCCAGTTAAGGGGGTATATGAGAGGGGGGGATGAAACCAAGTGGATCACCTAGAGGACACTCGGGGCTTCCATTATCACCATCAACCACCTGCCTACCACCAGCAGGAGCGTGGGAATCCTATAGAATGCATCATGAGTCATTTTGCCCTGCACACAGGTGTTTTTCCACCCTTCTGCGACCTCTAGCGGCCGGAGTATATAAGCTAGGTGGGTCAAACAAATTGCATCGTTTAGAGGACACTCAGGGCTTCCATTTGCATCATCAATCACCCGCCTACCACCAATAGGGGCGTGGCAATTCACCAAAAAACACTTTGGAATTTAACGTGTCACCCTTTTGCGGCCATTAGCGCCTAAACAGGGTGATCTAAGATGGCGAAAACTATTTGATTCATGTAGCCGCACAGGTGCACGTTAATTAGAGACATCAATCTCAGATATAGGTTGAACAGGTGAGTGGCAATCAACAAAAAAGTGAAAATTTCAAAATTTCTACTTTTTACCTTTTTTGTGTTTCCAGTTAAGGGGGTATATGAGAGGGGGGGATGAAACCAAGTGGATCACCTAGAGGACACTCGGGGCTTCCATTATCACCATCAACCACCTGCCTACCACCAGCAGGAGCGTGGGAATCCTATAGAATGCACCATGAGTCATTTTGCCCTGCACACAGGTGTTTTTCCACCCTTCTGCGACCTCTAGCGGCCGGAGTATATAAGCTAGGTGGGTCAAACAAATTGCATCGTTTAGAGGACACTCAGGGCTTCCATTTGCATCATCAATCACCCGCCTACCACCAATAGGGGCGTGGCAATTCACCAAAAAACACTTTGGAATTTAACGTGTCACCCTTTTGCGGCCATTAGCGCCTAAACAGGGTGATCTAAGATGGCGCAAACTATTTGATTCATGTAGCCGCACAGGTGCACGTTAATTAGAGACATCAATCTCAGATATAGGTTGAACAGGTGAGTGGCAATCAACAAAAAAGTGAAAATTTCAAAATTTCTACTTTTTACCTTTTTTGTGTTTCCAGTTAAGGGGGTATATGAGAGGGGGGGATGAAACCAAGTGGATCACCTAGAGGACACTCGGGGCTTCCATTATCACCATCAACCACCTGCCTACCACCAGCAGGAGCGTGGGAATCCTATAGAATGCATCATGAGTCATTTTGCCCTGCACACAGGTGTTTTTCCACCCTTCTGCGACCTCTAGCGGCCGGAGTATATAAGCTAGGTGGGTCAAACAAATTGCATCGTTTAGAGGACACTCAGGGCTTCCATTTGCATCATCAATCACCCGCCTACCACCAATAGGGGCGTGGCAATTCACCAAAAAACACTTTGGAATTTAACGTGTCACCCTTTTGCGGCCATTAGCGCCTAAACAGGGTGATCTAAGATGGCGCAAACTATTTGATTCATGTAGCCGCACAGGTGCACGTTAATTAGAGACATCAATCTCAGATATAGGTTGAACAGGTGAGTGGCAATCAACAAAAAAGTGAAAATTTCAAAATTTCTACTTTTTACCTTTTTTGTGTTTCCAGTTAAGGGGGTATATGAGAGGGGGGGATGAAACCAAGTGGATCACCTAGAGGACACTCGGGGCTTCCATTATCACCATCAACCACCTGCCTACCACCAGCAGGAGCGTGGGAATCCTATAGAATGCACCATGAGTCATTTTGCCCTGCACACAGGTGTTTTTCCACCCTTCTGCGACCTCTAGCGGCCGGAGTATATAAGCTAGGTGGGTCAAACAAATTGCATCGTTTAGAGGACACTCAGGGCTTCCATTTGCATCATCAATCACCCGCCTACCACCAATAGGGGCGTGGCAATTCACCAAAAAACACTTTGGAATTTAACGTGTCACCCTTTTGCGGCCATTAGCGCCTAAACAGGGTGATCTAAGATGGCGCAAACTATTTGATTCATGTAGCCGCACAGGTGTACGTTAATTAGAGACATCAATCTCAGATATAGGTTGAACAGGTGAGTGGCAATCAACAAAAAAGTGAAAATTTCAAAATTTCTACTTTTTACCTTTTTTGTGTTTCCAGTTAAGGGGGTATATGAGAGGGGGGGATGAAACCAAGTGGATCACCTAGAGGACACTCGGGGCTTCCATTATCACCATCAACCACCTGCCTACCACCAGCAGGAGCGTGGGAATCCTATAGAATGCACCATGAGTCATTTTGCCCTGCACACAGGTGTTTTTCCACCCTTCTGCGACCTCTAGCGGCCGGAGTATATAAGCTAGGTGGGTCAAACAAATTGCATCGTTTAGAGGACACTCAGGGCTTCCATTTGCATCATCAATCACCCGCCTACCACCAATAGGGGCGTGGCAATTCACCAAAAAACACTTTGGAATTTAACGTGTCACCCTTTTGCGGCCATTAGCGCCTAAACAGGGTGATCTAAGATGGCGCAAACTATTTGATTCATGTAGCCGCACAGGTGCACGTTAATTAGAGACATCAATCTCAGATATAGGTTGAACAGGTGAGTGGCAATCAACAAAAAAGTGAAAATTTCAAAATTTCTACTTTTTACCTTTTTTGTGTTTCCAGTTAAGGGGGTATATGAGAGGGGGGGATGAAACCAAGTGGATCACCTAGAGGACACTCGGGGCTTCCATTATCACCATCAACCACCTGCCTACCACCAGCAGGAGCGTGGGAATCCTATAGAATGCACCATGAGTCATTTTGCCCTGCACACAGGTGTTTTTCCACCCTTCTGCGACCTCTAGCGGCCGGAGTATATAAGCTAGGTGGGTCAAACAAATTGCATCGTTTAGAGGACACTCAGGGCTTCCATTTGCATCATCAATCACCCGCCTACCACCAATAGGGGCGTGGCAATTCACCAAAAAACACTTTGGAATTTAACGTGTCACCCTTTTGCGGCCATTAGCGCCTAAACAGGGTGATCTAAGATGGCGCAAACTATTTGATTCATGTAGCCGCACAGGTGCACGTTAATTAGAGACATCAATCTCAGATATAGGTTGAACAGGTGAGTGGCAATCAACAAAAAAGTGAAAATTTCAAAATTTCTACTTTTTACCTTTTTTGTGTTTCCAGTTAAGGGGGTATATGAGAGGGGGGGATGAAACCAAGTGGATCACCTAGAGGACACTCGGGGCTTCCATTATCACCATCAACCACCTGCCTACCACCAGCAGGAGCGTGGGAATCCTATAGAATGCACCATGAGTCATTTTGCCCTGCACACAGGTGTTTTTCCACCCTTCTGCGACCTCTAGCGGCCGGAGTATATAAGCTAGGTGGGTCAAACAAATTGCATCGTTTAGAGGACACTCAGGGCTTCCATTTGCATCATCAATCACCCGCCTACCACCAATAGGGGCGTGGCAATTCACCAAAAAACACTTTGGAATTTAACGTGTC
Organism: Bactrocera oleae; assembly: GCF_042242935.1. NCBI lineage: Eukaryota > Metazoa > Arthropoda > Insecta > Diptera > Tephritidae > Bactrocera > Bactrocera oleae. The sequence continues at coordinate 37,781,106 of NC_091541.1, forward strand.
ACCCTTTTGCGGCCATTAGCGCCTAAACAGGGTGATCTAAGATGGCGCAAACTATTTGATTCATGTAGCCGCACAGGTGCACGTTAATTAGAGACATCAATCTCAGATATAGGTTGAACAGGTGAGTGGCAATCAACAAAAAAGTGAAAATTTCAAAATTTCTACTTTTTACCTTTTTTGTGTTTCCAGTTAAGGGGGTATATGAGAGGGGGGGATGAAACTAAGTGCATCACCTAGAGGACACTCGGGGCTTCCATTATCACCATCAACCACCTGCCTACCACCAGCAGGAGCGTGGGAATCCTATAGAATGCACCATGAGTCATTTTGCCCTGCACACAGGTGTTTTTCCACCCTTCTGCGACCTCTAGCGGCCGGAGTATATAAGCTAGGTGGGTCAAACAAATTGCATCGTTTAGAGGACACTCAGGGCTTCCATTTGCATCATCAATCACCCGCCTACTACCAATAGGGGCGTGGCAATTCACCAAAAAACACTTTGGAATTTAACGTGTCACCCTTTTGCGGCCATTAGCGCCTAAACAGGGTGATCTAAGATGGCGCAAACTATTTGATTCATGTAGCCGCACAGGTGCACGTTAATTAGAGACATCAATCTCAGATATAGGTTGAACAGGTGAGTGGCAATCAACAAAAAAGTGAAAATTTCAAAATTTCTACTTTTTACCTTTTTTGTGTTTCCAGTTAAGGGGGTATATGAGAGGGGGGGATGAAACCAAGTGGATCACCTAGAGGACACTCGGGGCTTCCATTATCACCATCAACCACCTGCCTACCACCAGCAGGAGCGTGGGAATCCTATAGAATGCACCATGAGTCATTTTGCCCTGCACACAGGTGTTTTTCCACCCTTCTGCGACCTCTAGCGGCCGGAGTATATAAGCTAGGTGGGTCAAACAAATTGCATCGTTTAGAGGACACTCAGGGCTTCCATTTGCATCATCAATCACCCGCCTACCACCAATAGGGGCGTGGCAATTCACCAAAAAACACTTTGGAATTTAACGTGTCACCCTTTTGCGGCCATTAGCGCCTAAACAGGGTGATCTAAGATGGCGCAAACTATTTGATTCATGTAGCCGCACAGGTGCACGTTAATTAGAGACATCAATCTCAGATATAGGTTGAACAGGTGAGTGGCAATCAACAAAAAAGTGAAAATTTCAAAATTTCTACTTTTTACCTTTTTTGTGTTTCCAGTTAAGGGGGTATATGAGAGGGGGGGATGAAACCAAGTGGATCACCTAGAGGACACTCGGGGCTTCCATTATCACCATCAACCACCTGCCTACCACCAGCAGGAGCGTGGGAATCCTATAGAATGCACCATGAGTCATTTTGCCCTGCACACAGGTGTTTTTCCACCCTTCTGCGACCTCTAGCGGCCGGAGTATATAAGCTAGGTGGGTCAAACAAATTGCATCGTTTAGAGGACACTCATCAATCACCCGCCTACCACCAATAGGGGCGTGGCAATTCACCAAAAAACACTTTGGAATTTAACGTGTCACCCTTTTGCGGCCATTAGCGCCTAAACAGGGTGATCTAAGATGGCGTGATCTACCACCAGCAGGAGCGTGGGAATCCTATAGAATGCACCATGAGTCATTTTGCCCTGCACACAGGTGTTTTTCCACCCTTCTGCGACCTCTAGCGGCCGGAGTATATAAGCTAGGTGGGTCAAACAAATTGCATCGTTTAGAGGACACTCAGGGCTTCCATTTGCATCATCAATCACCCGCCTACCACCAATAGGGGCGTGGCAATTCACCAAAAAACACTTTGGAATTTAACGTGTCACCCTTTTGCGGCCATTAGCGCCTAAACAGGGTGATCTAAGATGGCGCAAACTATTTGATTCATGTAGCCGCACAGGTGCACGTTAATTAGAGACATCAATCTACTAGGGCGCTCCGTTTACGCCTTACTTCGTAAGGCGCAAACTGCGCTAGTTTTTTCAACCTCTAGCTAATTCTTCTTTGGAACGCACATTGTATATATTTCTTCTGTGCGTGTGTATGTCACTAAACTCCTCCTAGACGGCTGGACCGATTTTGATGAAATTTTTTTTGTAAGTTCAAGGGACGTCGAGGATGGCTTAGATTCACAATTCGATCAACTAGATAATGTTTTAACAATGAATTTATTTATTATTTAAATTGTTGTTGATGTTAGAACGTTTTACATAGAATTTCGGCAGACTACGCTGCAGTTGTGTCAGATATTCAAAAGTTAAAGATTTAAAAATTCATCACTTTCGCTGTAAGAGTTGGCGTTATAAATTAGCGCCATCTGTACTTCATCTCTTTAACTTGATATTGAAACAGATAAAAATCATATGCTCTTAGTACTCCTAGACTTTCTATTATTCTATTGTTATTTTCGTTGTCATCTTATGATGTTTTACATTAGGGGGGGAGAGGGTTGAATCATGTTTGAAGTGTGTCTAAAAAATGATACTTTTTGAGTGAGATTTATAACAACCAACCTAACCTAAAAATTTATTTGTGTAGTTCATTAACTTCATAATAAATTTTTTAAATTGTTTTTACTATTCATGTTTTAAATGAAAAAAACTATTAAAAAACTAGAAAAAAATTCTATTAAAAATCATTTAATTTAAAAAAAATTATTCATTTTCCAAATTAAGAAGCAAGAAAATAAAATTACCCGTTTTTCATCTAAGATTTGTAACAATAAATCGTTTTCGGTGATAATTAAAAATTTTATTTTCAATAAATAACTCATATTCGTTGTGGATTACTCGGTTTATTTTGTATACATTTTTAATTAAATTTACACATGGGTTTGTTAACAACCACCCTAATCTAAAAATTATTTTTATAGTTTATTGATTCCATAACGCATAAATCTTTTTTGTTAATTATTTAAAATTTCATTCTCAATAAAAAAACTCACATTCGTTGCGTATTATATTACAGTATTTTTTTTATATATATATATATTTGATTCATGTAGCCGCACAGGTGCACGTTAATTAGAGACATCAATCTCAGATATAGGTTGAACAGGTGAGTGGCAATCAACAAAAAAGTGAAAATTTCAAAATTTCTACTTTTTACCTTTTTTGTGTTTCCAGTTAAGGGGGTATATGAGAGGGGGGGATGAAACCAAGTGGATCACCTAGAGGACACTCGGGGCTTCCATTATCACCATCAACCACCTGCCTACCACCAGCAGGAGCGTGGGAATCCTATAGAATGCACCATGAGTCATTTTGCCCTGCACACAGGTGTTTTTCCACCCTTCTGCGACCTCTAGCGGCCGGAGTATATAAGCTAGGTGGGTCAAACAAATTGCATCGTTTAGAGGACACTCAGGGCTTCCATTTGCATCATCAATCACCCGCCTACCACCAATAGGGGCGTGGCAATTCACCAAAAAACACTTTGGAATTTAACGTGTCACCCTTTTGCGGCCATTAGCGCCTAAACAGGGTGATCTAAGATGGCGCAAACTATTTGATTCATGTAGCCGCACAGGTGCACGTTAATTAGAGACATCAATCTCAGATATAGGTTGAACAGGTGAGTGGCAATCAACAAAAAAGTGAAAATTTCAAAATTTCTACTTTTTACCTTTTTTGTGTTTCCAGTTAAGGGGGTATATGAGAGGGGGGGATGAAACCAAGTGGATCACCTAGAGGACACTCGGGGCTTCCATTATCACCATCAACCACCTGCCTACCACCAGCAGGAGCGTGGGAATCCTATAGAATGCACCATGAGTCATTTTGCCCTGCACACAGGTGTTTTTCCACCCTTCTGCGACCTCTAGCGGCCGGAGTATATAAGCTAGGTGGGTCAAACAAATTGCATCGTTTAGAGGACACTCAGGGCTTCCATTTGCATCATCAATCACCCGCCTACCACCAATAGGGGCGTGGCAATTCACCAAAAAACACTTTGGAATTTAACGTGTCACCCTTTTGCGGCCATTAGCGCCTAAACAGGGTGATCTAAGATGGCGCAAACTATTTGATTCATGTAGCCGCACAGGTGCACGTTAATTAGAGACATCAATCTCAGATATAGGTTGAACAGGTGAGTGGCAATCAACAAAAAAGTGAAAATTTCAAAATTTCTACTTTTTACCTTTTTTGTGTTTCCAGTTAAGGGGGTATATGAGAGGGGGGGATGAAACCAAGTGGATCACCTAGAGGACACTCGGGGCTTCCATTATCACCATCAACCACCTGCCTACCACCAGCAGGAGCGTGGGAATCCTATAGAATGCACCATGAGTCATTTTGCCCTGCACACAGGTGTTTTTCCACCCTTCTGCGACCTCTAGCGGCCGGAGTATATAAGCTAGGTGGGTCAAACAAATTGCATCGTTTAGAGGACACTCATCAATCACCCGCCTACCACCAATAGGGGCGTGGCAATTCACCAAAAAACACTTTGGAATTTAACGTGTCACCCTTTTGCGGCCATTAGCGCCTAAACAGGGTGATCTAAGATGGCGTGATCTACCACCAGCAGGAGCGTGGGAATCCTATAGAATGCACCATGAGTCATTTTGCCCTGCACACAGGTGTTTTTCCACCCTTCTGCGACCTCTAGCGGCCGGAGTATATAAGCTAGGTGGGTCAAACAAATTGCATCGTTTAGAGGACACTCAGGGCTTCCATTTGCATCATCAATCACCCGCCTACCACCAATAGGGGCGTGGCAATTCACCAAAAAACACTTTGGAATTTAACGTGTCACCCTTTTGCGGCCATTAGCGCCTAAACAGGGTGATCTAAGATGGCGCAAACTATTTGATTCATGTAGCCGCACAGGTGCACGTTAATTAGAGACATCAATCTACTAGGGCGCTCCGTTTACGCCTTACTTCGTAAGGCGCAAACTGCGCTAGTTTTTTCAACCTCTAGCTAATTCTTCTTTGGAACGCACATTGTATATATTTCTTCTGTGCGTGTGTATGTCACTAAACTCCTCCTAGACGGCTGGACCGATTTTGATGAAATTTTTTTTGTAAGTTCAAGGGACGTCGAGGATGGCTTAGATTCACAATTCGATCAACTAGATAATGTTTTAACAATGAATTTATTTATTATTTAAATTGTTGTTGATGTTAGAACGTTTTACATAGAATTTCGGCAGACTACGCTGCAGTTGTGTCAGATATTCAAAAGTTAAAGATTTAAAAATTCATCACTTTCGCTGTAAGAGTTGGCGTTATAAATTAGCGCCATCTGTACTTCATCTCTTTAACTTGATATTGAAACAGATAAAAATCATATGCTCTTAGTACTCCTAGACTTTCTATTATTCTATTGTTATTTTCGTTGTCATCTTATGATGTTTTACATTAGGGGGGGAGAGGGTTGAATCATGTTTGAAGTGTGTCTAAAAAATGATACTTTTTGAGTGAGATTTATAACAACCAACCTAACCTAAAAATTTATTTGTGTAGTTCATTAACTTCATAATAAATTTTTTAAATTGTTTTTACTATTCATGTTTTAAATGAAAAAAACTATTAAAAAACTAGAAAAAAATTCTATTAAAAATCATTTAATTTAAAAAAAATTATTCATTTTCCAAATTAAGAAGCAAGAAAATAAAATTACCCGTTTTTCATCTAAGATTTGTAACAATAAATCGTTTTCGGTGATAATTAAAAATTTTATTTTCAATAAATAACTCATATTCGTTGTGGATTACTCGGTTTATTTTGTATACATTTTTAATTAAATTTACACATGGGTTTGTTAACAACCACCCTAATCTAAAAATTATTTTTATAGTTTATTGATTCCATAACGCATAAATCTTTTTTGTTAATTATTTAAAATTTCATTCTCAATAAAAAAACTCACATTCGTTGCGTATTATATTACAGTATTTTTTTTATATATATATATATTTGATTCATGTAGCCGCACAGGTGCACGTTAATTAGAGACATCAATCTCAGATATAGGTTGAACAGGTGAGTGGCAATCAACAAAAAAGTGAAAATTTCAAAATTTCTACTTTTTACCTTTTTTGTGTTTCCAGTTAAGGGGGTATATGAGAGGGGGGGATGAAACCAAGTGGATCACCTAGAGGACACTCGGGGCTTCCATTATCACCATCAACCACCTGCCTACCACCAGCAGGAGCGTGGGAATCCTATAGAATGCACCATGAGTCATTTTGCCCTGCACACAGGTGTTTTTCCACCCTTCTGCGACCTCTAGCGGCCGGAGTATATAAGCTAGGTGGGTCAAACAAATTGCATCGTTTAGAGGACACTCAGGGCTTCCATTTGCATCATCAATCACCCGCCTACCACCAATAGGGGCGTGGCAATTCACCAAAAAACACTTTGGAATTTAACGTGTCACCCTTTTGCGGCCATTAGCGCCTAAACAGGGTGATCTAAGATGGCGCAAACTATTTGATTCATGTAGCCGCACAGGTGCACGTTAATTAGAGACATCAATCTCAGATATAGGTTGAACAGGTGAGTGGCAATCAACAAAAAAGTGAAAATTTCAAAATTTCTACTTTTTACCTTTTTTGTGTTTCCAGTTAAGGGGGTATATGAGAGGGGGGGATGAAACCAAGTGGATCACCTAGAGGACACTCGGGGCTTCCATTATCACCATCAACCACCTGCCTACCACCAGCAGGAGCGTGGGAATCCTATAGAATGCACCATGAGTCATTTTGCCCTGCACACAGGTGTTTTTCCACCCTTCTGCGACCTCTAGCGGCCGGAGTATATAAGCTAGGTGGGTCAAACAAATTGCATCGTTTAGAGGACACTCAGGGCTTCCATTTGCATCATCAATCACCCGCCTACCACCAATAGGGGCGTGGCAATTTACCAAAAAACACTTTGGAATTTAACGTGTCACCCTTTTGCGGCCATTAGCGCCTAAACAGGGTGATCTAAGATGGCGCAAACTATTTGATTCATGTAGCCGCACAGGTGAACGTTAATTAGAGACATCAATCTCAGATATAGGTTGAACAGGTGAGTGGCAATCAACAAAAAAGTGAAAATTTCAAAATTTCTACTTTTTACCTTTTTTGTGTTTCCAGTTAAGGGGGTATATGAGAGGGGGGGATGAAACCAAGTGGATCACCTAGAGGACACTCGGGGCTTCCATTATCACCATCAACCACCTGCCTACCACCAGCAGGAGCGTGGGAATCCTATAGAATGCACCATGAGTCATTTTGCCCTGCACACAGGTGTTTTTCCACCCTTCTGCGACCTCTAGCGGCCGGAGTATATAAGCTAGGTGGGTCAAACAAATTGCATCGTTTAGAGGACACTCAGGGCTTCCATTTGCATCATCAATCACCCGCCTACCACCAATAGGGGCGTGGCAATTCACCAAAAAACACTTTGGAATTTAACGTGTCACCCTTTTGCGGCCATTAGCGCCTAAACAGGGTGATCTAAGATGGCGCAAACTATTTGATTCATGTAGCCGCACAGGTGCACGTTAATTAGAGACATCAATCTCAGATATAGGTTGAACAGGTGAGTGGCAATCAACAAAAAAGTGAAAATTTCAAAATTTCTACTTTTTACCTTTTTTGTGTTTCCAGTTAAGGGGGTATATGAGAGGGGGGGATGAAACCAAGTGGATCACCTAGAGGACACTCGGGGCTTCCATTATCACCATCAACCACCTGCCTACCACCAGCAGGAGCGTGGGAATCCTATAGAATGCACCATGAGTCATTTTGCCCTGCACACAGGTGTTTTTCCACCCTTCTGCGACCTCTAGCGGCCGGAGTATATAAGCTAGGTGGGTCAAACAAATTGCATCGTTTAGAGGGCACTCAGGGCTTCCATTTGCATCATCAATCACCCGCCTACCACCAATAGGGGCGTGGCAATTCACCAAAAAACACTTTGGAATTTAACGTGTCACCCTTTTGCGGCCATTAGCGCCTAAACAGGGTGATCTAAGATGGCGCAAACTATTTGATTCATGTAGCCGCACAGGTGCACGTTAATTAGAGACATCAATCTCAGATATAGGTTGAACAGGTGAGTGGCAATCAACAAAAAAGTGAAAATTTCAAAATTTCTACTTTTTACCTTTTTTGTGTTTCCAGTTAAGGGGGTATATGAGAGGGGGGGATGAAACCAAGTGGATCACCTAGAGGACACTCGGGGCTTCCATTATCACCATCAACCACCTGCCTACCACCAGCAGGAGCGTGGGAATCCTATAGAATGCACCATGAGTCATTTTGCCCTGCACACAGGTGTTTTTCCACCCTTCTGCGACCTCTAGCGGCCGGAGTATATAAGCTAGGTGGGTCAAACAAATTGCATCGTTTAGAGGACACTCAGGGCTTCCATTTGCATCATCAATCACCCGCCTACCACCAATAGGGGCGTGGCAATTCACCAAAAAACACTTTGGAATTTAACGTGTCACCCTTTTGCGGCCATTAGCGCCTAAACAGGGTGATCTAAGATGGCGCAAACTATTTGATTCATGTAGCCGCACAGGTGCACGTTAATTAGAGACATCAATCTACTAGGGCGCTCCGTTTACGCCTTACTTCGTAAGGCGCAAACTGCGCTAGTTTTTTCAACCTCTAGCTAATTCTTCTTTGGAACGCACATTGTATATATTTCTTCTGTGCGTGTGTATGTCACTGAACTCCTCCTAGACGGCTGGACCGATTTTGATGAAATTTTTTGTGTAAGTTCAAGGGACGTCGAGGATGGCTTAGATTCACAATTCGATCAACTAGATAATGTTTTAACAATGAATTTATTTATTATTTAAATTGTTGTTGATGTTAGAACGTTTTACATAGAATTTCGGCAGACTACGCTGCAGTTGTGTCAGATATTCAAAAGTTAAAGATTTAAAAATTCATCACTTTCGCTGTAAGAGTTGGCGTTATAAATTAGCGCCATCTGTACTTCATCTCTTTAACTTGATATTGAAACAGATAAAAATCATATGCTCTTAGTACTCCTAGACTTTCTATTATTCTATTGTTATTTTCGTTGTCATCTTATGATGTTTTACATTAGGGGGGGAGAGGGTTGAATCATGTTTGAAGTGTGTCTAAAAAATGATACTTTTTGAGTGAGATTTATAACAACCAACCTAACCTAAAAATTTATTTGTGTAGTTCATTAACTTCATAATAAATTTTTTAAATTGTTTTTACTATTCATGTTTTAAATGAAAAAAACTATTAAAAAACTAGAAAAAAATTCTATTAAAAATCATTTAATTTAAAAAAAAATTATTCATTTTCCAAATTAAGAAGCAAGAAAATAAAATTACCCGTTTTTCATCTAAGATTTGTAACAATAAATCGTTTTCGGTGATAATTAAAAATTTTATTTTCAATAAATAACTCATATTCGTTGTGGATTACTCGGTTTATTTTGTATACATTTTTAATTAAATTTACACATGGGTTTGTTAACAACCACCCTAATCTAAAAATTATTTTTATAGTTTATTGATTCCATAACGCATAAATCTTTTTTGTTAATTATTTAAAATTTCATTCTCAATAAAAAAACTCACATTCGTTGCGTATTATATTACAGTATTTTTTTTATATATATATATATTTGATTCATGTTGCCGCACAGGTGCACGTTAATTAGAGACATCAATCTCAGATATAGGTTGAACAGGTGAGTGGCAATCAACAAAAAAGTGAAAATTTCAAAATTTCTACTTTTTACCTTTTTTGTGTTTCCAGTTAAGGGGGTATATGAGAGGGGGGGATGAAACCAAGTGGATCACCTAGAGGACACTCGGGGCTTCCATTATCACCATCAACCACCTGCCTACCACCAGCAGGAGCGTGGGAATCCTATAGAATGCACCATGAGTCATTTTGCCCTGCACACAGGTGTTTTTCCACCCTTCTGCGACCTCTAGCGGCCGGAGTATATAAGCTAGGTGGGTCAAACAAATTGCATCGTTTAGAGGACACTCAGGGCTTCCATTTGCATCATCAATCACCCGCCTACCACCAATAGGGGCGTGGCAATTCACCAAAAAACACTTTGGAATTTAACGTGTCACCCTTTTGCGGCCATTAGCGCCTAAACAGGGTGATCTAAGATGGCGCAAACTATTTGATTCATGTAGCCGCACAGGTGCACGTTAATTAGAGACATCAATCTACTAGGGCGCTCCGTTTACGCCTTACTTCGTAAGGCGCAAACTGCGCTAGTTTTTTCAACCTCTAGCTAATTCTTCTTTGGAACGCACATTGTATATATTTCTTCTGTGCGTGTGTATGTCACTGAACTCCTCCTAGACGGCTGGACCGATTTTGATGAAATTTTTTGTGTAAGTTCAAGGGACGTCGAGGATGGCTTAGATTCACAATTCGATCAACTAGATAATGTTTTAACAATGAATTTATTTATTATTTAAATTGTTGTTGATGTTAGAACGTTTTACATAGAATTTCGGCAGACTACGCTGCAGTTGTGTCAGATATTCAAAAGTTAAAGATTTAAAAATTCATCACTTTCGCTGTAAGAGTTGGCGTTATAAATTAGCGCCATCTGTACTTCATCTCTTTAACTTGATATTGAAACAGATAAAAATCATATGCTCTTAGTACTCCTAGACTTTCTATTATTCTATTGTTATTTTCGTTGTCATCTTATGATGTTTTACATTAGGGGGGGAGAGGGTTGAATCATGTTTGAAGTGTGTCTAAAAAATGATACTTTTTGAGTGAGATTTATAACAACCAACCTAACCTAAAAATTTATTTGTGTAGTTCATTAACTTCATAATAAATTTTTTAAATTGTTTTTACTATTCATGTTTTAAATGAAAAAAACTATTAAAAAACTAGAAAAAAATTCTATTAAAAATCATTTAATTTAAAAAAAAATTATTCATTTTCCAAATTAAGAAGCAAGAAAATAAAATTACCCGTTTTTCATCTAAGATTTGTAACAATAAATCGTTTTCGGTGATAATTAAAAATTTTATTTTCAATAAATAACTCATATTCGTTGTGGATTACTCGGTTTATTTTGTATACATTTTTAATTAAATTTACACATGGGTTTGTTAACAACCACCCTAATCTAAAAATTATTTTTATAGTTTATTGATTCCATAACGCATAAATCTTTTTTGTTAATTATTTAAAATTTCATTCTCAATAAAAAAACTCACATTCGTTGCGTATTATATTACAGTATTTTTTTTATATATATATATATTTGATTCATGTTGCCGCACAGGTGCACGTTAATTAGAGACATCAATCTCAGATATAGGTTGAACAGGTGAGTGGCAATCAACAAAAAAGTGAAAATTTCAAAATTTCTACTTTTTACCTTTTTTGTGTTTCCAGTTAAGGGGGTATATGAGAGGGGGGGATGAAACCAAGTGGATCACCTAGAGGACACTCGGGGCTTCCATTATCACCATCAACCACCTGCCTACCACCAGCAGGAGCGTGGGAATCCTATAGAATGCACCATGAGTCATTTTGCCCTGCACACAGGTGTTTTTCCACCCTTCTGCGACCTCTAGCGGCCGGAGTATATAAGCTAGGTGGGTCAAACAAATTGCATCGTTTAGAGGACACTCAGGGCTTCCATTTGCATCATCAATCACCCGCCTACCACCAATAGGGGCGTGGCAATTCACCAAAAAACACTTTGGAATTTAACGTGTCACCCTTTTGCGGCCATTAGCGCCTAAACAGGGTGATCTAAGATGGCGAAAACTATTTGATTCATGTAGCCGCACAGGTGCACGTTAATTAGAGGCATCACTCTCAGATATAGGTTGAACAGGTGAGTGGCAATCAACAAAAAAGTGAAAATTTCAAAATTTCTACTTTTTACCTTTTTTGTGTTTCCAGTTAAGGGGGTATATGAGAGGGGGGATGAAACCAAGTGGATCACCTAGAGGACACTCGGGGCTTCCATTATCACCATCAACCACCTGCCTACCACCAGCAGGAGCGTGGGAATCCTATAGAATGCACCATGAGTCATTTTGCCCTGCACACAGGTGTTTTTCCACCCTTCTGCGACCTCTAGCGGCCGGAGTATATAAGCTAGGTGGGTCAAACAAATTGCATCGTTTAGAGGACACTCAGGGCTTCCATTTGCATCATCAATCACCCGCCTACCACCAATAGGGGCGTGGCAATTCACCAAAAAACACTTTGGAATTTAACGTGTCACCCTTTTGCGGCCATTAGCGCCTAAACAGGGTGATCTAAGATGGCGCAAACTATTTGATTCATGTAGCCGCACAGGTGCACGTTAATTAGAGACATCAATCTCAGATATAGGTTGAACAGGTGAGTGGCAATCAACAAAAAAGTGAAAATTTCAAAATTTCTACTTTTTACCTTTTTTGTGTTTCCAGTTAAGGGGGTATATGAGAGGGGGGGATGAAACCAAGTGGATCACCTAGAGGACACTCGGGGCTTCCATTATCACCATCAACCACCTGCCTACCACCAGCAGGAGCGTGGGAATCCTATAGAATGCACCATGAGTCATTTTGCCCTGCACACAGGTGTTTTTCCACCCTTCTGCGACCTCTAGCGGCCGGAGTATATAAGCTAGGTGGGTCAAACAAATTGCATCGTTTAGAGGACACTCAGGGCTTCCATTTGCATCATCAATCACCCGCCTACCACCAATAGGGGCGTGGCAATTCACCAAAAAACACTTTGGAATTTAACGTGTCACCCTTTTGCGGCCATTAGCGCCTAAACAGGGTGATCTAAGATGGCGAAAACTATTTGATTCATGTAGCCGCACAGGTGCACGTTAATTAGAGGCATCACTCTCAGATATAGGTTGAACAGGTGAGTGGCAATCAACAAAAAAGTGAAAATTTCAAAATTTCTACTTTTTACCTTTTTTGTGTTTCCAGTTAAGGGGGTATATGAGAGGGGGGATGAAACCAAGTGGATCACCTAGAGGACACTCGGGGCTTCCATTATCACCATCAACCACCTGCCTACCACCAGCAGGAGCGTGGGAATCCTATAGAATGCACCATGAGTCATTTTGCCCTGCACACAGGTGTTTTTCCACCCTTCTGCGACCTCTAGCGGCCGGAGTATATAAGCTAGGTGGGTCAAACAAATTGCATCGTTTAGAGGACACTCAGGGCTTCCATTTGCATCATCAATCACCCGCCTACCACCAATAGGGGCGTGGCAATTCACCAAAAAACACTTTGGAATTTAACGTGTCACCCTTTTGCGGCCATTAGCGCCTAAACAGGGTAATCTAAGATGGCGCAAACTATTTGATTCATGTAGCCGCACAGGTGCACGTTAATTAGAGACATCAATCTCAGATATAGGTTGAACAGGTGAGTGGCAATCAACAAAAAAGTGAAAATTTCAAAATTTCTACTTTTTACCTTTTTTGTGTTTCCAGTTAAGGGGGTATATGAGAGGGGGGGATGAAACCAAGTGGATCACCTAGAGGACACTCGGGGCTTCCATTATCACCATCAACCACCTGCCTACCACCAGCAGGAGCGTGGGAATCCTATAGAATGCACCATGAGTCATTTTGCCCTGCACACAGGTGTTTTTCCACCCTTCTGCGACCTCTAGCGGCCGGAGTATATAAGCTAGGTGGGTCAAACAAATTGCATCGTTTAGAGGACACTCAGGGCTTCCATTTGCATCATCAATCACCCGCCTACCACCAATAGGGGCGTGGCAATTCACCAAAAAACACTTTGGAATTTAACGTGTCACCCTTTTGCGGCCATTAGCGCCTAAACAGGGTGATCTAAGATGGCGCAAACTATTTGATTCATGTAGCCGCACAGGTGCACGTTAATTAGAGACATCAATCTCAGATATAGGTTGAACAGGTGAGTGGCAATCAACAAAAAAGTGAAAATTTCAAAATTTCTACTTTTTACCTTTTTTGTGTTTCCAGTTAAGGGGGTATATGAGAGGGGGGGATGAAACCAAGTGGATCACCTAGAGGACACTCGGGGCTTCCATTATCACCATCAACCACCTGCCTACCACCAGCAGGAGCGTGGGAATCCTATAGAATGCACCATGAGTCATTTTGCCCTGCACACAGGTGTTTTTCCACCCTTCTGCGACCTCTAGCGGCCGGAGTATATAAGCTAGGTGGGTCAAACAAATTGCATCGTTTAGAGGACACTCAGGGCTTCCATTTGCATCATCAATCACCCGCCTACCACCAATAGGGGCGTGGCAATTCACCAAAAAACACTTTGGAATTTAACGTGTCACCTTTTGCGGCCATTAGCGCCTAAACAGGGTGATCTAAGATGGCGCAAACTATTTGATTCATGTAGCCGCACAGGTGCACGTTAATTAGAGACATCAATCTCAGATATAGGTTGAACAGGTGAGTGGCAATCAACAAAAAAGTGAAAATTTCAAAATTTCTACTTTTTACCTTTTTTGTGTTTCCAGTTAAGGGGGTATATGAGAGGGGGGGATGAAACCAAGTGGATCACCTAGAGGACACTCGGGGCTTCCATTATCACCATCAACCACCTGCCTACCACCAGCAGGAGCGTGGGAATCCTATAGAATGCACCATGAGTCATTTTGCCCTGCACACAGGTGTTTTTCCACCCTTCTGCGACCTCTAGCGGCCGGAGTATATAAGCTAGGTAGGTCAAACAAATTGCATCGTTTAGAGGACACTCAGGGCTTCCATTTGCATCATCAATCACCCGCCTACCACCAATAGGGGCGTGGCAATTCACCAAAAAACACTTTGGAATTTAACGTGTCACCCTTTTGCGGCCATTAGCGCCTAAACAGGGTGATCTAAGATGGCGCAAACTATTTGATTCATGTAGCCGCACAGGTGCACGTTAATTAGAGACATCAATCTCAGATATAGGTTGAACAGGTGAGTGGCAATCAACAAAAAAGTGAAAATTTCAAAATTTCTACTTTTTACCTTTTTTGTGTTTCCAGTTAAGGGGGTATATGAGAGGGGGGGATGAAACCAAGTGGATCACCTAGAGGACACTCGGGGCTTCCACTATCACCATCAACCACCTGCCTACCACCAGCAGGAGCGTGGGAATCCTATAGAATGCACCATGAGTCATTTTGCCCTGCACACAGGTGTTTTTCCACCCTTCTGCGACCTCTAGCGGCCGGAGTATATAAGCTAGGTGGGTCAAACAAATTGCATCGTTTAGAAGACACTCAGGGCTTCCATTTGCATCATCAATCACCCGCCTACCACCAATAGGGGCGTGGCAATTCACCAAAAAACACTTTGGAATTTAACGTGTCACCCTTTTGCGGCCATTAGCGCCTAAACAGGGTGATCTAAGATGGCGCAAACTATTTGATTCATGTAGCCGCACAGGTGCACGTTAATTAGAGACATCAATCTCAGATATAGGTTGAACAGGTGAGTGGCAATCAACAAAAAAGTGAAAATTTCAAAATTTCTACTTTTTACCTTTTTTGTGTTTCCAGTTAAGGGGGTATATGAGAGGGGGGGATGAAACCAAGTGGATCACCTAGAGGACACTCGGGGCTTCCATTATCACCATGAGCAGGAGCGTGGGAATCCTATAGAATGCACCATGAGTCATTTTGCCCTGCACACAGGTGTTTTTCCACCCTTCTGCGACCTCTAGCGGCCGGAGTATATAAGCTAGGTGGGTCAAACAAATTGCATCGTTTAGAGGACACTCAGGGCTTCCATTTGCATCATCAATCACCCGCCTACTACCAATAGGGGCGTGGCAATTCACCAAAAAACACTTTGGAATTTAACGTGTCACCCTTTTGCGGCCATTAGCGCCTAAACAGGGTGATCTAAGATGGCGCAAACTATTTGATTCATGTAGCCGCACAGGTGCACGTTAATTAGAGACATCAATCTCAGATATAGGTTGAACAGGTGAGTGGCAATCAACAAAAAAGTGAAAATTTCAAAATTTCTACTTTTTACCTTTTTTGTGTTTCCAGTTTAGGGGGTATATGAGAGGGGGGGATGAAACCAAGTGGATCACCTAGAGGACACTCGGGGCTTCCATTATCACCATCAACCACCTGCCTACCACCAGCAGGAGCGTGGGAATCCTATAGAATGCACCATGAGTCATTTTGCCCTGCACACAGGTGTTTTTCCACCCTTCTGCGACCTCTAGCGGCCGGAGTATATAAGCTAGGTGGGTCAAACAAATTGCATCGTTTAGAGGACACTCAGGGCTTCCATTTGCATCATCAATCACCCGCCTACCACCAATAGGGGCGTGGCAATTCACCAAAAAACACTTTGGAATTTAACGTGTCACCCTTTTGCGGCCATTAGCGCCTAAACAGGGTGATCTAAGATGGCGCAAACTATTTGATTCATGTAGCCGCACAGGTGCACGTTAATTAGAGACATCAATCTCAGATATAGGTTGAACAGGTGAGTGGCAATCAACAAAAAAGTGAAAATTTCAAAATTTCTACTTTTTACCTTTTTTGTGTTTCCAGTTAAGGGGGTATATGAGAGGGGGGGATGAAACCAAGTGGATCACCTAGAGGACACTCGGGGCTTCCATTATCACCATCAACCACCTGCCTACCACCAGCAGGAGCGTGGGAATCCTATAGAATGCACCATGAGTCATTTTGCCCTGCACACAGGTGTTTTTCCACCCTTCTGCGACCTCTAGCGGCCGGAGTATATAAGCTAGGTGGGTCAAACAAATTGCATCGTTTAGAGGACACTCAGGGCTTCCATTTGCATTATCAATCACCCGCCTACCACCAATAGGGGCGTGGCAATTCACCAAAAAACACTTTGGAATTTAACGTGTCACCCTTTTGCGGCCATTAGCGCCTAAACAGGGTGATCTAAGATGGCGCAAACTATTTGATTCATGTAGCCGCACAGGTGCACGTTAATTAGAGACATCAATCTCAGATATAGGTTGAACAGGTGAGTGGCAATCAACAAAAAAGTGAAAATTTCAAAATTTCTACTTTTTACCTTTTTTGTGTTTCCAGTTAAGGGGGTATATGAGAGGGGGGGATGAAACCAAGTGGATCACCTAGAGGACACTCGGGGCTTCCATTATCACCATCAACCACCTGCCTACCACCAGCAGGAGCGTGGGAATCCTATAGCATGCACCATGAGTCATTTTGCCCTGCACACAGGTGTTTTTCCACCCTTCTGCGACCTCTAGCGGCCGGAGTATATAAGCTAGGTAGGTCAAACAAATTGCATCGTTTAGAGGACACTCAGGGCTTCCATTTGCATCATCAATCACCCGCCTACCACCAATAGGGGCGTGGCAATTCACCAAAAAACACTTTGGAATTTAACGTGTCACCCTTTTGCGGCCATTAGCGCCTAAACAGGGTAATCTAAGATGGCGCAAACTATTTGATTCATGTAGCCGCACAGGTGCACGTTAATTAGAGACATCAATCTCAGATATAGGTTGAACAGGTGAGTGGCAATCAACAAAAAAGTGAAAATTTCAAAATTTCTACTTTTTACCTTTTTTGTGTTTCCAGTTAAGGGGGTATATGAGAGGGGGGGATGAAACCAAGTGGATCACCTAGAGGACACTCGGGGCTTCCATTATCACCATCAACCACCTGCCTACCACCAGCAGGAGCGTGGGAATCCTATAGAATGCACCATGAGTCATTTTGCCCTGCACACAGGTGTTTTTCCACCCTTCTGCGACCTCTAGCGGCCGGAGTATATAAGCTAGGTGGGTCAAACAAATTGCATCGTTTAGAGGACACTCAGGGCTTCCATTTGCATCATCAATCACCCGCCTACCACCAATAGGGGCGTGGCAATTCACCAAAAAACACTTTGGAATTTAACGTGTCACCCTTTTGCGGCCATTAGCGCCTAAACAGGGTGATCTAAGATGGCGCAAACTATTTGATTCATGTAGCCGCACAGGTGCACGTTAATTAGAGACATCAATCTCAGATATAGGTTGAACAGGTGAGTGGCAATCAACAAAAAAGTGAAAATTTCAAAATTTCTACTTTTTACCTTTTTTGTGTTTCCAGTTAAGGGGGTATATGAGAGGGGGGGATGAAACCAAGTGGATCACCTAGAGGACACTCGGGGCTTCCATTATCACCATCAACCACCTGCCTACCACCAGCAGGAGCGTGGGAATCCTATAGAATGCACCATGAGTCATTTTGCCCTGCACACAGGTGTTTTTCCACCCTTCTGCGACCTCTAGCGGCCGGAGTATATAAGCTAGGTGGGTCAAACAAATTGCATCGTTTAGAGGACACTCAGGGCTTCCATTTGCATCATCAATCACCCGCCTACCACCAATAGGGGCGTGGCAATTCACCAAAAAACACTTTGGAATTTAACGTGTCACCCTTTTGCGGCCATTAGCGCCTAAACAGGGTGATCTAAGATGGCGCAAACTATTTGATTCATGTAGCCGCACAGGTGCACGTTAATTAGAGACATCAATCTCAGATATAGGTTGAACAGGTGAGTGGCAATCAACAAAAAAGTGAAAATTTCAAAATTTCTACTTTTTACCTTTTTTGTGTTTCCAGTTAAGGGGGTATATGAGAGGGGGGGATGAAACCAAGTGGATCACCTAGAGGACACTCGGGGCTTCCATTATCACCATCAACCACCTGCCTACCACCAGCAGGAGCGTGGGAATCCTATAGAATGCACCATGAGTCATTTTGCCCTGCACACAGGTGTTTTTCCACCCTTCTGCGACCTCTAGCGGCCGGAGTATATAAGCTAGGTGGGTCAAACAAATTGCATCGTTTAGAGGACACTCAGGGCTTCCATTTGCATCATCAATCACCCGCCTACCACCAATAGGGGCGTGGCAATTCACCAAAAAACACTTTGGAATTTAACGTGTCACCCTTTTGCGGCCATTAGCGCCTAAACAGGGTGATCTAAGATGGCGCAAACTATTTGATTCATGTAGCCGCACAGGTGCACGTTAATTAGAGACATCAATCTCAGATATAGGTTGAACAGGTGAGTGGCAATCAACAAAAAAGTGAAAATTTCAAAATTTCTACTTTTTACCTTTTTTGTGTTTCCAGTTAAGGGGGTATATGAGAGGGGGGGATGAAACCAAGTGGATCACCTAGAGGACACTCGGGGCTTCCATTATCACCATCAACCACCTGCCTACCACCAGCAGGAGCGTGGGAATCCTATAGAATGCACCATGAGTCATTTTGCCCTGCACACAGGTGTTTTTCCACCCTTCTGCGACCTCTAGCGGCCGGAGTATATAAGCTAGGTGGGTCAAACAAATTGCATCGTTTAGAGGACACTCAGGGCTTCCATTTGCATCATCAATCACCCGCCTACCACCAATAGGGGCGTGGCAATTCACCAAAAAACACTTTGGAATTTAACGTGTCACCCTTTTGCGGCCATTAGCGCCTAAACAGGGTGATCTAAGATGGCGCAAACTATTTGATTCATGTAGCCGCACAGGTGCACGTTAATTAGAGACATCAATCTCAGATATAGGTTGAACAGGTGAGTGGCAATCAACAAAAAAGTGAAAATTTCAAAATTTCTACTTTTTACCTTTTTTGTGTTTCCAGTTAAGGGGGTATATGAGAGGGGGGGATGAAACCAAGTGGATCACCTAGAGGACACTCGGGGCTTCCATTATCACCATCAACCACCTGCCTACCACCAGCAGGAGCGTGGGAATCCTATAGAATGCACCATGAGTCATTTTGCCCTGCACACAGGTGTTTTTCCACCCTTCTGCGACCTCTAGCGGCCGGAGTATATAAGCTAGGTGGGTCAAACAAATTGCATCGTTTAGAGGACACTCAGGGCTTCCATTTGCATCATCAATCACCCGCCTACCACCAATAGGGGCGTGGCAATTCACCAAAAAACACTTTGGAATTTAACGTGTCACCCTTTTGCGGCCATTAGCGCCTAAACAGGGTGATCTAAGATGGCGCAAACTATTTGATTCATGTAGCCGCACAGGTGCACGTTAATTAGAGACATCAATCTCAGATATAGGTTGAACAGGTGAGTGGCAATCAACAAAAAAGTGAAAATTTAAAATTTCTACTTTTTACCTTTTTTGTGTTTCCAGTTAAGGGGGTATATGAGAGGGGGGGATGAAACCAATTTCAAAATTTCTACTTTTTACCTTTTTTGTGTTTCCAGTTAAGGGGGTATATGAGAGGGGGGGATGAAACTAAGTGCATCACCTAGAGGACACTCGGGGCTTCCATTATCACCATCAACCACCTGCCTACCACCAGCAGGAGCGTGGGAATCCTATAGAATGCACCATGAGTCATTTTGCCCTGCACACAGGTGTTTTTCCACCCTTCTGCGACCTCTAGCGGCCGGAGTATATAAGCTAGGTGGGTCAAACAAATTGCATCGTTTAGAGGACACTCAGGGCTTCCATTTGCATCATCAATCACCCGCCTACCACCAATAGGGGCGTGGCAATTCACCAAAAAACACTTTGGAATTTAACGTGTCACCCTTTTGCGGCCATTAGCGCCTAAACAGGGTGATCTAAGATGGCGCAAACTATTTGATTCATGTAGCCGCACAGGTGCACGTTAATTAGAGACATCAATCTCAGATATAGGTTGAACAGGTGAGTGGCAATCAACAAAAAAGTGAAAATTTCAAAATTTCTACTTTTTACCTTTTTTGTGTTTCCAGTTAAGGGGGTATATGAGAGGGGGGGATGAAACCAAGTGGATCACCTAGAGGACACTCGGGGCTTCCATTATCACCATCAACCACCTGCCTACCACCAGCAGGAGCGTGGGAATCCTATAGAATGCACCATGAGTCATTTTGCCCTGCACACAGGTGTTTTTCCACCCTTCTGCGACCTCTAGCGGCCGGAGTATATAAGCTAGGTGGGTCAAACAAATTGCATCGTTTAGAGGACACTCAGGGCTTCCATTTGCATCATCAATCACCCGCCTACCACCAATAGGGGCGTGGCAATTCACCAAAAAACACTTTGGAATTTAACGTGTCACCCTTTTGCGGCCATTAGCGCCTAAACAGGGTGATCTAAGATGGCGCAAACTATTTGATTCATGTAGCCGCACAGGTGCACGTTAATTAGAGACATCAATCTCAGATATAGGTTGAACAGGTGAGTGGCAATCAACAAAAAAGTGAAAATTTCAAAATTTCTACTTTTTACCTTTTTTGTGTTTCCAGTTAAGGGGGTATATGAGAGGGGGGGATGAAACCAAGTGGATCACCTAGAGGACACTCGGGGCTTCCATTATCACCATCAACCACCTGCCTACCACCAGCAGGAGCGTGGGAATCCTATAGAATGCACCATGAGTCATTTTGCCCTGCACACAGGTGTTTTTCCACCCTTCTGCGACCTCTAGCGGCCGGAGTATATAAGCTAGGTGGGTCAAACAAATTGCATCGTTTAGAGGACACTCAGGGCTTCCATTTGCATCATCAATCACCCGCCTACCACCAATAGGGGCGTGGCAATTCACCAAAAAACACTTTGGAATTTAACGTGTCACCCTTTTGCGGCCATTAGCGCCTAAACAGGGTGATCTAAGATGGCGCAAACTATTTGATTCATGTAGCCGCACAGGTGCACGTTAATTAGAGACATCAATCTCAGATATAGGTTGAACAGGTGAGTGGCAATCAACAAAAAAGTGAAAATTTCAAAATTTCTACTTTTTACCTTTTTTGTGTTTCCAGTTAAGGGGGTATATGAGAGGGGGGGATGAAACCAAGTGGATCACCTAGAGGACACTCGGGGCTTCCATTATCACCATCAACCACCTGCCTACCACCAGCAGGAGCGTGGGAATCCTATAGAATGCACCATGAGTCATTTTGCCCTGCACACAGGTGTTTTTCCACCCTTCTGCGACCTCTAGCGGCCGGAGTATATAAGCTAGGTAGGTCAAACAAATTGCATCGTTTAGAGGACACTCAGGGCTTCCATTTGCATCATCAATCACCCGCCTACCACCAATAGGGGCGTGGCAATTCACCAAAAAACACTTTGGAATTTAACGTGTCACCCTTTTGCGGCCATTAGCGCCTAAACAGGGTAATCTAAGATGGCGCAAACTATTTGATTCATGTAGCCGCACAGGTGCACGTTAATTAGAGACATCAATCTCAGATATAGGTTGAACAGGTGAGTGGCAATCAACAAAAAAGTGAAAATTTCAAAATTTCTACTTTTTACCTTTTTTGTGTTTCCAGTTAAGGGGGTATATGAGAGGGGGGGATGAAACCAAGTGGATCACCTAGAGGACACTCGGGGCTTCCATTATCACCATCAACCACCTGCCTACCACCAGCAGGAGCGTGGGAATCCTATAGAATGCACCATGAGTCATTTTGCCCTGCACACAGGTGTTTTTCCACCCTTCTGCGACCTCTAGCGGCCGGAGTATATAAGCTAGGTGGGTCAAACAAATTGCATCGTTTAGAGGACACTCAGGGCTTCCATTTGCATCATCAATCACCCGCCTACCACCAATAGGGGCGTGGCAATTCACCAAAAAACACTTTGGAATTTAACGTGTCACCCTTTTGCGGCCATTAGCGCCTAAACAGGGTGATCTAAGATGGCGCAAACTATTTGATTCATGTAGCCGCACAGGTGCACGTTAATTAGAGACATCAATCTCAGATATAGGTTGAACAGGTGAGTGGCAATCAACAAAAAAGTGAAAATTTCAAAATTTCTACTTTTTACCTTTTTTGTGTTTCCAGTTAAGGGGGTATATGAGAGGGGGGGATGAAACCAAGTGGATCACCTAGAGGACACTCGGGGCTTCCACTATCACCATCAACCACCTGCCTACCACCAGCAGGAGCGTGGGAATCCTATAGAATGCACCATGAGTCATTTTGCCCTGCACACAGGTGTTTTTCCACCCTTCTGCGACCTCTAGCGGCCGGAGTATATAAGCTAGGTGGGTCAAACAATATGCATCGTTTAGAAGACACTCAGGGCTTCCATTTGCATCATCAATCACCCGCCTACCACCAATAGGGGCGTGGCAATTCACCAAAAAACACTTTGGAATTTAACGTGTCACCCTTTTGCGGCCATTAGCGCCTAAACAGGGTGATCTAAGATGGCGCAAACTATTTGATTCATGTAGCCGCACAGGTGCACGTTAATTAGAGACATCAATCTCAGATATAGGTTGAACAGGTGAGTGGCAATCAACAAAAAAGTGAAAATTTCAAAATTTCTACTTTTTACCTTTTTTGTGTTTCCAGTTAAGGGGGTATATGAGAGGGGGGGATGAAACCAAGTGGATCACCTAGAGGACACTCGGGGCTTCCATTATCACCATGAACCACCTGCCTACCACCAGCAGGAGCGTGGGAATCCTATAGAATGCACCATGAGTCATTTTGCCCTGCACACAGGTGTTTTTCCACCCTTCTGCGACCTCTAGCGGCCGGAGTATATAAGCTAGGTGGGTCAAACAAATTGCATCGTTTAGAGGACACTCAGGGCTTCCATTTGCATCATCAATCACCCGCCTACCACCAATAGGGGCGTGGCAATTCACCAAAAAACACTTTGGAATTTAACGTGTCACCCTTTTGCGGCCATTAGCGCCTAAACAGGGTGATCTAAGATGGCGCAAACTATTTGATTCATGTAGCCGCACAGGTGCACGTTAATTAGAGACATCAATCTCAGATATAGGTTGAACAGGTGAGTGGCAATCAACAAAAAAGTGAAAATTTCAAAATTTCTACTTTTTACCTTTTTTGTGTTTCCAGTTAAGGGGGTATATGAGAGGGGGGGATGAAACCAAGTGGATCACCTAGAGGACACTCGGGGCTTCCATTATCACCATCAACCACCTGCCTACCACCAGCAGGAGCGTGGGAATCCTATAGAATGCACCATGAGTCATTTTGCCCTGCACACAGGTGTTTTTCCACCCTTCTGCGACCTCTAGCGGCCGGAGTATATAAGCTAGGTGGGTCAAACAAATTGCATCGTTTAGAGGACACTCAGGGCTTCCATTTGCATCATCAATCACCCGCCTACCACCAATAGGGGCGTGGCAATTCACCAAAAAACACTTTGGAATTTAACGTGTCACCCTTTTGCGGCCATTAGCGCCTAAACAGGGTGATCTAAGATGGCGCAAACTATTTGATTCATGTAGCCGCACAGGTGCACGTTAATTAGAGACATCAATCTCAGATATAGGTTGAACAGGTGAGTGGCAATCAACAAAAAAGTGAAAATTTCAAAATTTCTACTTTTTACCTTTTTTGTGTTTCCAGTTAAGGGGGTATATGAGAGGGGGGGATGAAACCAAGTGGATCACCTAGAGGACACTCGGGGCTTCCATTATCACCATCAACCACCTGCCTACCACCAGCAGGAGCGTGGGAATCCTATAGAATGCACCATGAGTCATTTTGCCCTGCACACAGGTGTTTTTCCACCCTTCTGCGACCTCTAGCGGCCGGAGTATATAAGCTAGGTGGGTCAAACAAATTGCATCGTTTAGAGGACACTCAGGGCTTCCATTTGCATCATCAATCACCCGCCTACCACCAATAGGGGCGTGGCAATTCACCAAAAAACACTTTGGAATTTAACGTGTCACCCTTTTGCGGCCATTAGCGCCTAAACAGGGTGATCTAAGATGGCGCAAACTATTTGATTCATGTAGCCGCACAGGTGCACGTTAATTAGAGACATCAATCTCAGATATAGGTTGAACAGGTGAGTGGCAATCAACAAAAAAGTGAAAATTTCAAAATTTCTACTTTTTACCTTTTTTGTGTTTCCAGTTAAGGGGGTATATGAGAGGGGGGGATGAAACTAAGTGCATCACCTAGAGGACACTCGGGGCTTCCATTATCACCATCAACCACCTGCCTACCACCAGCAGGAGCGTGGGAATCCTATAGAATGCACCATGAGTCATTTTGCCCTGCACACAGGTGTTTTTCCACCCTTCTGCGACCTCTAGCGGCCGGAGTATATAAGCTAGGTGGGTCAAACAAATTGCATCGTTTAGAGGACACTCAGGGCTTCCATTTGCATCATCAATCACCCGCCTACTACCAATAGGGGCGTGGCAATTCACCAAAAAACACTTTGGAATTTAACGTGTCACCCTTTTGCGGCCATTAGCGCCTAAACAGGGTGATCTAAGATGGCGCAAACTATTTGATTCATGTAGCCGCACAGGTGCACGTTAATTAGAGACATCAATCTCAGATATAGGTTGAACAGGTGAGTGGCAATCAACAAAAAAGTGAAAATTTCAAAATTTCTACTTTTTACCTTTTTTGTGTTTCCAGTTAAGGGGGTATATGAGAGGGGGGGATGAAACCAAGTGGATCACCTAGAGGACACTCGGGGCTTCCATTATCACCATCAACCACCTGCCTACCACCAGCAGGAGCGTGGGAATCCTATAGAATGCACCATGAGTCATTTTGCCCTGCACACAGGTGTTTTTCCACCCTTCTGCGACCTCTAGCGGCCGGAGTATATAAGCTAGGTGGGTCAAACAAATTGCATCGTTTAGAGGACACTCAGGGCTTCCATTTGCATCATCAATCACCCGCCTACCACCAATAGGGGCGTGGCAATTCACCAAAAAACACTTTGGAATTTAACGTGTCACCCTTTTGCGGCCATTAGCGCCTAAACAGGGTGATCTAAGATGGCGCAAACTATTTGATTCATGTAGCCGCACAGGTGCACGTTAATTAGAGACATCAATCTCAGATATAGGTTGAACAGGTGAGTGGCAATCAACAAAAAAGTGAAAATTTCAAAATTTCTACTTTTTACCTTTTTTGTGTTTCCAGTTAAGGGGTTATATGAGAGGGGGGGATGAAACCAAGTGGATCACCTAGAGGACACTCGGGGCTTCCATTATCACCATCAACCACCTGCCTACCACCAGCAGGAGCGTGGGAATCCTATAGAATGCACCATGAGTCATTTTGCCCTGCACACAGGTGTTTTTCCACCCTTCTGCGACCTCTAGCGGCCGGAGTATATAAGCTAGGTGGGTCAAACAAATTGCATCGTTTAGAGGACACTCATCAATCACCCGCCTACCACCAATAGGGGCGTGGCAATTCACCAAAAAACACTTTGGAATTTAACGTGTCACCCTTTTGCGGCCATTAGCGCCTAAACAGGGTGATCTAAGATGGCGTGATCTACCACCAGCAGGAGCGTGGGAATCCTATAGAATGCACCATGAGTCATTTTGCCCTGCACACAGGTGTTTTTCCACCCTTCTGCGACCTCTAGCGGCCGGAGTATATAAGCTAGGTGGGTCAAACAAATTGCATCGTTTAGAGGACACTCAGGGCTTCCATTTGCATCATCAATCACCCGCCTACCACCAATAGGGGCGTGGCAATTCACCAAAAAACACTTTGGAATTTAACGTGTCACCCTTTTGCGGCCATTAGCGCCTAAACAGGGTGATCTAAGATGGCGCAAACTATTTGATTCATGTAGCCGCACAGGTGCACGTTAATTAGAGACATCAATCTACTAGGGCGCTCCGTTTACGCCTTACTTCGTAAGGCGCAAACTGCGCTAGTTTTTTCAACCTCTAGCTAATTCTTCTTTGGAACGCACATTGTATATATTTCTTCTGTGCGTGTGTATGTCACTAAACTCCTCCTAGACGGCTGGACCGATTTTGATGAAATTTTTTTTGTAAGTTCAAGGGACGTCGAGGATGGCTTAGATTCACAATTCGATCAACTAGATAATGTTTTAACAATGAATTTATTTATTATTTAAATTGTTGTTGATGTTAGAACGTTTTACATAGAATTTCGGCAGACTACGCTGCAGTTGTGTCAGATATTCAAAAGTTAAAGATTTAAAAATTCATCACTTTCGCTGTAAGAGTTGGCGTTATAAATTAGCGCCATCTGTACTTCATCTCTTTAACTTGATATTGAAACAGATAAAAATCATATGCTCTTAGTACTCCTAGACTTTCTATTATTCTATTGTTATTTTCGTTGTCATCTTATGATGTTTTACATTAGGGGGGGAGAGGGTTGAATCATGTTTGAAGTGTGTCTAAAAAATGATACTTTTTGAGTGAGATTTATAACAACCAACCTAACCTAAAAATTTATTTGTGTAGTTCATTAACTTCATAATAAATTTTTTAAATTGTTTTTACTATTCATGTTTTAAATGAAAAAAACTATTAAAAAACTAGAAAAAAATTCTATTAAAAATCATTTAATTTAAAAAAAATTATTCATTTTCCAAATTAAGAAGCAAGAAAATAAAATTACCCGTTTTTCATCTAAGATTTGTAACAATAAATCGTTTTCGGTGATAATTAAAAATTTTATTTTCAATAAATAACTCATATTCGTTGTGGATTACTCGGTTTATTTTGTATACATTTTTAATTAAATTTACACATGGGTTTGTTAACAACCACCCTAATCTAAAAATTATTTTTATAGTTTATTGATTCCATAACGCATAAATCTTTTTTGTTAATTATTTAAAATTTCATTCTCAATAAAAAAACTCACATTCGTTGCGTATTATATTACAGTATTTTTTTTATATATATATATATTTGATTCATGTAGCCGCACAGGTGCACGTTAATTAGAGACATCAATCTCAGATATAGGTTGAACAGGTGAGTGGCAATCAACAAAAAAGTGAAAATTTCAAAATTTCTACTTTTTACCTTTTTTGTGTTTCCAGTTAAGGGGGTATATGAGAGGGGGGGATGAAACCAAGTGGATCACCTAGAGGACACTCGGGGCTTCCATTATCACCATCAACCACCTGCCTACCACCAGCAGGAGCGTGGGAATCCTATAGAATGCACCATGAGTCATTTTGCCCTGCACACAGGTGTTTTTCCACCCTTCTGCGACCTCTAGCGGCCGGAGTATATAAGCTAGGTGGGTCAAACAAATTGCATCGTTTAGAGGACACTCAGGGCTTCCATTTGCATCATCAATCACCCGCCTACCACCAATAGGGGCGTGGCAATTCACCAAAAAACACTTTGGAATTTAACGTGTCACCCTTTTGCGGCCATTAGCGCCTAAACAGGGTGATCTAAGATGGCGCAAACTATTTGATTCATGTAGCCGCACAGGTGCACGTTAATTAGAGACATCAATCTCAGATATAGGTTGAACAGGTGAGTGGCAATCAACAAAAAAGTGAAAATTTCAAAATTTCTACTTTTTACCTTTTTTGTGTTTCCAGTTAAGGGGGTATATGAGAGGGGGGGATGAAACCAAGTGGATCACCTAGAGGACACTCGGGGCTTCCATTATCACCATCAACCACCTGCCTACCACCAGCAGGAGCGTGGGAATCCTATAGAATGCACCATGAGTCATTTTGCCCTGCACACAGGTGTTTTTCCACCCTTCTGCGACCTCTAGCGGCCGGAGTATATAAGCTAGGTGGGTCAAACAAATTGCATCGTTTAGAGGACACTCAGGGCTTCCATTCGCATCATCAATCACCCGCCTACCACCAATAGGGGCGTGGCAATTTACCAAAAAACACTTTGGAATTTAACGTGTCACCCTTTTGCGGCCATTAGCGCCTAAACAGGGTGATCTAAGATGGCGCAAACTATTTGATTCATGTAGCCGCACAGGTGAACGTTAATTAGAGACATCAATCTCAGATATAGGTTGAACAGGTGAGTGGCAATCAACAAAAAAGTGAAAATTTCAAAATTTCTACTTTTTACCTTTTTTGTGTTTCCAGTTAAGGGGGTATATGAGAGGGGGGGATGAAACCAAGTGGATCACCTAGAGGACACTCGGGGCTTCCATTATCACCATCAACCACCTGCCTACCACCAGCAGGAGCGTGGGAATCCTATAGAATGCACCATGAGTCATTTTGCCCTGCACACAGGTGTTTTTCCACCCTTCTGCGACCTCTAGCGGCCGGAGTATATAAGCTAGGTGGGTCAAACAAATTGCATCGTTTAGAGGACACTCAGGGCTTCCATTTGCATCATCAATCACCCGCCTACCACCAATAGGGGCGTGGCAATTCACCAAAAAACACTTTGGAATTTAACGTGTCACCCTTTTGCGGCCATTAGCGCCTAAACAGGGTGATCTAAGATGGCGCAAACTATTTGATTCATGTAGCCGCACAGGTGCACGTTAATTAGAGACATCAATCTCAGATATAGGTTGAACAGGTGAGTGGCAATCAACAAAAAAGTGAAAATTTCAAAATTTCTACTTTTTACCTTTTTTGTGTTTCCAGTTAAGGGGGTATATGAGAGGGGGGGATGAAACCAAGTGGATCACCTAGAGGACACTCGGGGCTTCCATTATCACCATCAACCACCTGCCTACCACCAGCAGGAGCGTGGGAATCCTATAGAATGCACCATGAGTCATTTTGCCCTGCACACAGGTGTTTTTCCACCCTTCTGCGACCTCTAGCGGCCGGAGTATATAAGCTAGGTGGGTCAAACAAATTGCATCGTTTAGAGGGCACTCAGGGCTTCCATTTGCATCATCAATCACCCGCCTACCACCAATAGGGGCGTGGCAATTCACCAAAAAACACTTTGGAATTTAACGTGTCACCCTTTTGCGGCCATTAGCGCCTAAACAGGGTGATCTAAGATGGCGCAAACTATTTGATTCATGTAGCCGCACAGGTGCACGTTAATTAGAGACATCAATCTCAGATATAGGTTGAACAGGTGAGTGGCAATCAACAAAAAAGTGAAAATTTCAAAATTTCTACTTTTTACCTTTTTTGTGTTTCCAGTTAAGGGGGTATATGAGAGGGGGGGATGAAACCAAGTGGATCACCTAGAGGACACTCGGGGCTTCCATTATCACCATCAACCACCTGCCTACCACCAGCAGGAGCGTGGGAATCCTATAGAATGCACCATGAGTCATTTTGCCCTGCACACAGGTGTTTTTCCACCCTTCTGCGACCTCTAGCGGCCGGAGTATATAAGCTAGGTGGGTCAAACAAATTGCATCGTTTAGAGGACACTCAGGGCTTCCATTTGCATCATCAATCACCCGCCTACCACCAATAGGGGCGTGGCAATTCACCAAAAAACACTTTGGAATTTAACGTGTCACCCTTTTGCGGCCATTAGCGCCTAAACAGGGTGATCTAAGATGGCGCAAACTATTTGATTCATGTAGCCGCACAGGTGCACGTTAATTAGAGACATCAATCTACTAGGGCGCTCCGTTTACGCCTTACTTCGTAAGGCGCAAACTGCGCTAGTTTTTTCAACCTCTAGCTAATTCTTCTTTGGAACGCACATTGTATATATTTCTTCTGTGCGTGTGTATGTCACTAAACTCCTCCTAGACGGCTGGACCGATTTTGATGAAATTTTTTTTGTAAGTTCAAGGGACGTCGAGGATGGCTTAGATTCACAATTCGATCAACTAGATAATGTTTTAACAATGAATTTATTTATTATTTAAATTGTTGTTGATGTTAGAACGTTTTACATAGAATTTCGGCAGACTACGCTGCAGTTGTGTCAGATATTCAAAAGTTAAAGATTTAAAAATTCATCACTTTCGCTGTAAGAGTTGGCGTTATAAATTAGCGCCATCTGTACTTCATCTCTTTAACTTGATATTGAAACAGATAAAAATCATATGCTCTTAGTACTCCTAGACTTTCTATTATTCTATTGTTATTTTCGTTGTCATCTTATGATGTTTTACATTAGGGGGGGAGAGGGTTGAATCATGTTTGAAGTGTGTCTAAAAAATGATACTTTTTGAGTGAGATTTATAACAACCAACCTAACCTAAAAATTTATTTGTGTAGTTCATTAACTTCATAATAAATTTTTTAAATTGTTTTTACTATTCATGTTTTAAATGAAAAAAACTATTAAAAAACTAGAAAAAAATTCTATTAAAAATCATTTAATTTAAAAAAAAATTATTCATTTTCCAAATTAAGAAGCAAGAAAATAAAATTACCCGTTTTTCATCTAAGATTTGTAACAATAAATCGTTTTCGGTGATAATTAAAAATTTTATTTTCAATAAATAACTCATATTCGTTGTGGATTACTCGGTTTATTTTGTATACATTTTTAATTAAATTTACACATGGGTTTGTTAACAACCACCCTAATCTAAAAATTATTTTTATAGTTTATTGATTCCATAACGCATAAATCTTTTTTGTTAATTATTTAAAATTTCATTCTCAATAAAAAAACTCACATTCGTTGCGTATTATATTACAGTATTTTTTTTATATATATATATATTTGATTCATGTTGCCGCACAGGTGCACGTTAATTAGAGACATCAATCTCAGATATAGGTTGAACAGGTGAGTGGCAATCAACAAAAAAGTGAAAATTTCAAAATTTCTACTTTTTACCTTTTTTGTGTTTCCAGTTAAGGGGGTATATGAGAGGGGGGGATGAAACCAAGTGGATCACCTAGAGGACACTCGGGGCTTCCATTATCACCATCAACCACCTGCCTACCACCAGCAGGAGCGTGGGAATCCTATAGAATGCACCATGAGTCATTTTGCCCTGCACACAGGTGTTTTTCCACCCTTCTGCGACCTCTAGCGGCCGGAGTATATAAGCTAGGTGGGTCAAACAAATTGCATCGTTTAGAGGACACTCAGGGCTTCCATTTGCATCATCAATCACCCGCCTACCACCAATAGGGGCGTGGCAATTCACCAAAAAACACTTTGGAATTTAACGTGTCACCCTTTTGCGGCCATTAGCGCCTAAACAGGGTGATCTAAGATGGCGCAAACTATTTGATTCATGTAGCCGCACAGGTGCACGTTAATTAGAGACATCAATCTCAGATATAGGTTGAACAGGTGAGTGGCAATCAACAAAAAAGTGAAAATTTCAAAATTTCTACTTTTTACCTTTTTTGTGTTTCCAGTTAAGGGGGTATATGAGAGGGGGGGATGAAACCAAGTGGATCACCTAGAGGACACTCGGGGCTTCCATTATCACCATCAACCACCTGCCTACCACCAGCAGGAGCGTGGGAATCCTATAGAATGCACCATGAGTCATTTTGCCCTGCACACAGGTGTTTTTCCACCCTTCTGCGACCTCTAGCGGCCGGAGTATATAAGCTAGGTGGGTCAAACAAATTGCATCGTTTAGAGGACACTCAGGGCTTCCATTTGCATCATCAATCACCCGCCTACCACCAATAGGGGCGTGGCAATTCACCAAAAAACACTTTGGAATTTAACGTGTCACCCTTTTGCGGCCATTAGCGCCTAAACAGGGTGATCTAAGATGGCGAAAACTATTTGATTCATGTAGCCGCACAGGTGCACGTTAATTAGAGGCATCACTCTCAGATATAGGTTGAACAGGTGAGTGGCAATCAACAAAAAAGTGAAAATTTCAAAATTTCTACTTTTTACCTTTTTTGTGTTTCCAGTTAAGGGGGTATATGAGAGGGGGGATGAAACCAAGTGGATCACCTAGAGGACACTCGGGGCTTCCATTATCACCATCAACCACCTGCCTACCACCAGCAGGAGCGTGGGAATCCTATAGAATGCACCATGAGTCATTTTGCCCTGCACACAGGTGTTTTTCCACCCTTCTGCGACCTCTAGCGGCCGGAGTATATAAGCTAGGTGGGTCAAACAAATTGCATCGTTTAGAGGACACTCAGGGCTTCCATTTGCATCATCAATCACCCGCCTACCACCAATAGGGGCGTGGCAATTCACCAAAAAACACTTTGGAATTTAACGTGTCACCCTTTTGCGGCCATTAGCGCCTAAACAGGGTAATCTAAGATGGCGCAAACTATTTGATTCATGTAGCCGCACAGGTGCACGTTAATTAGAGACATCAATCTCAGATATAGGTTGAACAGGTGAGTGGCAATCAACAAAAAAGTGAAAATTTCAAAATTTCTACTTTTTACCTTTTTTGTGTTTCCAGTTAAGGGGGTATATGAGAGGGGGGGATGAAACCAAGTGGATCACCTAGAGGACACTCGGGGCTTCCATTATCACCATCAACCACCTGCCTACCACCAGCAGGAGCGTGGGAATCCTATAGAATGCACCATGAGTCATTTTGCCCTGCACACAGGTGTTTTTCCACCCTTCTGCGACCTCTAGCGGCCGGAGTATATAAGCTAGGTGGGTCAAACAAATTGCATCGTTTAGAGGACACTCAGGGCTTCCATTTGCATCATCAATCACCCGCCTACCACCAATAGGGGCGTGGCAATTCACCAAAAAACACTTTGGAATTTAACGTGTCACCCTTTTGCGGCCATTAGCGCCTAAACAGGGTGATCTAAGATGGCGCAAACTATTTGATTCATGTAGCCGCACAGGTGCACGTTAATTAGAGACATCAATCTCAGATATAGGTTGAACAGGTGAGTGGCAATCAACAAAAAAGTGAAAATTTCAAAATTTCTACTTTTTACCTTTTTTGTGTTTCCAGTTAAGGGGGTATATGAGAGGGGGGGATGAAACCAAGTGGATCACCTAGAGGACACTCGGGGCTTCCATTATCACCATCAACCACCTGCCTACCACCAGCAGGAGCGTGGGAATCCTATAGAATGCACCATGAGTCATTTTGCCCTGCACACAGGTGTTTTTCCACCCTTCTGCGACCTCTAGCGGCCGGAGTATATAAGCTAGGTGGGTCAAACAAATTGCATCGTTTAGAGGACACTCAGGGCTTCCATTTGCATCATCAATCACCCGCCTACCACCAATAGGGGCGTGGCAATTCACCAAAAAACACTTTGGAATTTAACGTGTCACCCTTTTGCGGCCATTAGCGCCTAAACAGGGTGATCTAAGATGGCGCAAACTATTTGATTCATGTAGCCGCACAGGTGCACGTTAATTAGAGACATCAATCTCAGATATAGGTTGAACAGGTGAGTGGCAATCAACAAAAAAGTGAAAATTTCAAAATTTCTACTTTTTACCTTTTTTGTGTTTCCAGTTAAGGGGGTATATGAGAGGGGGGGATGAAACCAAGTGGATCACCTAGAGGACACTCGGGGCTTCCATTATCACCATCAACCACCTGCCTACCACCAGCAGGAGCGTGGGAATCCTATAGAATGCACCATGAGTCATTTTGCCCTGCACACAGGTGTTTTTCCACCCTTCTGCGACCTCTAGCGGCCGGAGTATATAAGCTAGGTAGGTCAAACAAATTGCATCGTTTAGAGGACACTCAGGGCTTCCATTTGCATCATCAATCACCCGCCTACCACCAATAGGGGCGTGGAAATTCACCAAAAAACACTTTGGAATTTAACGTGTCACCCTTTTGCGGCCATTAGCGCCTAAACAGGGTAATCTAAGATGGCGCAAACTATTTGATTCATGTAGCCGCACAGGTGCACGTTAATTAGAGACATCAATCTCAGATATAGGTTGAACAGGTGAGTGGCAATCAACAAAAAAGTGAAAATTTCAAAATTTCTACTTTTTACCTTTTTTGTGTTTCCAGTTAAGGGGGTATATGAGAGGGGGGGATGAAACCAAGTGGATCACCTAGAGGACACTCGGGGCTTCCATTATCACCATCAACCACCTGCCTACCACCAGCAGGAGCGTGGGAATCCTATAGAATGCACCATGAGTCATTTTGCCCTGCACACAGGTGTTTTTCCACCCTTCTGCGACCTCTAGCGGCCGGAGTATATAAGCTAGGTGGGTCAAGCAAATTGCATCGTTTAGAGGACACTCAGGGCTTCCATTTGCATCATCAATCACCCGCCTACCACCAATAGGGGCGTGGCAATTCACCAAAAAACACTTTGGAATTTAACGTGTCACCCTTTTGCGGCCATTAGCGCCTAAACAGGGTGATCTAAGATGGCGCAAACTATTTGATTCATGTAGCCGCACAGGTGCACGTTAATTAGAGACATCAATCTCAGATATAGGTTGAACAGGTGAGTGGCAATCAACAAAAAAGTGAAAATTTCAAAATTTCTACTTTTTACCTTTTTTGTGTTTCCAGTTAAGGGGGTATATGAGAGGGGGGGATGAAACCAAGTGGATCACCTAGAGGACACTCGGGGCTTCCACTATCACCATCAACCACCTGCCTACCACCAGCAGGAGCGTGGGAATCCTATAGAATGCACCATGAGTCATTTTGCCCTGCACACAGGTGTTTTTCCACCCTTCTGCGACCTCTAGCGGCCGGAGTATATAAGCTAGGTGGGTCAAACAAATTGCATCGTTTAGAAGACACTCAGGGCTTCCATTTGCATCATCAATCACCCGCCTACCACCAATAGGGGCGTGGCAATTCACCAAAAAACACTTTGGAATTTAACGTGTCACCCTTTTGCGGCCATTAGCGCCTAAACAGGGTGATCTAAGATGGCGCAAACTATTTGATTCATGTAGCCGCACAGGTGCACGTTAATTAGAGACATCAATCTCAGATATAGGTTGAACAGGTGAGTGGCAATCAACAAAAAAGTGAAAATTTCAAAATTTCTACTTTTTACCTTTTTTGTGTTTCCAGTTAAGGGGGTATATGAGAGGGGGGGATGAAACCAAGTGGATCACCTAGAGGACACTCGGGGCTTCCATTATCACCATCAACCACCTGCCTACCACCAGCAGGAGCGTGGGAATCCTATAGAATGCACCATGAGTCATTTTGCCCTGCACACAGGTGTTTTTCCACCCTTCTGCGACCTCTAGCGGCCGGAGTATATAAGCTAGGTGGGTCAAACAAATTGCATCGTTTAGAAGACACTCAGGGCTTCCATTTGCATCATCAATCACCCGCCTACCACCAATAGGGGCGTGGCAATTCACCAAAAAACACTTTGGAATTTAACGTGTCACCCTTTTGCGGCCATTAGCGCCTAAACAGGGTGATCTAAGATGGCGCAAACTATTTGATTCATGTAGCCGCACAGGTGCACGTTAATTAGAGACATCAATCTCAGATATAGGTTGAACAGGTGAGTGGCAATCAACAAAAAAGTGAAAATTTCAAAATTTCTACTTTTTACCTTTTTTGTGTTTCCAGTTAAGGGGGTATATGAGAGGGGGGGATGAAACCAAGTGGATCACCTAGAGGACACTCGGGGCTTCCATTATCACCATCAACCACCTGCCTACCACCAGCAGGAGCGTGGGAATCCTATAGAATGCACCATGAGTCATTTTGCCCTGCACACAGGTGTTTTTCCACCCTTCTGCGACCTCTAGCGGCCGGAGTATATAAGCTAGGTGGGTCAAACAAATTGCATCGTTTAGAGGACACTCAGGGCTTCCATTTGCATCATCAATCACCCGCCTACCACCAATAGGGGCGTGGCAATTCACCAAAAAACACTTTGGAATTTAACGTGTCACCCTTTTGCGGCCATTAGCGCCTAAACAGGGTGATCTAAGATGGCGAAAGCTATTTGATTCATGTAGCCGCACAGGTGCACGTTAATTAGAGACATCAATCTCAGATATAGGTTGAACAGGTGAGTGGCAATCAACAAAAAAGTGAAAATTTCAAAATTTCTACTTTTTACCTTTTTTGTGTTTCCAGTTAAGGGGGTATATGAGAGGGGGGGATGAAACCAAGTGGATCACCTAGAGGACACTCGGGGCTTCCATTATCACCATCAACCACCTGCCTACCACCAGCAGGAGCGTGGGAATCCTATAGAATGCACCATGAGTCATTTTGCCCTGCACACAGGTGTTTTTCCACCCTTCTGCGACCTCTAGCGGCCGGAGTATATAAGCTAGGTGGGTCAAACAAATTGCATCGTTTAGAGGACACTCAGGGCTTCCATTTGCATCATCAATCACCCGCCTACCACCAATAGGGGCGTGGCAATTCACCAAAAAACACTTTGGAATTTAACGTGTCACCCTTTTGCGGCCATTAGCGCCTAAACAGGGTGATCTAAGATGGCGCAAACTATTTGATTCATGTAGCCGCACAGGTGCACGTTAATTAGAGACATCAATCTCAGATATAGGTTGAACAGGTGAGTGGCAATCAACAAAAAAGTGAAAATTTCAAAATTTCTACTTTTTACCTTTTTTGTGTTTC
Organism: Bactrocera oleae; assembly: GCF_042242935.1. Lineage (NCBI taxonomy): Eukaryota > Metazoa > Arthropoda > Insecta > Diptera > Tephritidae > Bactrocera > Bactrocera oleae. Next base: position 37,818,246 of record NC_091541.1, read on the forward strand.
CAGTTAAGGGGGTATATGAGAGGGGGGGATGAAACCAAGTGGATCACCTAGAGGACACTCGGGGCTTCCATTATCACCATCAACCACCTGCCTACCACCAGCAGGAGCGTGGGAATCCTATAGAATGCACCATGAGTCATTTTGCCCTGCACACAGGTGTTTTTCCACCCTTCTGCGACCTCTAGCGGCCGGAGTATATAAGCTAGGTGGGTCAAACAAATTGCATCGTTTAGAGGACACTCAGGGCTTCCATTTGCATCATCAATCACCCGCCTACCACCAATAGGGGCGTGGCAATTCACCAAAAAACACTTTGGAATTTAACGTGTCACCCTTTTGCGGCCATTAGCGCCTACACAGGGTGATCTAAGATGGCGAAAGCTATTTGATTCATGTAGCCGCACAGGTGCACGTTAATTAGAGGCATCACTCTCAGATATAGGTTGAACAGGTGAGTGGCAATCAACAAAAAAGTGAAAATTTCAAAATTTCTACTTTTTACCTTTTTTGTGTTTCCAGTTAAGGGGGTATATGAGAGGGGGGGATGAAACCAAGTGGATCACCTAGAGGACACTCGGGGCTTCCATTATCACCATCAACCACCTGCCTACCACCAGCAGGAGCGTGGGAATCCTATAGAATGCACCATGAGTCATTTTGCCCTGCACACAGGTGTTTTTCCACCCTTCTGCGACCTCTAGCGGCCGGAGTATATAAGCTAGGTAGGTCAAACAAATTGCATCGTTTAGAGGACACTCAGGGCTTCCATTTGCATCATCAATCACCCGCCTACCACCAATAGGGGCGTGGCAATTCACCAAAAAACACTTTGGAATTTAACGTGTCACCCTTTTGCGGCCATTAGCGCCTAAACAGGGTAATCTAAGATGGCGCAAACTATTTGATTCATGTAGCCGCACAGGTGCACGTTAATTAGAGACATCAATCTCAGATATAGGTTGAACAGGTGAGTGGCAATCAACAAAAAAGTGAAAATTTCAAAATTTCTACTTTTTACCTTTTTTGTGTTTCCAGTTAAGGGGGTATATGAGAGGGGGGGATGAAACCAAGTGGATCACCTAGAGGACACTCGGGGCTTCCATTATCACCATCAACCACCTGCCTACCACCAGCAGGAGCGTGGGAATCCTATAGAATGCACCATGAGTCATTTTGCCCTGCACACAGGTGTTTTTCCACCCTTCTGCGACCTCTAGCGGCCGGAGTATATAAGCTAGGTGGGTCAAACAAATTGCATCGTTTAGAAGACACTCAGGGCTTCCATTTGCATCATCAATCACCCGCCTACCACCAATAGGGGCGTGGCAATTCACCAAAAAACACTTTGGAATTTAACGTGTCACCCTTTTGCGGCCATTAGCGCCTAAACAGGGTGATCTAAGATGGCGCAAACTATTTGATTCATGTAGCCGCACAGGTGCACGTTAATTAGAGACATCAATCTCAGATATAGGTTGAACAGGTGAGTGGCAATCAACAAAAAAGTGAAAATTTCAAAATTTCTACTTTTTACCTTTTTTGTGTTTCCAGTTAAGGGGGTATATGAGAGGGGGGGATGGAACCAAGTGGATCACCTAGAGGACACTCGGGGCTTCCATTATCACCATCAACCACCTGCCTACCACCAGCAGGAGCGTGGGAATCCTATAGAATGCACCATGAGTCATTTTGCCCTGCACACAGGTGTTTTTCCACCCTTCTGCGACCTCTAGCGGCCGGAGTATATAAGCTAGGTGGGTCAAACAAATTGCATCGTTTAGAGGACACTCAGGGCTTCCATTTGCATCATCAATCACCCGCCTACCACCAATAGGGGCGTGGCAATTCACCAAAAAACACTTTGGAATTTAACGTGTCACCCTTTTGCGGCCATTAGCGCCTAAACAGGGTGATCTAAGATGGCGCAAACTATTTGATTCATGTAGCCGCACAGGTGCACGTTAATTAGAGACATCAATCTCAGATATAGGTTGAACAGGTGAGTGGCAATCAACAAAAAAGTGAAAATTTCAAAATTTCTACTTTTTACCTTTTTTGTGTTTCCAGTTAAGGGGGTATATGAGAGGGGGGGATGAAACCAAGTGGATCACCTAGAGGACACTCGGGGCTTCCATTATCACCATCAACCACCTGCCTACCACCAGCAGGAGCGTGGGAATCCTATAGAATGCACCATGAGTCATTTTGCCCTGCACACAGGTGTTGCACGTTAATTAGAGACATCAATCTCAGATATAGGTTGAACAGGTGAGTGGCAATCAACAAAAAAGTGAAAATTTCAAAATTTCTACTTTTTACCTTTTTTGTGTTTCCAGTTAAGGGGGTATATGAGAGGGGGGGATGAAACCAAGTGGATCACCTAGAGGACACTCGGGGCTTCCACTATCACCATCAACCACCTGCCTACCACCAGCAGGAGCGTGGGAATCCTATAGAATGCACCATGAGTCATTTTGCCCTGCACACAGGTGTTTTTCCACCCTTCTGCGACCTCTAGCGGCCGGAGTATATAAGCTAGGTGGGTCAAACAAATTGCATCGTTTAGAGGACACTCAGGGCTTCCATTTGCATCATCAATCACCCGCCTACCACCAATAGGGGCGTGGCAATTCACCAAAAAACACTTTGGAATTTAACGTGTCACCCTTTTGCGGCCATTAGCGCCTAAACAGGGTGATCTAAGATGGCGCAAACTATTTGATTCATGTAGCCGCACAGGTGCACGTTAATTAGAGACATCAATCTCAGATATAGGTTGAACAGGTGAGTGGCAATCAACAAAAAAGTGAAAATTTCAAAATTTCTACTTTTTACCTTTTTTGTGTTTCCAGTTAAGGGGGTATATGAGAGGGGGGGATGAAACCAAGTGGATCACCTAGAGGACACTCGGGGCTTCCATTATCACCATCAACCACCTGCCTACCACCAGCAGGAGCGTGGGAATCCTATAGAATGCACCATGAGTCATTTTGCCCTGCACACAGGTGTTTTTCCACCCTTCTGCGACCTCTAGCGGCCGGAGTATATAAGCTAGGTGGGTCAAACAAATTGCATCGTTTAGAGGACACTCAGGGCTTCCATTTGCATCATCAATCACCCGCCTACCACCAATAGGGGCGTGGCAATTCACCAAAAAACACTTTGGAATTTAACGTGTCACCCTTTTGCGGCCATTAGCGCCTAAACAGGGTGATCTAAGATGGCGCAAACTATTTGATTCATGTAGCCGCACAGGTGCACGTTAATTAGAGACATCAATCTCAGATATAGGTTGAACAGGTGAGTGGCAATCAACAAAAAAGTGAAAATTTCAAAATTTCTACTTTTTACCTTTTTTGTGTTTCCAGTTAAGGGGGTATATGAGAGGGGGGGATGAAACCAAGTGGATCACCTAGAGGACACTCGGGGCTTCCATTATCACCATCAACCACCTGCCTACCACCAGCAGGAGCGTGGGAATCCTATAGAATGCACCATGAGTCATTTTGCCCTGCACACAGGTGTTTTTCCACCCTTCTGCGACCTCTAGCGGCCGGAGTATATAAGCTAGGTGGGTCAAACAAATTGCATCGTTTAGAGGACACTCAGGGCTTCCATTTGCATCATCAATCACCCGCCTACCACCAATAGGGGCGTGGCAATTCACCAAAAAACACTTTGGAATTTAACGTGTCACCCTTTTGCGGCCATTAGCGCCTAAACAGGGTGATCTAAGATGGCGCAAACTATTTGATTCATGTAGCCGCACAGGTGCACGTTAATTAGAGACATCAATCTCAGATATAGGTTGAACAGGTGAGTGGCAATCAACAAAAAAGTGAAAATTTCAAAATTTCTACTTTTTACCTTTTTTGTGTTTGCAGTTAAGGGGGCATATGAGAGGGGGGGATGAAACCAAGTGGATCACCTAGAGGACACTCGGGGCTTCCATTATCACCATCAACCACCTGCCTACCACCAGCAGGAGCGTGGGAATCCTATAGAATGCACCATGAGTCATTTTGCCCTGCACACAGGTGTTTTTCCACCCTTCTGCGACCTCTAGCGGCCGGAGTATATAAGCTAGGTGGGTCAAACAAATTGCATCGTTTAGAGGACACTCAGGGCTTCCATTTGCATCATCAATCACCCGCCTACCACCAATAGGGGCGTGGCAATTCACCAAAAAACACTTTGGAATTTAACGTGTCACCCTTTTGCGGCCATTAGCGCCTAAACAGGGTGATCTAAGATGGCGCAAACTATTTGATTCATGTAGCCGCACAGGTGCACGTTAATTAGAGACATCAATCTCAGATATAGGTTGAACAGGTGAGTGGCAATCAACAAAAAAGTGAAAATTTCAAAATTTCTACTTTTTACCTTTTTTGTGTTTCCAGTTAAGGGGGTATATGAGAGGGGGGGATGAAACCAAGTGGATCACCTAGAGGACACTCGGGGCTTCCATTATCACCATCAACCACCTGCCTACCACCAGCAGGAGCGTGGGAATCCTATAGAATGCACCATGAGTCATTTTGCCCTGCACACAGGTGTTTTTCCACCCTTCTGCGACCTCTAGCGGCCGGAGTATATAAGCTAGGTGGGTCAAACAAATTGCATCGTTTAGAGGACACTCAGGGCTTCCATTTGCATCATCAATCACCCGCCTACCACCAATAGGGGCGTGGCAATTCACCAAAAAACACTTTGGAATTTAACGTGTCACCCTTTTGCGGCCATTAGCGCCTAAACAGGGTGATCTAAGATGGCGCAAACTATTTGATTCATGTAGCCGCACAGGTGCACGTTAATTAGAGACATCAATCTCAGATATAGGTTGAACAGGTGAGTGGCAATCAACAAAAAAGTGAAAATTTCAAAATTTCTACTTTTTACCTTTTTTGTGTTTCCAGTTAAGGGGGTATATGAGAGGGGGGGATGAAACCAAGTGGATCACCTAGAGGACACTCGGGGCTTCCATTATCACCATCAACCACCTGCCTACCACCAGCAGGAGCGTGGGAATCCTATAGAATGCACCATGAGTCATTTTGCCCTGCACACAGGTGTTTTTCCACCCTTCTGCGACCTCTAGCGGCCGGAGTATATAAGCTAGGTGGGTCAAACAAATTGCATCGTTTAGAGGACACTCAGGGCTTCCATTTGCATTATCAATCACCCGCCTACCACCAATAGGGGCGTGGCAATTCACCAAAAAACACTTTGGAATTTAACGTGTCACCCTTTTGCGGCCATTAGCGCCTAAACAGGGTGATCTAAGATGGCGCAAACTATTTGATTCATGTAGCCGCACAGGTGCACGTTAATTAGAGACATCAATCTCAGATATAGGTTGAACAGGTGAGTGGCAATCAACAAAAAAGTGAAAATTTCAAAATTTCTACTTTTTACCTTTTTTGTGTTTGCAGTTAAGGGGGTATATGAGAGGGGGGGATGAAACCAAGTGGATCACCTAGAGGACACTCGGGGCTTCCATTATCACCATCAACCACCTGCCTACCACCAGCAGGAGCGTGGGAATCCTATAGAATGCACCATGAGTCATTTTGCCCTGCACACAGGTGTTTTTCCACCCTTCTGCGACCTCTAGCGGCCGGAGTATATAAGCTAGGTGGGTCAAACAAATTGCATCGTTTAGAGGACACTCAGGGCTTCCATTTGCATCATCAATCACCCGCCTACCACCAATAGGGGCGTGGCAATTCACCAAAAAACACTTTGGAATTTAACGTGTCACCCTTTTGCGGCCATTAGCGCCTAAACAGGGTGATCTAAGATGGCGCAAACTATTTGATTCATGTAGCCGCACAGGTGCACGTTAATTAGAGACATCAATCTCAGATATAGGTTGAACAGGTGAGTGGCAATCAACAAAAAAGTGAAAATTTCAAAATTTCTACTTTTTACCTTTTTTGTGTTTCCAGTTAAGGGGGTATATGAGAGGGGGGGATGAAACCAAGTGGATCACCTAGAGGACACTCGGGGCTTCCATTATCACCATCAACCACCTGCCTACCACCAGCAGGAGCGTGGGAATCCTATAGAATGCACCATGAGTCATTTTGCCCTGCACACAGGTGTTTTTCCACCCTTCTGCGACCTCTAGCGGCCGGAGTATATAAGCTAGGTGGGTCAAACAAATTGCATCGTTTAGAGGACACTCAGGGCTTCCATTTGCATCATCAATCACCCGCCTACCACCAATAGGGGCGTGGCAATTCACCAAAAAACACTTTGGAATTTAACGTGTCACCCTTTTGCGGCCATTAGCGCCTAAACAGGGTGATCTAAGATGGCGCAAACTATTTGATTCATGTAGCCGCACAGGTGCACGTTAATTAGAGACATCAATCTCAGATATAGGTTGAACAGGTGAGTGGCAATCAACAAAAAAGTGAAAATTTCAAAATTTCTACTTTTTACCTTTTTTGTGTTTCCAGTTAAGGGGGTATATGAGAGGGGGGGATGAAACCAAGTGGATCACCTAGAGGACACTCGGGGCTTCCATTATCACCATCAACCACCTGCCTACCACCAGCAGGAGCGTGGGAATCCTATAGAATGCACCATGAGTCATTTTGCCCTGCACACAGGTGTTTTTCCACCCTTCTGCGACCTCTAGCGGCCGGAGTATATAAGCTAGGTGGGTCAAACAAATTGCATCGTTTAGAGGACACTCAGGGCTTCCATTTGCATCATCAATCACCCGCCTACCACCAATAGGGGCGTGGCAATTCACCAAAAAACACTTTGGAATTTAACGTGTCACCCTTTTGCGGCCATTAGCGCCTAAACAGGGTGATCTAAGATGGCGCAAACTATTTGATTCATGTAGCCGCACAGGTGCACGTTAATTAGAGACATCAATCTCAGATATAGGTTGAACAGGTGAGTGGCAATCAACAAAAAAGTGAAAATTTCAAAATTTCTACTTTTTACCTTTTTTGTGTTTCCAGTTAAGGGGGTATATGAGAGGGGGGGATGAAACCAAGTGGATCACCTAGAGGACACTCGGGGCTTCCATTATCACCATCAACCACCTGCCTACCACCAGCAGGAGCGTGGGAATCCTATAGAATGCACCATGAGTCATTTTGCCCTGCACACAGGTGTTTTTCCACCCTTCTGCGACCTCTAGCGGCCGGAGTATATAAGCTAGGTGGGTCAAACAAATTGCATCGTTTAGAGGACACTCAGGGCTTCCATTTGCATCATCAATCACCCGCCTACCACCAATAGGGGCGTGGCAATTCACCAAAAAACACTTTGGAATTTAACGTGTCACCCTTTTGCGGCCATTAGCGCCTAAACAGGGTGATCTAAGATGGCGCAAACTATTTGATTCATGTAGCCGCACAGGTGCACGTTAATTAGAGACATCAATCTCAGATATAGGTTGAACAGGTGAGTGGCAATCAACAAAAAAGTGAAAATTTCAAAATTTCTACTTTTTACCTTTTTTGTGTTTCCAGTTAAGGGGGTATATGAGAGGGGGGGATGAAACCAAGTGGATCACCTAGAGGACACTCGGGGCTTCCATTATCACCATCAACCACCTGCCTACCACCAGCAGGAGCGTGGGAATCCTATAGAATGCACCATGAGTCATTTTGCCCTGCACACAGGTGTTTTTCCACCCTTCTGCGACCTCTAGCGGCCGGAGTATATAAGCTAGGTGGGTCAAACAAATTGCATCGTTTAGAGGACACTCAGGGCTTCCATTTGCATCATCAATCACCCGCCTACCACCAATAGGGGCGTGGCAATTCACCAAAAAACACTTTGGAATTTAACGTGTCACCCTTTTGCGGCCATTAGCGCCTAAACAGGGTGATCTAAGATGGCGCAAACTATTTGATTCATGTAGCCGCACAGGTGCACGTTAATTAGAGACATCAATCTCAGATATAGGTTGAACAGGTGAGTGGCAATCAACAAAAAAGTGAAAATTTCAAAATTTCTACTTTTTACCTTTTTTGTGTTTCCAGTTAAGGGGGTATATGAGAGGGGGGGATGAAACCAAGTGGATCACCTAGAGGACACTCGGGGCTTCCATTATCACCATCAACCACCTGCCTACCACCAGCAGGAGCGTGGGAATCCTATAGAATGCACCATGAGTCATTTTGCCCTGCACACAGGTGTTTTTCCACCCTTCTGCGACCTCTAGCGGCCGGAGTATATAAGCTAGGTGGGTCAAACAAATTGCATCGTTTAGAAGACACTCAGGGCTTCCATTTGCATCATCAATCACCCGCCTACCACCAATAGGGGCGTGGCAATTCACCAAAAAACACTTTGGAATTTAACGTGTCACCCTTTTGCGGCCATTAGCGCCTAAACAGGGTGATCTAAGATGGCGCAAACTATTTGATTCATGTAGCCGCACAGGTGCACGTTAATTAGAGACATCAATCTCAGATATAGGTTGAACAGGTGAGTGGCAATCAACAAAAAAGTGAAAATTTCAAAATTTCTACTTTTTACCTTTTTTGTGTTTCCAGTTAAGGGGGTATATGAGAGGGGGGGATGAAACCAAGTGGATCACCTAGAGGACACTCGGGGCTTCCATTATCACCATCAACCACCTGCCTACCACCAGCAGGAGCGTGGGAATCCTATAGAATGCACCATGAGTCATTTTGCCCTGCACACAGGTGTTTTTCCACCCTTCTGCGACCTCTAGCGGCCGGAGTATATAAGCTAGGTGGGTCAAACAAATTGCATCGTTTAGAGGACACTCAGGGCTTCCATTTGCATTATCAATCACCCGCCTACCACCAATAGGGGCGTGGCAATTCACCAAAAAACACTTTGGAATTTAACGTGTCACCCTTTTGCGGCCATTAGCGCCTAAACAGGGTGATCTAAGATGGCGCAAACTATTTGATTCATGTAGCCGCACAGGTGCACGTTAATTAGAGACATCAATCTCAGATATAGGTTGAACAGGTGAGTGGCAATCAACAAAAAAGTGAAAATTTCAAAATTTCTACTTTTTACCTTTTTTGTGTTTGCAGTTAAGGGGGTATATGAGAGGGGGGGATGAAACCAAGTGGATCACCTAGAGGACACTCGGGGCTTCCATTATCACCATCAACCACCTGCCTACCACCAGCAGGAGCGTGGGAATCCTATAGAATGCACCATGAGTCATTTTGCCCTGCACACAGGTGTTTTTCCACCCTTCTGCGACCTCTAGCGGCCGGAGTATATAAGCTAGGTGGGTCAAACAAATTGCATCGTTTAGAGGACACTCAGGGCTTCCATTTGCATCATCAATCACCCGCCTACCACCAATAGGGGCGTGGCAATTCACCAAAAAACACTTTGGAATTTAACGTGTCACCCTTTTGCGGCCATTAGCGCCTAAACAGGGTGATCTAAGATGGCGCAAACTATTTGATTCATGTAGCCGCACAGGTGCACGTTAATTAGAGACATCAATCTCAGATATAGGTTGAACAGGTGAGTGGCAATCAACAAAAAAGTGAAAATTTCAAAATTTCTACTTTTTACCTTTTTTGTGTTTCCAGTTAAGGGGGTATATGAGAGGGGGGGATGAAACCAAGTGGATCACCTAGAGGACACTCGGGGCTTCCATTATCACCATCAACCACCTGCCTACCACCAGCAGGAGCGTGGGAATCCTATAGAATGCACCATGAGTCATTTTGCCCTGCACACAGGTGTTTTTCCACCCTTCTGCGACCTCTAGCGGCCGGAGTATATAAGCTAGGTGGGTCAAACAAATTGCATCGTTTAGAGGACACTCAGGGCTTCCATTTGCATCATCAATCACCCGCCTACCACCAATAGGGGCGTGGCAATTCACCAAAAAACACTTTGGAATTTAACGTGTCACCCTTTTGCGGCCATTAGCGCCTAAACAGGGTGATCTAAGATGGCGCAAACTATTTGATTCATGTAGCCGCACAGGTGCACGTTAATTAGAGACATCAATCTCAGATATAGGTTGAACAGGTGAGTGGCAATCAACAAAAAAGTGATAATTTCAAAATTTCTACTTTTTACCTTTTTTGTGTTTCCAGTTAAGGGGGTATATGAGAGGGGGGGATGAAACCAAGTGGATCACCTAGAGGACACTCGGGGCTTCCATTATCACCATCAACCACCTGCCTACCACCAGCAGGAGCGTGGGAATCCTATAGAATGCACCATGAGTCATTTTGCCCTGCACACAGGTGTTTTTCCACCCTTCTGCGACCTGAGGTGGGTCAAACAAATTGCATCGTTTAGAAGACACTCAGGGCTTCCATTTGCATCATCAATCACCCGCCTACCACCAATAGGGGCGTGGCAATTCACCAAAAAACACTTTGGAATTTAACGTGTCACCCTTTTGCGGCCATTAGCGCCTAAACAGGGTGATCTAAGATGGCGCAAACTATTTGATTCATGTAGCTGCACAGGTGCACGTTAATTAGAGACATCAATCTCAGATATAGGTTGAACAGGTGAGTGGCAATCAACAAAAAAGTGAAAATTTCAAAATTTCTACTTTTTACCTTTTTTGTGTTTCCAGTTAAGGGGGTATATGAGAGGGGGGGATGAAACCAAGTGGATCACCTAGAGGACACTCGGGGCTTCCATTATCACCATCAACCACCTGCCTACCACCAGCAGGAGCGTGGGAATCCTATAGAATGCACCATGAGTCATTTTGCCCTGCACACAGGTGTTTTTCCACCCTTCTGCGACCTCTAGCGGCCGGAGTATATAAGCTAGGTGGGTCAAACAAATTGCATCGTTTAGAGGGCACTCAGGGCTTCCATTTGCATCATCAACCACCCGCCTACCACCAATAGGGGCGTGGCAATTCACCAAAAAACACTTTGGAATTTAACGTGTCACCCTTTTGCGGCCATTAGCGCCTAAACAGGGTGATCTAAGATGACGCAAACTATTTGATTCATGTAGCCGCACAGGTGCACGTTAATTAGAGACATCAATCTCAGATATAGGTTGAACAGGTGAGTGGCAATCAACAAAAAAGTGAAAATTTCAAAATTTCTACTTTTTACCTTTTTTGTGTTTCCAGTTAAGGGGGTATATGAGAGGGGGGGATGAAACCAAGTGGATCACCTAGAGGACACTCGGGGCTTCCATTATCACCATCAACCACCTGCCTACCACCAGCAGGAGCGTGGGAATCCTATAGAATGCACCATGAGTCATTTTGCCCTGCACACAGGTGTTTTTCCACCCTTCTGCGACCTCTAGCGGCCGGAGTATATAAGCTAGGTGGGTCAAACAAATTGCATCGTTTAGAGGACACTCAGGGCTTCCATTTGCATCATCAATCACCCGCCTACCACCAATAGGGGCGTGGCAATTCACCAAAAAACACTTTGGAATTTAACGTGTCACCCTTTTGCGGCCATTAGCGCCTAAACAGGGTGATCTAAGATGGCGCAAACTATTTGATTCATGTAGCCGCACAGGTGCACGTTAATTAGAGACATCAATCTCAGATATAGGTTGAACAGGTGAGTGGCAATCAACAAAAAAGTGAAAATTTCAAAATTTCTACTTTTTACCTTTTTTGTGTTTCCAGTTAAGGGGGTATATGAGAGGGGGGGATGAAACCAAGTGGATCACCTAGAGGACACTCGGGGCTTCCATTATCACCATCAACCACCTGCCTACCACCAGCAGGAGCGTGGGAATCCTATAGAATGCACCATGAGTCATTTTGCCCTGCACACAGGTGTTTTTCCACCCTTCTGCGACCTCTAGCGGCCGGAGTATATAAGCTAGGTGGGTCAAACAAATTGCATCGTTTAGAGGACACTCAGGGCTTCCATTTGCATCATCAATCACCCGCCTACCACCAATAGGGGCGTGGCAATTCACCAAAAAACACTTTGGAATTTAACGTGTCACCCTTTTGCGGCCATTAGCGCCTAAACAGGGTGATCTAAGATGGCGCAAACTATTTGATTCATGTAGCCGCACAGGTGCACGTTAATTAGAGACATCAATCTCAGATATAGGTTGAACAGGTGAGTGGCAATCAACAAAAAAGTGAAAATTTCAAAATTTCTACTTTTTACCTTTTTTGTGTTTGCAGTTAAGGGGGTATATGAGAGGGGGGGATGAAACCAAGTGGATCACCTAGAGGACACTCGGGGCTTCCATTATCACCATCAACCACCTGCCTACCACCAGCAGGAGCGTGGGAATCCTATAGAATGCACCATGAGTCATTTTGCCCTGCACACAGGTGTTTTTCCACCCTTCTGCGACCTCTAGCGGCCGGAGTATATAAGCTAGGTGGGTCAAACAAATTGCATCGTTTAGAGGACACTCAGGGCTTCCATTTGCATCATCAATCACCCGCCTACCACCAATAGGGGCGTGGCAATTCACCAAAAAACACTTTGGAATTTAACGTGTCACCCTTTTGCGGCCATTAGCGCCTAAACAGGGTGATCTAAGATGGCGCAAACTATTTGATTCATGTAGCCGCACAGGTGCACGTTAATTAGAGACATCAATCTCAGATATAGGTTGAACAGGTGAGTGGCAATCAACAAAAAAGTGAAAATTTCAAAATTTCTACTTTTTACCTTTTTTGTGTTTCCAGTTAAGGGGGTATATGAGAGGGGGGGATGAAACCAAGTGGATCACCTAGAGGACACTCGGGGCTTCCATTATCACCATCAACCACCTGCCTACCACCAGCAGGAGCGGGGGAATCCTATAGAATGCACCATGAGTCATTTTGCCCTGCACACAGGTGTTTTTCCACCCTTCTGCGACCTCTAGCGGCCGGAGTATATAAGCTAGGTGGGTCAAACAAATTGCATCGTTTAGAGGACACTCAGGGCTTCCATTTGCATCATCAATCACCCGCCTACCACCAATAGGGGCGTGGCAATTCACCAAAAAACACTTTGGAATTTAACGTGTCACCCTTTTGCGGCCATTAGCGCCTAAACAGGGTGATCTAAGATGGCGCAAACTATTTGATTCATGTAGCCGCACAGGTGCACGTTAATTAGAGACATCAATCTCAGATATAGGTTGAACAGGTGAGTGGCAATCAACAAAAAAGTGAAAATTTCAAAATTTCTACTTTTTACCTTTTTTGTGTTTCCAGTTAAGGGGGTATATGAGAGGGGGGGATGAAACCAAGTGGATCACCTAGAGGACACTCGGGGCTTCCATTATCACCATCAACCACCTGCCTACCACCAGCAGGAGCGTGGGAATCCTATAGAATGCACCATGAGTCATTTTGCCCTGCACACAGGTGTTTTTCCACCCTTCTGCGACCTCTAGCGGCCGGAGTATATAAGCTAGGTGGGTCAAACAAATTGCATCGTTTAGAGGACACTCAGGGCTTCCATTTGCATCATCAATCACCCGCCTACCACCAATAGGGGCGTGGCAATTCACCAAAAAACACTTTGGAATTTAACGTGTCACCCTTTTGCGGCCATTAGCGCCTAAACAGGGTGATCTAAGATGGCGCAAACTATTTGATTCATGTAGCCGCACAGGTGCACGTTAATTAGAGACATCAATCTCAGATATAGGTTGAACAGGTGAGTGGCAATCAACAAAAAAGTGAAAATTTCAAAATTTCTACTTTTTACCTTTTTTGTGTTTCCAGTTAAGGGGGTATATGAGAGGGGGGGATGAAACCAAGTGGATCACCTAGAGGACACTCGGGGCTTCCATTATCACCATCAACCACCTGCCTACCACCAGCAGGAGCGTGGGAATCCTATAGAATGCACCATGAGTCATTTTGCCCTGCACACAGGTGTTTTTCCACCCTTCTGCGACCTCTAGCGGCCGGAGTATATAAGCTAGGTGGGTCAAACAAATTGCATCGTTTAGAAGACACTCAGGGCTTCCATTTGCATCATCAATCACCCGCCTACCACCAATAGGGGCGTGGCAATTCACCAAAAAACACTTTGGAATTTAACGTGTCACCCTTTTGCGGCCATTAGCGCCTAAACAGGGTGATCTAAGATGGCGCAAACTATTTGATTCATGTAGCTGCACAGGTGCACGTTAATTAGAGACATCAATCTCAGATATAGGTTGAACAGGTGAGTGGCAATCAACAAAAAAGTGAAAATTTCAAAATTTCTACTTTTTACCTTTTTTGTGTTTCCAGTTAAGGGGGTATATGAGAGGGGGGGATGAAACCAAGTGGATCACCTAGAGGACACTCGGGGCTTCCATTATCACCATCAACCACCTGCCTACCACCAGCAGGAGCGTGGGAATCCTATAGAATGCACCATGAGTCATTTTGCCCTGCACACAGGTGTTTTTCCACCCTTCTGCGACCTCTAGCGGCCGGAGTATATAAGCTAGGTGGGTCAAACAAATTGCATCGTTTAGAGGGCACTCAGGGCTTCCATTTGCATCATCAACCACCCGCCTACCACCAATAGGGGCGTGGCAATTCACCAAAAAACACTTTGGAATTTAACGTGTCACCCTTTTGCGGCCATTAGCGCCTAAACAGGGTGATCTAAGATGACGCAAACTATTTGATTCATGTAGCCGCACAGGTGCACGTTAATTAGAGACATCAATCTCAGATATAGGTTGAACAGGTGAGTGGCAATCAACAAAAAAGTGAAAATTTCAAAATTTCTACTTTTTACCTTTTTTGTGTTTCCAGTTAAGGGGGTATATGAGAGGGGGGGATGAAACCAAGTGGATCACCTAGAGGACACTCGGGGCTTCCATTATCACCATCAACCACCTGCCTACCACCAGCAGGAGCGTGGGAATCCTATAGAATGCACCATGAGTCATTTTGCCCTGCACACAGGTGTTTTTCCACCCTTCTGCGACCTCTAGCGGCCGGAGTATATAAGCTAGGTGGGTCAAACAAATTGCATCGTTTAGAGGACACTCAGGGCTTCCATTTGCATCATCAATCACCCGCCTACCACCAATAGGGGCGTGGCAATTCACCAAAAAACACTTTGGAATTTAACGTGTCACCCTTTTGCGGCCATTAGCGCCTAAACAGGGTGATCTAAGATGGCGCAAACTATTTGATTCATGTAGCCGCACAGGTGCACGTTAATTAGAGACATCAATCTCAGATATAGGTTGAACAGGTGAGTGGCAATCAACAAAAAAGTGAAAATTTCAAAATTTCTACTTTTTACCTTTTTTGTGTTTCCCGTTAAGGGGGTATATGAGAGGGGGGAATGAAACCAAGTGGATCACCTAGAGGACACTCGGGGCTTCCATTATCACCATCAACCACCTGCCTACCACCAGCAGGAGCGTGGGAATCCTATAGAATGCACCATGAGTCATTTTGCCCTGCACACAGGTGTTTTTCCACCCTTCTGCGACCTCTAGCGGCCGGAGTATATAAGCTAGGTGGGTCAAACAAATTGCATCGTTTAGAGGACACTCAGGGCTTCCATTTGCATCATCAATCACCCGCCTACCACCAATAGGGGCGTGGCAATTCACCAAAAAACACTTTGGAATTTAACGTGTCACCCTTTTGCGGCCATTAGCGCCTAAACAGGGTGATCTAAGATGGCGCAAGCTATTTGATTCATGTAGCCGCACAGGTGCACGTTAATTAGAGACATCAATCTTAGATATAGGTTGAACAGGTGAGTGGCAATCAACAAAAAAGTGAAAATTTCAAAATTTCTACTTTTTACCTTTTTTGTGTTTCCAGTTAAGGGGGTATATGAGAGGGGGGGATGAAACCAAGTGGATCACCTAGAGGACACTCGGGGCTTCCATTATCACCATCAACCACCTGCCTACCACCAGCAGGAGCGTGGGAATCCTATAGAATGCACCATGAGTCATTTTGCCCTGCACACAGGTGTTTTTCCACCCTTCTGCGACCTCTAGCGGCCGGAGTATATAAGCTAGGTGGGTCAAACAAATTGCATCGTTTAGAGGACACTAAGGGCTTCCATTTGCATCATCAATCACCCGCCTACCACCAATAGGGGCGTGGCAATTCACCAAAAAACACTTTGGAATTTAACGTGTCACCCTTTTGCGGCCATTAGCGCCTAAACAGGGTGATCTAAGATGGCGCAAACTATTTGATTCATGTAGCCGCACAGGTGCACGTTAATTAGAGACATCAATCTCAGATATAGGTTGAACAGGTGAGTGGCAATCAACAAAAAAGTGAAAATTTCAAAATTTCTACTTTTTACCTTTTTTGTGTTTCCAGTTAAGGGGGTATATGAGAGGGGGGGATGAAACCAAGTGGATCACCTAGAGGACACTCGGGGCTTCCATTATCACCATCAACCACCTGCCTACCACCAGCAGGAGCGTGGGAATCCTATAGAATGCACCATGAGTCATTTTGCCCTGCACACAGGTGTTTTTCCACCCTTCTGCGACCTCTAGCGGCCGGAGTATATAAGCTAGGTGGGTCAAACAAATTGCATCGTTTAGAGGACACTCAGGGCTTCCATTTGCATCATCAATCACCCGCCTACCACCAATAGGGGCGTGGCAATTCACCAAAAAACACTTTGGAATTTAACGTGTCACCCTTTTGCGGCCATTAGCGCCTAAACAGGGTGATCTAAGATGGCGCAAACTATTTGATTCATGTAGCCGCACAGGTGCACGTTAATTAGAGACATCAATCTCAGATATAGGTTGAACAGGTGAGTGGCAATCAACAAAAAAGTGAAAATTTCAAAATTTCTACTTTTTACCTTTTTTGTGTTTCCAGTTAAGGGGGTATATGAGAGGGGGGGATGAAACCAAGTGGATCACCTAGAGGACACTCGGGGCTTCCATTATCACCATCAACCACCTGCCTACCACCAGCAGGTGCGTGGGAATCCTATAGAATGCACCATGAGTCATTTTGCCCTGCACACAGGTGTTTTTCCACCCTTCTGCGACCTCTAGCGGCCGAAGTATATAAGCTAGGTGGGTCAAACAAATTGCATCGTTTAGAGGACACTCAGGGCTTCCATTTGCATCATCAATCACCCGCCTACCACCAATAGGGGCGTGGCAATTCACCAAAAAACACTTTGGAATTTAACGTGTCACCCTTTTGCGGCCATTAGCGCCTAAACAGGGTGATCTAAGATGGCGCAAACTATTTGATTCATGTAGCCGCACAGGTGCACGTTAATTAGAGACATCAATCTCAGATATAGGTTGAACAGGTGAGTGGCAATCAACAAAAAAGTGAAAATTTCAAAATTTCTACTTTTTACCTTTTTTGTGTTTCCAGTTAAGGGGGTATATGAGAGGGGGGGATGAAACCAAGTGGATCACCTAGAGGACACTCGGGGCTTCCATTATCACCATCAACCACCTGCCTACCACCAGCAGGAGCGTGGGAATCCTATAGAATGCACCATGAGTCATTTTGCCCTGCACACAGGTGTTTTTCCACCCTTCTGCGACCTCTAGCGGCCGGAGTATATAAGCTAGGTGGGTCAAACAAATTGCATCGTTTAGAGGACACTCAGGGCTTCCATTTGCATCATCAATCACCCGCCTACCACCAATAGGGGCGTGGCAATTCACCAAAAAACACTTTGGAATTTAACGTGTCACCCTTTTGCGGCCATTAGCGCCTAAACAGGGTGATCTAAGATGGCGCAAACTATTTGATTCATGTAGCCGCACAGGTGCACGTTAATTAGAGACATGAATCTACTAGGGCGCTCCGTTTACGCCTTACTTCGTAAGGCGCAAACTGCGCTAGTTTTTTCAACCTCTAGCTAATTCTTCTTTGGAACGCACATTGTATATATTTCTTCTGTGCGTGTGTATGTCACTGAACTCCTCCTAGACGGCTGGACCGATTTTGATGAAATTTTTTGTGTAAGTTCAAGGGACGTCGAGGATGGCTTAGATTCACAATTCGATCAACTAGATAATGTTTTAACAATGAATTTATTTATTATTTAAATTGTTGTTGATGTTAGAACGTTTTACATAGAATTTCGGCAGACTACGCTGCAGTTGTGTCAGATATTCAAAAGTTAAAGATTTAAAAATTCATCACTTTCGCTGTAAGAGTTGGCGTTATAAATTAGCGCCATCTGTACTTCATCTCTTTAACTTGATATTGAAACAGATAAAAATCATATGCTCTTAGTACTCCTAGACTTTCTATTATTCTATTGTTATTTTCGTTGTCATCTTATGATGTTTTACATTAGGGGGGGAGAGGGTTGAATCATGTTTGAAGTGTGTCTAAAAAACGATACTTTTTGAGTGAGATTTATAACAACCAACCTAACCTAAAAATTTATTTGTGTAGTTCATTAACTTCATAATAAATTTTTTAAATTGTTTTTACTATTCATGTTTTAAATGAAAAAAACTATTAAAAAACTAGAAAAAAATTCTATTAAAAATCATTTAATTTAAAAAAAATTATTCATTTTCCAAATTAAGAAGCAAGAAAATAAAATTACCCGTTTTTCATCTAAGATTTGTAACAATAAATCGTTTTCGGTGATAATTAAAAATTTTATTTTCAATAAATAACTCATATTCGTTGTGGATTACTCGGTTTATTTTGTATACATTTTTAATTAAATTTACACATGGGTTTGTTAACAACCACCCTAATCTAAAAATTATTTTTATAGTTTATTGATTCCATAACGCATAAATCTTTTTTGTTAATTATTTAAAATTTCATTCTCAATAAAAAAACTCACATTCGTTGCGTATTATATTACAGTATTTTTTTATATATATATATATTTGATTCATGTAGCCGCACAGGTGCACGTTAATTAGAGACATCAATCTCAGATATAGGTTGAACAGGTGAGTGGCAATCAACAAAAAAGTGAAAATTTCAAAATTTCTACTTTTTACCTTTTTTGTGTTTCCAGTTAAGGGGGTATATGAGAGGGGGGGATGAAACCAAGTGGATCACCTAGAGGACACTCGGGGCTTCCATTATCACCATCAACCACCTGCCTACCACCAGCAGGAGCGTGGGAATCCTATAGAATGCACCATGAGTCATTTTGCCCTGCACACAGGTGTTTTTCCACCCTTCTGCGACCTCTAGCGGCCGGAGTATATAAGCTAGGTGGGTCAAACAAATTGCATCGTTTAGAGGACACTCAGGGCTTCCATTTGCATCATCAATCACCCGCCTACCACCAATAGGGGCGTGGCAATTCACCAAAAAACACTTTGGAATTTAACGTGTCACCCTTTTGCGGCATTAGCGCCTAAACAGGGTGATCTAAGATGGCGCAAACTATTTGATTCATGTAGCCGCACAGGTGCACGTTAATTAGAGACATCAATCTCAGATATAGGTTGAACAGGTGAGTGGCAATCAACAAAAAAGTGAAAATTTCAAAATTTCTACTTTTTACCTTTTTTGTGTTTCCAGTTAAGGGGGTATATGAGAGGGGGGGATGAAACCAAGTGGATCACCTAGAGGACACTCGGGGCTTCCATTATCACCATCAACCACCTGCCTACCACCAGCAGGAGCGTGGGAATCCTATAGAATGCACCATGAGTCATTTTGCCCTGCACACAGGTGTTTTTCCACCCTTCTGCGACCTCTAGCGGCCGGAGTATATAAGCTAGGTGGGTCAAACAAATTGCATCGTTTAGAGGACACTCAGGGCTTCCATTTGCATCATCAATCACCCGCCTACCACCAATAGGGGCGTGGCAATTCACCAAAAAACACTTTGGAATTTAACGTGTCACCCTTTTGCGGCCATTAGCGCCTAAACAGGGTGATCTAAGATGGCGCAAACTATTTGATTCATGTAGCCGCACAGGTGCACGTTAATTAGAGACATCAATCTCAGATATAGGTTGAACAGGTGAGTGGCAATCAACAAAAAAGTGAAAATTTCAAAATTTCTACTTTTTACCTTTTTTGTGTTTCCAGTTAAGGGGGTATATGAGAGGGGGGGATGAAACCAAGTGGATCACCTAGAGGACACTCGGGGCTTCCATTATCACCATCAACCACCTGCCTACCACCAGCAGGAGCGTGGGAATCCTATAGAATGCACCATGAGTCATTTTGCCCTGCACACAGGTGTTTTTCCACCCTTCTGCGACCTCTAGCGGCCGGAGTATATAAGCTAGGTGGGTCAAACAAATTGCATCGTTTAGAGGACACTCAGGGCTTCCATTTGCATCATCAATCACCCGCCTACCACCAATAGGGGCGTGGCAATTCACCAAAAAACACTTTGGAATTTAACGTGTCACCCTTTTGCGGCCATTAGCGCCTAAACAGGGTGATCTAAGATGGCGCAAACTATTTGATTCATGTAGCCGCACAGGTGCACGTTAATTAGAGACATCAATCTCAGATATAGGTTGAACAGGTGAGTGGCAATCAACAAAAAAGTGAAAATTTCAAAATTTCTACTTTTTACCTTTTTTGTGTTTCCAGTTAAGGGGGTATATGAGAGGGGGGGATGAAACCAAGTGGATCACCTAGAGGACACTCGGGGCTTCCATTATCACCATCAACCACCTGCCTACCACCAGCAGGAGCGTGGGAATCCTATAGAATGCACCATGAGTCATTTTGCCCTGCACACAGGTGTTTTTCCACCCTTCTGCGACCTCTAGCGGCCGGAGTATATAAGCTAGGTGGGTCAAACAAATTGCATCGTTTAGAGGACACTCAGGGCTTCCATTTGCATCATCAATCACCCGCCTACCACCAATAGGGGCGTGGCAATTCACCAAAAAACACTTTGGAATTTAACGTGTCACCCTTTTGCGGCCATTAGCGCCTAAACAGGGTGATCTAAGATGGCGCAAACTATTTGATTCATGTAGCCGCACAGGTGCACGTTAATTAGAGACATCAATCTCAGATATAGGTTGAACAGGTGAGTGGCAATCAACAAAAAAGTGAAAATTTCAAAATTTCTACTTTTTACCTTTTTTGTGTTTCCAGTTAAGGGGGTATATGAGAGGGGGGGATGAAACCAAGTGGATCACCTAGAGGACACTCGGGGCTTCCATTATCACCATCAACCACCTGCCTACCACCAGCAGGAGCGTGGGAATCCTATAGAATGCACCATGAGTCATTTTGCCCTGCACACAGGTGTTTTTCCACCCTTCTGCGACCTCTAGCGGCCGGAGTATATAAGCTAGGTGGGTCAAACAAATTGCATCGTTTAGAGGACACTCAGGGCTTCCATTTGCATCATCAATCACCCGCCTACCACCAATAGGGGCGTGGCAATTCACCAAAAAACACTTTGGAATTTAACGTGTCACCCTTTTGCGGCCATTAGCGCCTAAACAGGGTGATCTAAGATGGCGCAAACTATTTGATTCATGTAGCCGCACAGGTGCACGTTAATTAGAGACATCAATCTCAGATATAGGTTGAACAGGTGAGTGGCAATCAACAAAAAAGTGAAAATTTCAAAATTTCTACTTTTTACCTTTTTTGTGTTTCCAGTTAAGGGGGTATATGAGAGGGGGGGATGAAACCAAGTGGATCACCTAGAGGACACTCGGGGCTTCCATTATCACCATCAACCACCTGCCTACCACCAGCAGGAGCGTGGGAATCCTATAGAATGCACCATGAGTCATTTTGCCCTGCACACAGGTGTTTTTCCACCCTTCTGCGACCTCTAGCGGCCGGAGTATATAAGCTAGGTGGGTCAAACAAATTGCATCGTTTAGAGGACACTCAGGGCTTCCATTTGCATCATCAATCACCCGCCTACCACCAATAGGGGCGTGGCAATTCACCAAAAAACACTTTGGAATTTAACGTGTCACCCTTTTGCGGCCATTAGCGCCTAAACAGGGTGATCTAAGATGGCGCAAACTATTTGATTCATGTAGCCGCACAGGTGCACGTTAATTAGAGACATCAATCTCAGATATAGGTTGAACAGGTGAGTGGCAATCAACAAAAAGGGAAAATTTCAAAATTTCTACTTTTTACCTTTTTTGTGTTTCCAGTTAAGGGGGTATATGAGAGGGGGGGATGAAACCAAGTGGATCACCTAGAGGACACTCGGGGCTTCCATTATCACCATCAACCACCTGCCTACCACCAGCAGGAGCGTGGGAATCCTATAGAATGCACCATGAGTCATTTTGCCCTGCACACAGGTGTTTTTCCACCCTTCTGCGACCTCTAGCGGCCGGAGTATATAAGCTAGGTGGGTCAAACAAATTGCATCGTTTAGAGGACACTCAGGGCTTCCATTTGCATCATCAATCACCCGCCTACCACCAATAGGGGCGTGGCAATTCACCAAAAAACACTTTGGAATTTAACGTGTCACCCTTTTGCGGCCATTAGCGCCTAAACAGGGTGATCTAAGATGGCGCAAACTATTTGGTTCATGTAGCCGCACAGGTGCACGTTAATTAGAGACATCAATCTCAGATATAGGTTGAACAGGTGAGTGGCAATCAACAAAAAAGTGAAAATTTCAAAATTTCTACTTTTTACCTTTTTTGTGTTTCCAGTTAAGGGGGTATATGAGAGGGGGGGATGAAACCAAGTGGATCACCTAGAGGACACTCGGGGCTTCCATTATCACCATCAACCACCTGCCTACCACCAGCAGGAGCGTGGGAATCCTATAGAATGCACCATGAGTCATTTTGCCCTGCACACAGGTGTTTTTCCACCCTTCTGCGACCTCTAGCGGCCGAAGTATATAAGCTAGGTGGGTCAAACAAATTGCATCGTTTAGAGGACACTCAGGGCTTCCATTTGCATCATCAATCACCCGCCTACCACCAATAGGGGCGTGGCAATTCACCAAAAAACACTTTGGAATTTAACGTGTCACCCTTTTGCGGCCATTAGCGCCTAAACAGGGTGATCTAAGATGGCGCAAACTATTTGATTCATGTAGCCGCACAGGTGCACGTTAATTAGAGACATCAATCTCAGATATAGGTTGAACAGGTGAGTGGCAATCAACAAAAAAGTGAAAATTTCAAAATTTCTACTTTTTACCTTTTTTGTGTTTCCAGTTAAGGGGGTATATGAGAGGGGGGGATGAAACCAAGTGGATCACCTAGAGGACACTCGGGGCTTCCATTATCACCATCAACCACCTGCCTACCACCAGCAGGAGCGTGGGAATCCTATAGAATGCACCATGAGTCATTTTGCCCTGCACACAGGTGTTTTTCCACCCTTCTGCGACCTCTAGCGGCCGGAGTATATAAGCTAGGTGGGTCAAACAAATTGCATCGTTTAGAGGACACTCAGGGCTTCCATTTGCATCATCAATCACCCGCCTACCACCAATAGGGGCGTGGCAATTCACCAAAAAACACTTTGGAATTTAACGTGTCACCCTTTTGCGGCCATTAGCGCCTAAACAGGGTGATCTAAGATGGCGCAAACTATTTGATTCATGTAGCCGCACAGGTGCACGTTAATTAGAGACATCAATCTCAGATATAGGTTGAACAGGTGAGTGGCAATCAACAAAAAAGTGAAAATTTCAAAATTTCTACTTTTTACCTTTTTTGTGTTTCCAGTTAAGGGGGTATATGAGAGAGGGGGATGAAACCAAGTGGATCACCTAGAGGACACTCGGGGCTTCCATTATCACCATCAACCACCTGCCTACCACCAGCAGGAGCGTGGGAATCCTATAGAATGCACCATGAGTCATTTTGCCCTGCACAGGTGTTTTTCCACCCTTCTGCGACCTCTAGCGGCCGGAGTATATAAGCTAGGTGGGTCAAACAAATTGCATCGTTTAGAGGACACTCAGGGCTTCCATTTGCATCATCAATCACCCGCCTACCACCAATAGGGGCGTGGCAATTCACCAAAAAACACTTTGGAATTTAACGTGTCACCCTTTTGCGGCCATTAGCGCCTAAACAGGGTGATCTAAGATGGCGCAAACTATTTGATTCATGTAGCCGCACAGGTGCACGTTAATTAGAGACATCAATCTCAGATATAGGTTGAACAGGTGAGTGGCAATCAACAAAAAAGTGAAAATTTCAAAATTTCTACTTTTTACCTTTTTTGTGTTTCCAGTTAAGGGGGTATATGAGAGGGGGGGATGAAACCAAGTGGATCACCTAGAGGACACTCGGGGCTTCCATTATCACCATCAACCACCTGCCTACCACCAGCAGGAGCGTGGGAATCCTATAGAATGCACCATGAGTCATTTTGCCCTGCACACAGGTGTTTTTCCACCCTTCTGCGACCTCTAGCGGCCGGAGTATATAAGCTAGGTGGGTCAAACAAATTGCATCGTTTAGAGGACACTCAGGGCTTCCATTTGCATCATCAATCACCCGCCTACCACCAATAGGGGCGTGGCAATTCACCAAAAAACACTTTGGAATTTAACGTGTCACCCTTTTGCGGCCATTAGCGCCTAAACAGGGTGATCTAAGATGGCGCAAACTATTTGATTCATGTAGCCGCACAGGTGCACGTTAATTAGAGACATCAATCTCAGATATAGGTTGAACAGGTGAGTGGCAATCAACAAAAAAGTGAAAATTTCAAAATTTCTACTTTTTACCTTTTTTGTGTTTCCAGTTAAGGGGGTATATGAGAGGGGGGGATGAAACCAAGTGGATCACCTAGAGGACACTCGGGGCTTCCATTATCACCATCAACCACCTGCCTACCACCAGCAGGAGCGTGGGAATCCTATAGAATGCACCATGAGTCATTTTGCCCTGCACACAGGTGTTTTTCCACCCTTCTGCGACCTCTAGCGGCCGGAGTATATAAGCTAGGTGGGTCAAACAAATTGCATCGTTTAGAGGACACTCAGGGCTTCCATTTGCATCATCAATCACCCGCCTACCACCAATAGGGGCGTGGCAATTCACCAAAAAACACTTTGGAATTTAACGTGTCACCCTTTTGCGGCCATTAGCGCCTAAACAGGGTGATCTAAGATGGCGCAAACTATTTGATTCATGTAGCCGCACAGGTGCACGTTAATTAGAGACATCAATCTCAGATATAGGTTGAACAGGTGAGTGGCAATCAACAAAAAAGTGAAAATTTCAAAATTTCTACTTTTTACCTTTTTTGTGTTTCCAGTTAAGGGGGTATATGAGAGGGGGGGATGAAACCAAGTGGATCACCTAGAGGACACTCGGGGCTTCCATTATCACCATCAACCACCTGCCTACCACCAGCAGGAGCGTGGGAATCCTATAGAATGCACCATGAGTCATTTTGCCCTGCACACAGGTGTTTTTCCACCCTTCTGCGACCTCTAGCGGCCGGAGTATATAAGCTAGGTGGGTCAAACAAATTGCATCGTTTAGAGGACACTCAGGGCTTCCATTTGCATCATCAATCACCCGCCTACCACCAATAGGGGCGTGGCAATTCACCAAAAAACACTTTGGAATTTAACGTGTCACCCTTTTGCGGCCATTAGCGCCTAAACAGGGTGATCTAAGATGGCGCAAACTATTTGATTCATGTAGCCGCACAGGTGCACGTTAATTAGAGACATCAATCTCAGATATAGGTTGAACAGGTGAGTGGCAATCAACAAAAAGGGAAAATTTCAAAATTTCTACTTTTTACCTTTTTTGTGTTTCCAGTTAAGGGGGTATATGAGAGGGGGGGATGAAACCAAGTGGATCACCTAGAGGACACTCGGGGCTTCCATTATCACCATCAACCACCTGCCTACCACCAGCAGGAGCGTGGGAATCCTATAGAATGCACCATGAGTCATTTTGCCCTGCACACAGGTGTTTTTCCACCCTTCTGCGACCTCTAGCGGCCGGAGTATATAAGCTAGGTGGGTCAAACAAATTGCATCGTTTAGAGGACACTCAGGGCTTCCATTTGCATCATCAATCACCCGCCTACCACCAATAGGGGCGTGGCAATTCACCAAAAAACACTTTGGAATTTAACGTGTCACCCTTTTGCGGCCATTAGCGCCTAAACAGGGTGATCTAAGATGGCGCAAACTATTTGGTTCATGTAGCCAAGTGGATCACCTAGAGGACACTCGGGGCTTCCATTATCACCATCAACCACCTGCCTACCACCAGCAGGAGCGTGGGAATCCTATAGAATGCACCATGAGTCATTTTGCCCTGCACACAGGTGTTTTTCCACCCTTCTGCGACCTCTAGCGGCCGGAGTATATAAGCTAGGTGGGTCAAACAAATTGCATCGTTTAGAGGACACTCAGGGCTTCCATTTGCATCATCAATCACCCGCCTACCACCAATAGGGGCGTGGCAATTCACCAAAAAACACTTTGGAATTTAACGTGTCACCCTTTTGCGGCCATTAGCGCCTAAACAGGGTGATCTAAGATGGCGCAAACTATTTGATTCATGTAGCCGCACAGGTGCACGTTAATTAGAGACATCAATCTCAGATATAGGTTGAACAGGTGAGTGGCAATCAACAAAAAAGTGAAAATTTCAAAATTTCTACTTTTTACCTTTTTTGTGTTTCCAGTTAAGGGGGTATATGAGAGGGGGGGATGAAACCAAGTGGATCACCTAGAGGACACTCGGGGCTTCCATTATCACCATCAACCACCTGCCTACCACCAGCAGGAGCGTGGGAATCCTATAGAATGCACCATGAGTCATTTTGCCCTGCACACAGGTGTTTTTCCACCCTTCTGCGACCTCTAGCGGCCGGAGTATATAAGCTAGGTGGGTCAAACAAATTGCATCGTTTAGAGGACACTCAGGGCTTCCATTTGCATCATCAATCACCCGCCTACCACCAATAGGGGCGTGGCAATTCACCAAAAAACACTTTGGAATTTAACGTGTCACCCTTTTGCGGCCATTAGCGCCTAAACAGGGTGATCTAAGATGGCGCAAACTATTTGATTCATGTAGCCGCACAGGTGCACGTTAATTAGAGACATCAATCTCAGATATAGGTTGAACAGGTGAGTGGCAATCAACAAAAAGGGAAAATTTCAAAATTTCTACTTTTTACCTTTTTTGTGTTTCCAGTTAAGGGGGTATATGAGAGGGGGGGATGAAACCAAGTGGATCACCTAGAGGACACTCGGGGCTTCCATTATCACCATCAACCACCTGCCTACCACCAGCAGGAGCGTGGGAATCCTATAGAATGCACCATGAGTCATTTTGCCCTGCACACAGGTGTTTTTCCACCCTTCTGCGACCTCTAGCGGCCGGAGTATATAAGCTAGGTGGGTCAAACAAATTGCATCGTTTAGAGGACACTCAGGGCTTCCATTTGCATCATCAATCACCCGCCTACCACCAATAGGGGCGTGGCAATTCACCAAAAAACACTTTGGAATTTAACGTGTCACCCTTTTGCGGCCATTAGCGCCTAAACAGGGTGATCTAAGATGGCGCAAACTATTTGGTTCATGTAGCCAAGTGGATCACCTAGAGGACACTCGGGGCTTCCATTATCACCATCAACCACCTGCCTACCACCAGCAGGAGCGTGGGAATCCTATAGAATGCACCATGAGTCATTTTGCCCTGCACACAGGTGTTTTTCCACCCTTCTGCGACCTCTAGCGGCCGGAGTATATAAGCTAGGTGGGTCAAACAAATTGCATCGTTTAGAGGACACTCAGGGCTTCCATTTGCATCATCAATCACCCGCCTACCACCAATAGGGGCGTGGCAATTCACCAAAAAACACTTTGGAATTTAACGTGTCACCCTTTTGCGGCCATTAGCGCCTAAACAGGGTGATCTAAGATGGCGCAAACTATTTGATTCATGTAGCCGCACAGGTGCACGTTAATTAGAGACATCAATCTACTAGGGTGCTCCGTTTACGCCTTACTTCGTAAGGCGCAAACTGCGCTAGTTTTTTCAACCTCTAGCTAATTCTTCTTTGGAACGCACATTGTATATATTTCTTCTGTGCGTGTGTATGTCACTGAACTCCTCCTAGACGGCTGGACCGATTTTGATGAAATTTTTTGTGTAAGTTCAAGGGACGTCGAGGATGGCTTAGATTCACAATTCGATCAACTAGATAATGTTTTAACAATGAATTTATTTATTATTTAAATTGTTGTTGATGTTAGAACGTTTTACATAGAATTTCGGCAGACTACGCTGCAGTTGTGTCAGATATTCAAAAGTTAAAGATTTAAAAATTCATCACTTTCGCTGTAAGAGTTGGCGTTATAAATTAGCGCCATCTGTACTTCATCTCTTTAACTTGATATTGAAAC
This sequence comes from Bactrocera oleae, assembly GCF_042242935.1. Taxonomy (NCBI): domain Eukaryota; kingdom Metazoa; phylum Arthropoda; class Insecta; order Diptera; family Tephritidae; genus Bactrocera; species Bactrocera oleae. The sequence goes on from NC_091541.1 coordinate 37,846,466, forward strand.
AGATAAAAATCATATGCTCTTAGTACTCCTAGACTTTCTATTATTCTATTGTTATTTTCGTTGTCATCTTATGATGTTTTACATTAGGGGGGGAGAGGGTTGAATCATGTTTGAAGTGTGTCTAAAAAACGATACTTTTTGAGTGAGATTTATAACAACCAACCTAACCTAAAAATTTATTTGTGTAGTTCATTAACTTCATAATAAATTTTTTAAATTGTTTTTACTATTCATGTTTTAAATGAAAAAAACTATTAAAAAACTAGAAAAAAATTCTATTAAAAATCATTTAATTTAAAAAAAATTATTCATTTTCCAAATTAAGAAGCAAGAAAATAAAATTACCCGTTTTTCATCTAAGATTTGTAACAATAAATCGTTTTCGGTGATAATTAAAAATTTTATTTTCAATAAATAACTCATATTCGTTGTGGATTACTCGGTTTATTTTGTATACATTTTTAATTAAATTTACACATGGGTTTGTTAACAACCACCCTAATCTAAAAATTATTTTTATAGTTTATTGATTCCATAACGCATACATCTTTTTTGTTAATTATTTAAAATTTCATTCTCAATAAAAAAACTCACATTCGTTGCGTATTATATTACAGTATTTTTTTTATATATATATATATTTGATTCATGTAGCCGCACAGGTGCACGTTAATTAGAGACATCAATCTCAGATATAGGTTGAACAGGTGAGTGGCAATCAACAAAAAAGTGAAAATTTCAAAATTTCTACTTTTTACCTTTTTTGTGTTTCCAGTTAAGGGGGTATATGAGAGAGGGGGATGAAACCAAGTGGATCACCTAGAGGACACTCGGGGCTTCCATTATCACCATCAACCACCTGCCTACCACCAGCAGGAGCGTGGGAATCCTATAGAATGCACCATGAGTCATTTTGCCCTGCACAGGTGTTTTTCCACCCTTCTGCGACCTCTAGCGGCCGGAGTATATAAGCTAGGTGGGTCAAACAAATTGCATCGTTTAGAGGACACTCAGGGCTTCCATTTGCATCATCAATCACCCGCCTACCACCAATAGGGGCGTGGCAATTCACCAAAAAACACTTTGGAATTTAACGTGTCACCCTTTTGCGGCCATTAGCGCCTAAACAGGGTGATCTAAGATGGCGCAAACTATTTGATTCATGTAGCCGCACAGGTGCACGTTAATTAGAGACATCAATCTCAGATATAGGTTGAACAGGTGAGTGGCAATCAACAAAAAAGTGAAAATTTCAAAATTTCTACTTTTTACCTTTTTTGTGTTTCCAGTTAAGGGGGTATATGAGAGGGGGGGATGAAACCAAGTGGATCACCTAGAGGACACTCGGGGCTTCCATTATCACCATCAACCACCTGCCTACCACCAGCAGGAGCGTGGGAATCCTATAGAATGCACCATGAGTCATTTTGCCCTGCACACAGGTGTTTTTCCACCCTTCTGCGACCTCTAGCGGCCGGAGTATATAAGCTAGGTGGGTCAAACAAATTGCATCGTTTAGAGGACACTCAGGGCTTCCATTTGCATCATCAATCACCCGCCTACCACCAATAGGGGCGTGGCAATTCACCAAAAAACACTTTGGAATTTAACGTGTCACCCTTTTGCGGCCATTAGCGCCTAAACAGGGTGATCTAAGATGGCGCAAACTATTTGATTCATGTAGCCGCACAGGTGCACGTTAATTAGAGACATCAATCTCAGATATAGGTTGAACAGGTGAGTGGCAATCAACAAAAAAGTGAAAATTTCAAAATTTCTACTTTTTACCTTTTTTGTGTTTCCAGTTAAGGGGGTATATGAGAGGGGGGGATGAAACCAAGTGGATCACCTAGAGGACACTCGGGGCTTCCATTATCACCATCAACCACCTGCCTACCACCAGCAGGAGCGTGGGAATCCTATAGAATGCACCATGAGTCATTTTGCCCTGCACACAGGTGTTTTTCCACCCTTCTGCGACCTCTAGCGGCCGGAGTATATAAGCTAGGTGGGTCAAACAAATTGCATCGTTTAGAGGACACTCAGGGCTTCCATTTGCATCATCAATCACCCGCCTACCACCAATAGGGGCGTGGCAATTCACCAAAAAACACTTTGGAATTTAACGTGTCACCCTTTTGCGGCCATTAGCGCCTAAACAGGGTGATCTAAGATGGCGCAAACTATTTGATTCATGTAGCCGCACAGGTGCACGTTAATTAGAGACATCAATCTCAGATATAGGTTGAACAGGTGAGTGGCAATCAACAAAAAGGGAAAATTTCAAAATTTCTACTTTTTACCTTTTTTGTGTTTCCAGTTAAGGGGGTATATGAGAGGGGGGGATGAAACCAAGTGGATCACCTAGAGGACACTCGGGGCTTCCATTATCACCATCAACCACCTGCCTACCACCAGCAGGAGCGTGGGAATCCTATAGAATGCACCATGAGTCATTTTGCCCTGCACACAGGTGTTTTTCCACCCTTCTGCGACCTCTAGCGGCCGGAGTATATAAGCTAGGTGGGTCAAACAAATTGCATCGTTTAGAGGACACTCAGGGCTTCCATTTGCATCATCAATCACCCGCCTACCACCAATAGGGGCGTGGCAATTCACCAAAAAACACTTTGGAATTTAACGTGTCACCCTTTTGCGGCCATTAGCGCCTAAACAGGGTGATCTAAGATGGCGCAAACTATTTTGTTCATGTAGCCAAGTGGATCACCTAGAGGACACTCGGGGCTTCCATTATCACCATCAACCACCTGCCTACCACCAGCAGGAGCGTGGGAATCCTATAGAATGCACCATGAGTCATTTTGCCCTGCACACAGGTGTTTTTCCACCCTTCTGCGACCTCTAGCGGCCGGAGTATATAAGCTAGGTGGGTCAAACAAATTGCATCGTTTAGAGGACACTCAGGGCTTCCATTTGCATCATCAATCACCCGCCTACCACCAATAGGGGCGTGGCAATTCACCAAAAAACACTTTGGAATTTAACGTGTCACCCTTTTGCGGCCATTAGCGCCTAAACAGGGTGATCTAAGATGGCGCAAACTATTTGATTCATGTAGCCGCACAGGTGCACGTTAATTAGAGTCATCAATCTACTAGGGCGCTCCGTTTACGCCTTACTTCGTAAGGCGCAAACTGCGCTAGTTTTTTCAACCTCTAGCTAATTCTTCTTTGGAACGCACATTGTATATATTTCTTCTGTGCGTGTGTATGTCACTGAACTCCTCCTAGACGGCTGGACCGATTTTGATGAAATTTTTTGTGTAAGTTCAAGGGACGTCGAGGATGGCTTAGATTCACAATTCGATCAACTAGATAATGTTTTAACAATGAATTTATTTATTATTTAAATTGTTGTTGATGTTAGAACGTTTTACATAGAATTTCGGCAGACTACGCTGCAGTTGTGTCAGATATTCAAAAGTTAAAGATTTAAAAATTCATCACTTTCGCTGTAAGAGTTGGCGTTATAAATTAGCGCCATCTGTACTTCATCTCTTTAACTTGATATTGAAACAGATAAAAATCATATGCTCTTAGTACTCCTAGACTTTCTATTATTCTATTGTTATTTTCGTTGTCATCTTATGATGTTTTACATTAGGGGGGGAGAGGGTTGAATCATGTTTGAAGTGTGTCTAAAAAACGATACTTTTTGAGTGAGATTTATAACAACCAACCTAACCTAAAAATTTATTTGTGTAGTTCATTAACTTCATAATAAATTTTTTAAATTGTTTTTACTATTCATGTTTTAAATGAAAAAAACTATTAAAAAACTAGAAAAAAATTCTATTAAAAATCATTTAATTTAAAAAAAATTATTCATTTTCCAAATTAAGAAGCAAGAAAATAAAATTACCCGTTTTTCATCTAAGATTTGTAACAATAAATCGTTTTCGGTGATAATTAAAAATTTTATTTTCAATAAATAACTCATATTCGTTGTGGATTACTCGGTTTATTTTGTATACATTTTTAATTAAATTTACACATGGGTTTGTTAACAACCACCCTAATCTAAAAATTATTTTTATAGTTTATTGATTCCATAACGCATACATCTTTTTTGTTAATTATTTAAAATTTCATTCTCAATAAAAAAACTCACATTCGTTGCGTATTATATTACAGTATTTTTTTTATATATATATATATTTGATTCATGTAGCCGCACAGGTGCACGTTAATTAGAGACATCAATCTCAGATATAGGTTGAACAGGTGAGTGGCAATCAACAAAAAAGTGAAAATTTCAAAATTTCTACTTTTTACCTTTTTTGTGTTTCCAGTTAAGGGGGTATATGAGAGAGGGGGATGAAACCAAGTGGATCACCTAGAGGACACTCGGGGCTTCCATTATCACCATCAACCACCTGCCTACCACCAGCAGGAGCGTGGGAATCCTATAGAATGCACCATGAGTCATTTTGCCCTGCACAGGTGTTTTTCCACCCTTCTGCGACCTCTAGCGGCCGGAGTATATAAGCTAGGTGGGTCAAACAAATTGCATCGTTTAGAGGACACTCAGGGCTTCCATTTGCATCATCAATCACCCGCCTACCACCAATAGGGGCGTGGCAATTCACCAAAAAACACTTTGGAATTTAACGTGTCACCCTTTTGCGGCCATTAGCGCCTAAACAGGGTGATCTAAGATGGCGCAAACTATTTGATTCATGTAGCCGCACAGGTGCACGTTAATTAGAGACATCAATCTCAGATATAGGTTGAACAGGTGAGTGGCAATCAACAAAAAAGTGAAAATTTCAAAATTTCTACTTTTTACCTTTTTTGTGTTTCCAGTTAAGGGGGTATATGAGAGGGGGGGATGAAACCAAGTGGATCACCTAGAGGACACTCGGGGCTTCCATTATCACCATCAACCACCTGCCTACCACCAGCAGGAGCGTGGGAATCCTATAGAATGCACCATGAGTCATTTTGCCCTGCACACAGGTGTTTTTCCACCCTTCTGCGACCTCTAGCGGCCGGAGTATATAAGCTAGGTGGGTCAAACAAATTGCATCGTTTAGAGGACACTCAGGGCTTCCATTTGCATCATCAATCACCCGCCTACCACCAATAGGGGCGTGGCAATTCACCAAAAAACACTTTGGAATTTAACGTGTCACCCTTTTGCGGCCATTAGCGCCTAAACAGGGTGATCTAAGATGGCGCAAACTATTTGATTCATGTAGCCGCACAGGTGCACGTTAATTAGAGACATCAATCTCAGATATAGGTTGAACAGGTGAGTGGCAATCAACAAAAAAGTGAAAATTTCAAAATTTCTACTTTTTACCTTTTTTGTGTTTCCAGTTAAGGGGGTATATGAGAGGGGGGGATGAAACCAAGTGGATCACCTAGAGGACACTCGGGGCTTCCATTATCACCATCAACCACCTGCCTACCACCAGCAGGAGCGTGGGAATCCTATAGAATGCACCATGAGTCATTTTGCCCTGCACACAGGTGTTTTTCCACCCTTCTGCGACCTCTAGCGGCCGGAGTATATAAGCTAGGTGGGTCAAACAAATTGCATCGTTTAGAGGACACTCAGGGCTTCCATTTGCATCATCAATCACCCGCCTACCACCAATAGGGGCGTGGCAATTCACCAAAAAACACTTTGGAATTTAACGTGTCACCCTTTTGCGGCCATTAGCGCCTAAACAGGGTGATCTAAGATGGCGCAAACTATTTGATTCATGTAGCCGCACAGGTGCACGTTAATTAGAGACATCAATCTACTAGGGCGCTCCGTTTACGCCTTACTTCGTAAGGCGCAAACTGCGCTAGTTTTTTCAACCTCTAGCTAATTCTTCTTTGGAACGCACATTGTATATATTTCTTCTGTGCGTGTGTATGTCACTGAACTCCTCCTAGACGGCTGGACCGATTTTGATGAAATTTTTTGTGTAAGTTCAAGGGACGTCGAGGATGGCTTAGATTCACAATTCGATCAACTAGATAATGTTTTAACAATGAATTTATTTATTATTTAAATTGTTGTTGATGTTAGAACGTTTTACATAGAATTTCGGCAGACTACGCTGCAGTTGTGTCAGATATTCAAAAGTTAAAGATTTAAAAATTCATCACTTTCGCTGTAAGAGTTGGCGTTATAAATTAGCGCCATCTGTACTTCATCTCTTTAACTTGATATTGAAACAGATAAAAATCATATGCTCTTAGTACTCCTAGACTTTCTATTATTCTATTGTTATTTTCGTTGTCATCTTATGATGTTTTACATTAGGGGGGGAGAGGGTTGAATCATGTTTGAAGTGTGTCTAAAAAACGATACTTTTTGAGTGAGATTTATAACAACCAACCTAACCTAAAAATTTATTTGTGTAGTTCATTAACTTCATAATAAATTTTTTAAATTGTTTTTACTATTCATGTTTTAAATGAAAAAAACTATTAAAAAACTAGAAAAAAATTCTATTAAAAATCATTTAATTTAAAAAAAATTATTCATTTTCCAAATTAAGAAGCAAGAAAATAAAATTACCCGTTTTTCATCTAAGATTTGTAACAATAAATCGTTTTCGGTGATAATTAAAAATTTTATTTTCAATAAATAACTCATATTCGTTGTGGATTACTCGGTTTATTTTGTATACATTTTTAATTAAATTTACACATGGGTTTGTTAACAACCACCCTAATCTAAAAATTATTTTTATAGTTTATTGATTCCATAACGCATAAATCTTTTTTGTTAATTATTTAAAATTTCATTCTCAATAAAAAAACTCACATTCGTTGCGTATTATATTACAGTATTTTTTATATATATATATATATTTGATTCATGTAGCCGCACAGGTGCACGTTAATTAGAGACATCAATCTCAGATATAGGTTGAACAGGTGAGTGGCAATCAACAAAAAAGTGAAAATTTCAAAATTTCTACTTTTTACCTTTTTTGTGTTTCCAGTTAAGGGGGTATATGAGAGGGGGGGATGAAACCAAGTGGATCACCTAGAGGACACTCGGGGCTTCCATTATCACCATCAACCACCTGCCTACCACCAGCAGGAGCGTGGGAATCCTATAGAATGCACCATGAGTCATTTTGCCCTGCACACAGGTGTTTTTCCACCCTTCTGCGACCTCTAGCGGCCGGAGTATATAAGCTAGGTGGGTCAAACAAATTGCATCGTTTAGAGGACACTCAGGGCTTCCATTTGCATCATCAATCACCCGCCTACCACCAATAGGGGCGTGGCAATTCACCAAAAAACACTTTGGAATTTAACGTGTCACCCTTTTGCGGCCATTAGCGCCTAAACAGGGTGATCTAAGATGGCGCAAACTATTTGATTCATGTAGCCGCACAGGTGCACGTTAATTAGAGACATCAATCTCAGATATAGGTTGAACAGGTGAGTGGCAATCAACAAAAAAGTGAAAATTTCAAAATTTCTACTTTTTACCTTTTTTGTGTTTCCAGTTAAGGGGGTATATGAGAGGGGGGGATGAAACCAAGTGGATCACCTAGAGGACACTCGGGGCTTCCATTATCACCATCAACCACCTGCCTACCACCAGCAGGAGCGTGGGAATCCTATAGAATGCACCATGAGTCATTTTGCCCTGCACACAGGTGTTTTTCCACCCTTCTGCGACCTCTAGCGGCCGGAGTATATAAGCTAGGTGGGTCAAACAAATTGCATCGTTTAGAGGACACTCAGGGCTTCCATTTGCATCATCAATCACCCGCCTACCACCAATAGGAGCGTGGCAATTCACCAAAAAACACTTTGGAATTTAACGTGTCACCCTTTTGCGGCCATTAGCGCCTAAACAGGGTGATCTAAGATGGCGCAAACTATTTGATTCATATAGCCGCACAGGTGCACGTTAATTAGAGACATCAATCTCAGATATAGGTTGAACAGGTGAGTGGCAATCAACAAAAAAGTGAAAATTTCAAAATTTCTACTTTTTACCTTTTTTGTGTTTCCAGTTAAGGGGGTATATGAGAGGGGGGGATGAAACCAAGTGGATCACCTAGAGGACACTCGGGGCTTCCATTATCACCATCAACCACCTGCCTACCACCAGCAGGAGCGTGGGAATCCTATAGAATGCACCATGAGTCATTTTGCCCTGCACACAGGTGTTTTTCCACCCTTCTGCGACCTCTAGCGGCCGGAGTATATAAGCTAGGTGGGTCAAACAAATTGCATCGTTTAGAGGACACTCAGGGCTTCCATTTGCATCATCAATCACCCGCCTACCACCAATAGGGGCGTGGCAATTCACCAAAAAACACTTTGGAATTTAACGTGTCACCCTTTTGCGGCCATTAGCGCCTAAACAGGGTGATCTAAGATGGCGCAAACTATTTGATTCATGTAGCCGCACAGGTGCACGTTAATTAGAGCCATCAATCTCAGATATAGGTTGAACAGGTGAGTGGCAATCAACAAAAAAGTGAAAATTTCAAAATTTCTACTTTTTACCTTTTTTGTGTTTCCAGTTAAGGGGGTATATGAGAGGGGGGGATGAAACCAAGTGGATCACCTAGAGGACACTCGGGGCTTCCATTATCACCATCAACCACCTGCCTACCACCAGCAGGAGCGTGGGAATCCTATAGAATGCACCATGAGTCATTTTGCCCTGCACACAGGTGTTTTTCCACCCTTCTGCGACCTCTAGCGGCCGGAGTATATAAGCTAGGTGGGTCAAACAAATTGCATCGTTTAGAGGACACTCAGGGCTTCCATTTGCATCATCAATCACCCGCCTACCACCAATAGGAGCGTGGCAATTCACCAAAAAACACTTTGGAATTTAACGTGTCACCCTTTTGCGGCCATTAGCGCCTAAACAGGGTGATCTAAGATGGCGCAAACTATTTGATTCATGTAGCCGCACAGGTGCACGTTAATTAGAGACATCAATCTCAGATATAGGTTGAACAGGCGAGTGGCAATCAACAAAAAAGTGAAAATTTCAAAATTTCTACTTTTTACCTTTTTTGTGTTTCCAGTTAAGGGGGTATATGAGAGGGGGGGATGAAACCAAGTGGATCACCTAGAGGACACTCGGGGCTTCCATTATCACCATCAACCACCTGCCTACCACCAGCAGGAGCGTGGGAATCCTATAGAATGCACCATGAGTCATTTTGCCCTGCACACAGGTGTTTTTCCACCCTTCTGCGACCTCTAGCGGCCGGAGTATATAAGCTAGGTGGGTCAAACAAATTGCATCGTTTAGAGGACACTCAGGGCTTCCATTTGCATCATCAATCACCCGCCTACCACCAATAGGGGCGTGGCAATTCACCAAAAAACACTTTGGAATTTAACGTGTCACCCTTTTGCGGCCATTAGCGCCTAAACAGGGTGATCTAAGATGGCGCAAACTATTTGATTCATGTAGCCGCACAGGTGCACGTTAATTAGAGACATCAATCTCAGATATAGGTTGAACAGGTGAGTGGCAATCAACAAAAAAGTGAAAATTTCAAAATTTCTACTTTTTACCTTTTTTGTGTTTCCAGTTAAGGGGGTATATGAGAGGGGGGGATGAAACCAAGTGGATCACCTAGAGGACACTCGGGGCTTCCATTATCACCATCAACCACCTGCCTACCACCAGCAGGAGCGTGGGAATCCTATAGAATGCACCATGAGTCATTTTGCCCTGCACACAGGTGTTTTTCCACCCTTCTGCGACCTCTAGCGGCCGGAGTATATAAGCTAGGTGGGTGAAACAAATTGCATCGTTTAGAGGACGCTCAGGGCTTCCATTTGCATCATCAATCACCCGCCTACCACCAATAGGGGCGTGGCAATTCACCAAAAAACACTTTGGAATTTAACGTGTCACCCTTTTGCGGCCATTAGCGCCTAAACAGGGTGATCTAAGATGGCGCAAACTATTTGATTCATGTAGCCGCACAGGTGCACGTTAATTAGAGACATCAATCTCAGATATAGGTTGAACAGGTGAGTGGCAATCAACAAAAAAGTGAAAATTTCAAAATTTCTACTTTTTACCTTTTTTGTGTTTCCAGTTAAGGGGGTATATGAGAGGGGGGGATGAAACCAAGTGGATCACCTAGAGGACACTCGGGGCTTCCATTATCACCATCAACCACCTGCCTACCACCAGCAGGAGCGTGGGAATCCTATAGAATGCACCATGAGTCATTTTGCCCTGCACACAGGTGTTTTTCCACCCTTCTGCGACCTCTAGCGGCCGGAGTATATAAGCTAGGTGGGTCAAACAAATTGCATCGTTTAGAGGACACTCAGGGCTTCCATTTGCATCATCAATCACCCGCCTACCACCAATAGGGGCGTGGCAATTCACCAAAAAACACTTTGGAATTTAACGTGTCACCCTTTTGCGGCCATTAGCGCCTAAACAGGGTGATCTAAGATGGCGCAAACTATTTGATTCATGTAGCCGCACAGGTGCACGTTAATTAGAGACATCAATCTCAGATATAGGTTGAACAGGTGAGTGGCAATCAACAAAAAAGTGAAAATTTCAAAATTTCTACTTTTTACCTTTTTTGTGTTTCCAGTTAAGGGGGTATATGAGAGGGGGGGATGAAACCAAGTGGATCACCTAGAGGACACTCGGGGCTTCCATTATCACCATCAACCACCTGCCTACCACCAGCAGGAGCGTGGGAATCCTATAGAATGCACCATGAGTCATTTTGCCCTGCACACAGGTGTTTTTCCACCCTTCTGCGACCTCTAGCGGCCGGAGTATATAAGCTAGGTGGGTCAAACAAATTGCATCGTTTAGAGGACACTCAGGGCTTCCATTTGCATCATCAATCACCCGCCTACCACCAATAGGGGCGTGGCAATTCACCAAAAAACACTTTGGAATTTAACGTGTCACCCTTTTGCGGCCATTAGCGCCTAAACAGGGTGATCTAAGATGGCGCAAACTATTTGATTCATGTAGCCGCACAGGTGCACGTTAATTAGAGACATCAATCTCAGATATAGGTTGAACAGGTGAGTGGCAATCAACAAAAAAGTGAAAATTTCAAAATTTCTACTTTTTACCTTTTTTGTGTTTCCAGTTAAGGGGGTATATGAGAGGGGGGGATGAAACCAAGTGGATCACCTAGAGGACACTCGGGGCTTCCATTATCACCATCAACCACCTGCCTACCACCAGCAGGAGCGTGGGAATCCTATAGAATGCACCATGAGTCATTTTGCCCTGCACACAGGTGTTTTTCCACCCTTCTGCGACCTCTAGCGGCCGGAGTATATAAGCTAGGTGGGTCAAACAAATTGCATCGTTTAGAGGACACTCAGGGCTTCCATTTGCATCATCAATCACCCGCCTACCACCAATAGGAGCGTGGCAATTCACCAAAAAACACTTTGGAATTTAACGTGTCACCCTTTTGCGGCCATTAGCGCCTAAACAGGGTGATCTAAGATGGCGCAAACTATTTGATTCATGTAGCCGCACAGGTGCACGTTAATTAGAGACATCAATCTCAGATATAGGTTGAACAGGTGAGTGGCAATCAACAAAAAAGTGAAAATTTCAAAATTTCTACTTTTTACCTTTTTGTGTTTCCAGTTAAGGGGGTATATGAGAGGGGGGGATGAAACCAAGTGGATCACCTAGAGGACACTCGGGGCTTCCATTATCACCATCAACCACCTGCCTACCACCAGCAGGAGCGTGGGAATCCTATAGAATGCACCATGAGTCATTTTGCCCTGCACACAGGTGTTTTTCCACCCTTCTGCGACCTCTAGCGGCCGGAGTATATAAGCTAGGTGGGTCAAACAAATTGCATCGTTTAGAGGACACTCAGGGCTTCCATTTGCATCATCAATCACCCGCCTACCACCAATAGGGGCGTGGCAATTCACCAAAAAACACTTTGGAATTTAACGTGTCACCCTTTTGCGGCCATTAGCGCCTAAACAGGGTGATCTAAGATGGCGCAAACTATTTGATTCATGTAGCCGCACAGGTGCACGTTAATTAGAGACATCAATCTCAGATATAGGTTGAACAGGTGAGTGGCAATCAACAAAAAAGTGAAAATTTCAAAATTTCTACTTTTTACCTTTTTTGTGTTTCCAGTTAAGGGGGTATATGAGAGGGGGGGATGAAACCAAGTGGATCACCTAGAGGACACTCGGGGCTTCCATTATCACCATCAACCACCTGCCTACCACCAGCAGGAGCGTGGGAATCCTATAGAATGCACCATGAGTCATTTTGCCCTGCACACAGGTGTTTTTCCACCCTTCTGCGACCTCTAGCGGCCGGAGTATATAAGCTAGGTGGGTCAAACAAATTGCATCGTTTAGAGGACACTCAGGGCTTCCATTTGCATCATCAATCACCCGCCTACCACCAATAGGGGCGTGGCAATTCACCAAAAAACACTTTGGAATTTAACGTGTCACCCTTTTGCGGCCATTAGCGCCTAAACAGGGTGATCTAAGATGGCGCAAACTATTTGATTCATGTAGCCGCACAGGTGCACGTTAATTAGAGACATCAATCTCAGATATAGGTTGAACAGGTGAGTGGCAATCAACAAAAAAGTGAAAATTTCAAAATTTCTACTTTTTACCTTTTTTGTGTTTCCAGTTAAGGGGGTATATGAGAGGGGGGGATGAAACCAAGTGGATCACCTAGAGGACACTCGGGGCTTCCATTATCACCATCAACCACCTGCCTACCACCAGCAGGAGCGTGGGAATCCTATAGAATGCACCATGAGTCATTTTGCCCTGCACACAGGTGTTTTTCCACCCTTCTGCGACCTCTAGCGGCCGGAGTATATAAGCTAGGTGGGTCAAACAAATTGCATCGTTTAGAGGACACTTAGGGCTTCCATTTGCATCATCAATCACCCGCCTACCACCAATAGGGGCGTGGCAATTCACCAAAAAACACTTTGGAATTTAACGTGTCACCCTTTTGCGGCCATTAGCGCCTAAACAGGGTGATCTAAGATGGCGCAAACTATTTGATTCATGTAGCCGCACAGGTGCACGTTAATTAGAGACATCAATCTCAGATATAGGTTGAACAGGTGAGTGGCAATCAACAAAAAAGTGAAAATTTCAAAATTTCTACTTTTTACCTTTTTTGTGTTTCCAGTTAAGGGGGTATATGAGAGGGGGGGATGAAACCAAGTGGATCACCTAGAGGACACTCGGGGCTTCCATTATCACCATCAACCACCTGCCTACCACCAGCAGGAGCGTGGGAATCCTATAGAATGCACCATGAGTCATTTTGCCCTGCCCACAGGTGTTTTTCCACCCTTCTGCGACCTCTAGCGGCCGGAGTATATAAGCTAGGTGGGTCAAACAAATTGCATCGTTTAGAGGACACTCAGGGCTTCCATTTGCATCATCAATCACCCGCCTACCACCAATAGGGGCGTGGCAATTCACCAAAAAACACTTTGGAATTTAACGTGTCACCCTTTTGCGGCCATTAGCGCCTAAACAGGGTGATGATGGCGCAAACTATTTGATTCATGTAGCCGCACAGGTGCACGTTAATTAGAGACATCAATCTACTAGGGCGCTCCGTTTACGCCTTACTTCGTAAGGCGCAAACTGCGCTAGTTTTTTCAACCTCTAGCTAATTCTTCTTTGGAACGCACATTGTATATATTTCTTCTGTGCGTGTGTATGTCACTGAACTCCTCCTAGACGGCTGGACCGATTTTGATGAAATTTTTTGTGTAAGTTCAAGGGACGTCGAGGATGGCTTAGATTCACAATTCGATCAACTAGATAATGTTTTAACAATGAATTTATTTATTATTTAAATTGTTGTTGATGTTAGAACGTTTTACATAGAATTTCGGCAGACTACGCTGCAGTTGTGTCAGATATTCAAAAGTTAAAGATTTAAAAATTCATCACTTTCGCTGTAAGAGTTGGCGTTATAAATTAGCGCCATCTGTACTTCATCTCTTTAACTTGATATTGAAACAGATAAAAATCATATGCTCTTAGTACTCCTAGACTTTCTATTATTCTATTGTTATTTTCGTTGTCATCTTATGATGTTTTACATTAGGGGGGGAGAGGGTTGAATCATGTTTGAAGTGTGTCTAAAAAACGATACTTTTTGAGTGAGATTTATAACAACCAACCTAACCTAAAAATTTATTTGTGTAGTTCATTAACTTCATAATAAATTTTTTAAATTGTTTTTACTATTCATGTTTTAAATGAAAAAAACTATTAAAAAACTAGAAAAAAATTCTATTAAAAATCATTTAATTTAAAAAAAATTATTCATTTTCCAAATTAAGAAGCAAGAAAATAAAATTACCCGTTTTTCATCTAAGATTTGTAACAATAAATCGTTTTCGGTGATAATTAAAAATTTTATTTTCAATAAATAACTCATATTCGTTGTGGATTACTCGGTTTATTTTGTATACATTTTTAATTAAATTTACACATGGGTTTGTTAACAACCACCCTAATCTAAAAATTATTTTTATAGTTTATTGATTCCATAACGCATAAATCTTTTTTGTTAATTATTTAAAATTTCATTCTCAATAAAAAAACTCACATTCGTTGCGTATTATATTACAGTATTTTTTATATATATATATATATTTGATTCATGTAGCCGCACAGGTGCACGTTAATTAGAGACATCAATCTCAGATATAGGTTGAACAGGTGAGTGGCAATCAACAAAAAAGTGAAAATTTCAAAATTTCTACTTTTTACCTTTTTTGTGTTTCCAGTTAAGGGGGTATATGAGAGGGGGGGATGAAACCAAGTGGATCACCTAGAGGACACTCGGGGCTTCCATTATCACCATCAACCACCTGCCTACCACCAGCAGGAGCGTGGGAATCCTATAGAATGCACCATGAGTCATTTTGCCCTGCACACAGGTGTTTTTCCACCCTTCTGCGACCTCTAGCGGCCGGAGTATATAAGCTAGGTGGGTCAAACAAATTGCATCGTTTAGAGGACACT
Organism: Bactrocera oleae; assembly: GCF_042242935.1. Lineage (NCBI taxonomy): Eukaryota > Metazoa > Arthropoda > Insecta > Diptera > Tephritidae > Bactrocera > Bactrocera oleae. The sequence continues at coordinate 37,861,489 of NC_091541.1, forward strand.
CAGGGCTTCCATTTGCATCATCAATCACCCGCCTACCACCAATAGGGGCGTGGCAATTCACCAAAAAACACTTTGGAATTTAACGTGTCACCCTTTTGCGGCCATTAGCGCCTAAACAGGGTGATCTAAGATGGCGCAAACTATTTGATTCATGTAGCCGCACAGGTGCACGTTAATTAGAGACATCAATCTCAGATATAGGTTGAACAGGTGAGTGGCAATCAACAAAAAAGTGAAAATTTCAAAATTTCTACTTTTTACCTTTTTTGTGTTTCCAGTTAAGGGGGTATATGAGAGGGGGGGATGAAACCAAGTGGATCACCTAGAGGACACTCGGGGCTTCCATTATCACCATCAACCACCTGCCTACCACCAGCAGGAGCGTGGGAATCCTATAGAATGCACCATGAGTCATTTTGCCCTGCACACAGGTGTTTTTCCACCCTTCTGCGACCTCTAGCGGCCGGAGTATATAAGCTAGGTGGGTCAAACAAATTGCATCGTTTAGAGGACACTCAGGGCTTCCATTTGCATCATCAATCACCCGCCTACCACCAATAGGAGCGTGGCAATTCACCAAAAAACACTTTGGAATTTAACGTGTCACCCTTTTGCGGCCATTAGCGCCTAAACAGGGTGATCTAAGATGGCGCAAACTATTTGATTCATATAGCCGCACAGGTGCACGTTAATTAGAGACATCAATCTCAGATATAGGTTGAACAGGTGAGTGGCAATCAACAAAAAAGTGAAAATTTCAAAATTTCTACTTTTTACCTTTTTTGTGTTTCCAGTTAAGGGGGTATATGAGAGGGGGGGATGAAACCAAGTGGATCACCTAGAGGACACTCGGGGCTTCCATTATCACCATCAACCACCTGCCTACCACCAGCAGGAGCGTGGGAATCCTATAGAATGCACCATGAGTCATTTTGCCCTGCACACAGGTGTTTTTCCACCCTTCTGCGACCTCTAGCGGCCGGAGTATATAAGCTAGGTGGGTCAAACAAATTGCATCGTTTAGAGGACACTCAGGGCTTCCATTTGCATCATCAATCACCCGCCTACCACCAATAGGAGCGTGGCAATTCACCAAAAAACACTTTGGAATTTAACGTGTCACCCTTTTGCGGCCATTAGCGCCTAAACAGGGTGATCTAAGATGGCGCAAACTATTTGATTCATGTAGCCGCACAGGTGCACGTTAATTAGAGACATCAATCTCAGATATAGGTTGAACAGGCGAGTGGCAATCAACAAAAAAGTGAAAATTTCAAAATTTCTACTTTTTACCTTTTTTGTGTTTCCAGTTAAGGGGGTATATGAGAGGGGGGGATGAAACCAAGTGGATCACCTAGAGGACACTCGGGGCTTCCATTATCACCATCAACCACCTGCCTACCACCAGCAGGAGCGTGGGAATCCTATAGAATGCACCATGAGTCATTTTGCCCTGCACACAGGTGTTTTTCCACCCTTCTGCGACCTCTAGCGGCCGGAGTATATAAGCTAGGTGGGTCAAACAAATTGCATCGTTTAGAGGACACTCAGGGCTTCCATTTGCATCATCAATCACCCGCCTACCACCAATAGGGGCGTGGCAATTCACCAAAAAACACTTTGGAATTTAACGTGTCACCCTTTTGCGGCCATTAGCGCCTAAACAGGGTGATCTAAGATGGCGCAAACTATTTGATTCATGTAGCCGCACAGGTGCACGTTAATTAGAGACATCAATCTCAGATATAGGTTGAACAGGTGAGTGGCAATCAACAAAAAAGTGAAAATTTCAAAATTTCTACTTTTTACCTTTTTTGTGTTTCCAGTTAAGGGGGTATATGAGAGGGGGGGATGAAACCAAGTGGATCACCTAGAGGACACTCGGGGCTTCCATTATCACCATCAACCACCTGCCTACCACCAGCAGGAGCGTGGGAATCCTATAGAATGCACCATGAGTCATTTTGCCCTGCACACAGGTGTTTTTCCACCCTTCTGCGACCTCTAGCGGCCGGAGTATATAAGCTAGGTGGGTGAAACAAATTGCATCGTTTAGAGGACACTCAGGGCTTCCATTTGCATCATCAATCACCCGCCTACCACCAATAGGGGCGTGGCAATTCACCAAAAAACACTTTGGAATTTAACGTGTCACCCTTTTGCGGCCATTAGCGCCTAAACAGGGTGATCTAAGATGGCGCAAACTATTTGATTCATGTAGCCGCACAGGTGCACGTTAATTAGAGACATCAATCTCAGATATAGGTTGAACAGGTGAGTGGCAATCAACAAAAAAGTGAAAATTTCAAAATTTCTACTTTTTACCTTTTTTGTGTTTCCAGTTAAGGGGGTATATGAGAGGGGGGGATGAAACCAAGTGGATCACCTAGAGGACACTCGGGGCTTCCATTATCACCATCAACCACCTGCCTACCACCAGCAGGAGCGTGGGAATCCTATAGAATGCACCATGAGTCATTTTGCCCTGCACACAGGTGTTTTTCCACCCTTCTGCGACCTCTAGCGGCCGGAGTATATAAGCTAGGTGGGTCAAACAAATTGCATCGTTTAGAGGACACTCAGGGCTTCCATTTGCATCATCAATCACCCGCCTACCACCAATAGGGGCGTGGCAATTCACCAAAAAACACTTTGGAATTTAACGTGTCACCCTTTTGCGGCCATTAGCGCCTAAACAGGGTGATCTAAGATGGCGCAAACTATTTGATTCATGTAGCCGCACAGGTGCACGTTAATTAGAGACATCAATCTCAGATATAGGTTGAACAGGTGAGTGGCAATCAACAAAAAAGTGAAAATTTCAAAATTTCTACTTTTTACCTTTTTTGTGTTTCCAGTTAAGGGGGTATATGAGAGGGGGGGATGAAACCAAGTGGATCACCTAGAGGACACTCGGGGCTTCCATTATCACCATCAACCACCTGCCTACCACCAGCAGGAGCGTGGGAATCCTATAGAATGCACCATGAGTCATTTTGCCCTGCACACAGGTGTTTTTCCACCCTTCTGCGACCTCTAGCGGCCGGAGTATATAAGCTAGGTGGGTCAAACAAATTGCATCGTTTAGAGGACACTCAGGGCTTCCATTTGCATCATCAATCACCCGCCTACCACCAATAGGAGCGTGGCAATTCACCAAAAAACACTTTGGAATTTAACGTGTCACCCTTTTGCGGCCATTAGCGCCTAAACAGGGTGATCTAAGATGGCGCAAACTATTTGATTCATGTAGCCGCACAGGTGCACGTTAATTAGAGACATCAATCTCAGATATAGGTTGAACAGGTGAGTGGCAATCAACAAAAAAGTGAAAATTTCAAAATTTCTACTTTTTACCTTTTTTGTGTTTCCAGTTAAGGGGGTATATGAGAGGGGGGGATGAAACCAAGTGGATCACCTAGAGGACACTCGGGGCTTCCATTATCACCATCAACCACCTGCCTACCACCAGCAGGAGCGTGGGAATCCTATAGAATGCACCATGAGTCATTTTGCCCTGCACACAGGTGTTTTTCCACCCTTCTGCGACCTCTAGCGGCCGGAGTATATAAGCTAGGTGGGTCAAACAAATTGCATCGTTTAGAGGACACTCAGGGCTTCCATTTGCATCATCAATCACCCGCCTACCACCAATAGGGGCGTGGCAATTCACCAAAAAACACTTTGGAATTTAACGTGTCACCCTTTTGCGGCCATTAGCGCCTAAACAGGGTGATCTAAGATGGCGCAAACTATTTGATTCATGTAGCCGCACAGGTGCACGTTAATTAGAGACATCAATCTCAGATATAGGTTGAACAGGTGAGTGGCAATCAACAAAAAAGTGAAAATTTCAAAATTTCTACTTTTTACCTTTTTTGTGTTTCCAGTTAAGGGGGTATATGAGAGGGGGGGATGAAACCAAGTGGATCACCTAGAGGACACTCGGGGCTTCCATTATCACCATCAACCACCTGCCTACCACCAGCAGGAGCGTGGGAATCCTATAGAATGCACCATGAGTCATTTTGCCCTGCACACAGGTGTTTTTCCACCCTTCTGCGACCTCTAGCGGCCGGAGTATATAAGCTAGGTGGGTCAAACAAATTGCATCGTTTAGAGGACACTCAGGGCTTCCATTTGCATCATCAATCACCCGCCTACCACCAATAGGAGCGTGGCAATTCACCAAAAAACACTTTGGAATTTAACGTGTCACCCTTTTGCGGCCATTAGCGCCTAAACAGGGTGATCTAAGATGGCGCAAACTATTTGATTCATGTAGCCGCACAGGTGCACGTTAATTAGAGACATCAATCTCAGATATAGGTTGAACAGGTGAGTGGCAATCAACAAAAAAGTGAAAATTTCAAAATTTCTACTTTTTACCTTTTTTGTGTTTCCAGTTAAGGGGGTATATGAGAGGGGGGGATGAAACCAAGTGGATCACCTAGAGGACACTCGGGGCTTCCATTATCACCATCAACCACCTGCCTACCACCAGCAGGAGCGTGGGAATCCTATAGAATGCACCATGAGTCATTTTGCCCTGCACACAGGTGTTTTTCCACCCTTCTGCGACCTCTAGCGGCCGGAGTATATAAGCTAGGTGGGTCAAACAAATTGCATCGTTTAGAGGACACTCAGGGCTTCCATTTGCATCATCAATCACCCGCCTACCACCAATAGGGGCGTGGCAATTCACCAAAAAACACTTTGGAATTTAACGTGTCACCCTTTTGCGGCCATTAGCGCCTAAACAGGGTGATCTAAGATGGCGCAAACTATTTGATTCATGTAGCCGCACAGGTGCACGTTAATTAGAGACATCAATCTCAGATATAGGTTGAACAGGTGAGTGGCAATCAACAAAAAAGTGAAAATTTCAAAATTTCTACTTTTTACCTTTTTTGTGTTTCCAGTTAAGGGGGTATATGAGAGGGGGGGATGAAACCAAGTGGATCACCTAGAGGACACTCGGGGCTTCCATTATCACCATCAACCACCTGCCTACCACCAGCAGGAGCGTGGGAATCCTATAGAATGCACCATGAGTCATTTTGCCCTGCACACAGGTGTTTTTCCACCCTTCTGCGACCTCTAGCGGCCGGAGTATATAAGCTAGGTGGGTCAAACAAATTGCATCGTTTAGAGGACACTCAGGGCTTCCATTTGCATCATCAATCACCCGCCTACCACCAATAGGGGCGTGGCAATTCACCAAAAAACACTTTGGAATTTAACGTGTCACCCTTTTGCGGCCATTAGCGCCTAAACAGGGTGATCTAAGATGGCGCAAACTATTTGATTCATGTAGCCGCACAGGTGCACGTTAATTAGAGACATCAATCTCAGATATAGGTTGAACAGGTGAGTGGCAATCAACAAAAAAGTGAAAATTTCAAAATTTCTACTTTTTACCTTTTTTGTGTTTCCAGTTAAGGGGGTATATGAGAGGGGGGGATGAAACCAAGTGGATCACCTAGAGGACACTCGGGGCTTCCATTATCACCATCAACCACCTGCCTACCACCAGCAGGAGCGTGGGAATCCTATAGAATGCACCATGAGTCATTTTGCCCTGCACACAGGTGTTTTTCCACCCTTCTGCGACCTCTAGCGGCCGGAGTATATAAGCTAGGTGGGTCAAACAAATTGCATCGTTTAGAGGACACTTAGGGCTTCCATTTGCATCATCAATCACCCGCCTACCACCAATAGGGGCGTGGCAATTCACCAAAAAACACTTTGGAATTTAACGTGTCACCCTTTTGCGGCCATTAGCGCCTAAACAGGGTGATCTAAGATGGCGCAAACTATTTGATTCATGTAGCCGCACAGGTGCACGTTAATTAGAGACATCAATCTCAGATATAGGTTGAACAGGTGAGTGGCAATCAACAAAAAAGTGAAAATTTCAAAATTTCTACTTTTTACCTTTTTTGTGTTTCCAGTTAAGGGGGTATATGAGAGGGGGGGATGAAACCAAGTGGATCACCTAGAGGACACTCGGGGCTTCCATTATCACCATCAACCACCTGCCTACCACCAGCAGGAGCGTGGGAATCCTATAGAATGCACCATGAGTCATTTTGCCCTGCCCACAGGTGTTTTTCCACCCTTCTGCGACCTCTAGCGGCCGGAGTATATAAGCTAGGTGGGTCAAACAAATTGCATCGTTTAGAGGACACTCAGGGCTTCCATTTGCATCATCAATCACCCGCCTACCACCAATAGGGGCGTGGCAATTCACCAAAAAACACTTTGGAATTTAACGTGTCACCCTTTTGCGGCCATTAGCGCCTAAACAGGGTGATCTAAGATGGCGCAAACTATTTGATTCATGTAGCCGCACAGGTGCACGTTAATTAGAGACATCAATCTACTAGGGCGCTCCGTTTACGCCTTACTTCGTAAGGCGCAAACTGCGCTAGTTTTTTCAACCTCTAGCTAATTCTTCTTTGGAACGCACATTGTATATATTTCTTCTGTGCGTGTGTATGTCACTGAACTCCTCCTAGACGGCTGGACCGATTTTGATGAAATTTTTTGTGTAAGTTCAAGGGACGTCGAGGATGGCTTAGATTCACAATTCGATCAACTAGATAATGTTTTAACAATGAATTTATTTATTATTTAAATTGTTGTTGATGTTAGAACGTTTTACATAGAATTTCGGCAGACTACGCTGCAGTTGTGTCAGATATTCAAAAGTTAAAGATTTAAAAATTCATCACTTTCGCTGTAAGAGTTGGCGTTATAAATTAGCGCCATCTGTACTTCATCTCTTTAACTTGATATTGAAACAGATAAAAATCATATGCTCTTAGTACTCCTAGACTTTCTATTATTCTATTGTTATTTTCGTTGTCATCTTATGATGTTTTACATTAGGGGGGGAGAGGGTTGAATCATGTTTGAAGTGTGTCTAAAAAACGATACTTTTTGAGTGAGATTTATAACAACCAACCTAACCTAAAAATTTATTTGTGTAGTTCATTAACTTCATAATAAATTTTTTAAATTGTTTTTACTATTCATGTTTTAAATGAAAAAAACTATTAAAAAACTAGAAAAAAATTCTATTAAAAATCATTTAATTTAAAAAAAATTATTCATTTTCCAAATTAAGAAGCAAGAAAATAAAATTACCCGTTTTTCATCTAAGATTTGTAACAATAAATCGTTTTCGGTGATAATTAAAAATTTTATTTTCAATAAATAACTCATATTCGTTGTGGATTACTCGGTTTATTTTGTATACATTTTTAATTAAATTTACACATGGGTTTGTTAACAACCACCCTAATCTAAAAATTATTTTTATAGTTTATTGATTCCATAACGCATAAATCTTTTTTGTTAATTATTTAAAATTTCATTCTCAATAAAAAAACTCACATTCGTTGCGTATTATATTACAGTATTTTTTTTATATATATATATATTTGATTCATGTAGCCGCACAGGTGCACGTTAATTAGAGACATCAATCTCAGATATAGGTTGAACAGGTGAGTGGCAATCAACAAAAAAGTGAAAATTTCAAAATTTCTACTTTTTACCTTTTTTGTGTTTCCAGTTAAGGGGGTATATGAGAGGGGGGGATGAAACCAAGTGGATCACCTAGAGGACACTCGGGGCTTCCATTATCACCATCAACCACCTGCCTCCCACCAGCAGGAGCGTGGGAATCCTATAGAATGCACCATGAGTCATTTTGCCCTGCACACAGGTGTTTTTCCACCCTTCTGCGACCTCTAGCGGCCGGAGTATATAAGCTAGGTGGGTGAAACAAATTGCATCGTTTAGAGGACACTCAGGGCTTCCATTTGCATCATCAATCACCCGCCTACCACCAATAGGGGCGTGGCAATTCACCAAAAAACACTTTGGAATTTAACGTGTCACCCTTTTGCGGCCATTAGCGCCTAAACAGGGTGATCTAAGATGGCGCAAACTATTTGATTCATGTAGCCGCACAGGTGCACGTTAATTAGAGACATCAATCTCAGATATAGGTTGAACAGGTGAGTGGCAATCAACAAAAAAGTGAAAATTTCAAAATTTCTACTTTTTACCTTTTTTGTGTTTCCAGTTAAGGGGGTATATGAGAGGGGGGGATGAAACCAAGTGGATCACCTAGAGGACACTCGGGGCTTCCATTATCACCATCAACCACCTGCCTACCACCAGCAGGAGCGTGGGAATCCTATAGAATGCACCATGAGTCATTTTGCCCTGCACACAGGTGTTTTTCCACCCTTCTGCGACCTCTAGCGGCCGGAGTATATAAGCTAGGTGGGTCAAACAAATTGCATCGTTTAGAGGACACTCAGGGCTTCCATTTGCATCATCAATCACCCGCCTACCACCAATAGGGGCGTGGCAATTCACCAAAAAACACTTTGGAATTTAACGTGTCACCCTTTTGCGGCCATTAGCGCCTAAACAGGGTGATCTAAGATGGCGCAAACTATTTGATTCATGTAGCCGCACAGGTGCACGTTAATTAGAGACATCAATCTCAGATATAGGTTGAACAGGTGAGTGGCAATCAACAAAAAAGTGAAAATTTCAAAATTTCTACTTTTTACCTTTTTTGTGTTTCCAGTTAAGGGGGTATATGAGAGGGGGGGATGAAACCAAGTGGATCACCTAGAGGACACTCGGGGCTTCCATTATCACCATCAACCACCTGCCTACCACCAGCAGGAGCGTGGGAATCCTATAGAATGCACCATGAGTCATTTTGCCCTGCACACAGGTGTTTTTCCACCCTTCTGCGACCTCTAGCGGCCGGAGTATATAAGCTAGGTGGGTCAAACAAATTGCATCGTTTAGAGGACACTTAGGGCTTCCATTTGCATCATCAATCACCCGCCTACCACCAATAGGGGCGTGGCAATTCACCAAAAAACACTTTGGAATTTAACGTGTCACCCTTTTGCGGCCATTAACGCCTAAACAGGGTGATCTAAGATGGCGCAAACTATTTGATTCATGTAGCCGCACAGGTGCACGTTAATTAGAGACATCAATCTCAGATATAGGTTGAACAGGTGAGTGGCAATCAACAAAAAAGTGAAAATTTCAAAATTTCTACTTTTTACCTTTTTTGTGTTTCCAGTTAAGGGGGTATATGAGAGGGGGGGATGAAACCAAGTGGATCACCTAGAGGACACTCGGGGCTTCCATTATCACCATCAACCACCTGCCTACCACCAGCAGGAGCGTGGGAATCCTATAGAATGCACCATGAGTCATTTTGCCCTGCCCACAGGTGTTTTTCCACCCTTCTGCGACCTCTAGCGGCCGGAGTATATAAGCTAGGTGGGTCAAACAAATTGCATCGTTTAGAGGACACTCAGGGCTTCCATTTGCATCATCAATCACCCGCCTACCACCAATAGGGGCGTGGCAATTCACCAAAAAACACTTTGGAATTTAACGTGTCACCCTTTTGCGGCCATTAGCGCCTAAACAGGGTGATCTAAGATGGCGCAAACTATTTGATTCATGTAGCCGCACAGGTGCACGTTAATTAGAGACATCAATCTACTAGGGCGCTCCGTTTACGCCTTACTTCGTAAGGCGCAAACTGCGCTAGTTTTTTCAACCTCTAGCTAATTCTTCTTTGGAACGCACATTGTATATATTTCTTCTGTGCGTGTGTATGTCACTGAACTCCTCCTAGACGGCTGGACCGATTTTGATGAAATTTTTTGTGTAAGTTCAAGGGACGTCGAGGATGGCTTAGATTCACAATTCGATCAACTAGATAATGTTTTAACAATGAATTTATTTATTATTTAAATTGTTGTTGATGTTAGAACGTTTTACATAGAATTTCGGCAGACTACGCTGCAGTTGTGTCAGATATTCAAAAGTTAAAGATTTAAAAATTCATCACTTTCGCTGTAAGAGTTGGCGTTATAAATTAGCGCCATCTGTACTTCATCTCTTTAACTTGATATTGAAACAGATAAAAATCATATGCTCTTAGTACTCCTAGACTTTCTATTATTCTATTGTTATTTTCGTTGTCATCTTATGATGTTTTACATTAGGGGGGGAGAGGGTTGAATCATGTTTGAAGTGTGTCTAAAAAACGATACTTTTTGAGTGAGATTTATAACAACCAACCTAACCTAAAAATTTATTTGTGTAGTTCATTAACTTCATAATAAATATTTTAAATTGTTTTTACTATTCATGTTTTAAATGAAAAAAACTATTAAAAAACTAGAAAAAAATTCTATTAAAAATCATTTAATTTAAAAAAAAATATTCATTTTCCAAATTAAGAAGCAAGAAAATAAAATTACCCGTTTTTCATCTAAGATTTGTAACAATAAATCGTTTTCGGTGATAATTAAAAATTTTATTTTCAATAAATAACTCATATTCGTTGTGGATTACTCGGTTTATTTTGTATACATTTTTAATTAAATTTACACATGGGTTTGTTAACAACCACCCTAATCTAAAAATTATTTTTATAGTTTATTGATTCCATAACGCATAAATCTGTTTTGTTAATTATTTAAAATTTCATTCTCAATAAAAAAACTCACATTCGTTGCGTATTATATTACAGTATTTTTTTTATATATATATATATTTGATTCATGTAGCCGCACAGGTGCACGTTAATTAGAGACATCAATCTCAGATATAGGTTGAACAGGTGAGTGGCAATCAACAAAAAAGTGAAAATTTCAAAATTTCTACTTTTTACCTTTTTTGTGTTTCCAGTTAAGGGGGTATATGAGAGGGGGGGATGAAACCAAGTGGATCACCTAGAGGACACTCGGGGCTTCCATTATCACCATCAACCACCTGCCTCCCACCAGCAGGAGCGTGGGAATCCTATAGAATGCACCATGAGTCATTTTGCCCTGCACACAGGTGTTTTTCCACCCTTCTGCGACCTCTAGCGGCCGGAGTATATAAGCTAGGTGGGTGAAACAAATTGCATCGTTTAGAGGACACTCAGGGCTTCCATTTGCATCATCAATCACCCGCCTACCACCAATAGGGGCGTGGCAATTCACCAAAAAACACTTTGGAATTTAACGTGTCACCCTTTTGCGGCCATTAGCGCCTAAACAGGGTGATCTAAGATGGCGCAAACTATTTGATTCATGTAGCCGCACAGGTGCACGTTAATTAGAGACATCAATCTCAGATATAGGTTGAACAGGTGAGTGGCAATCAACAAAAAAGTGAAAATTTCAAAATTTCTACTTTTTACCTTTTTTGTGTTTCCAGTTAAGGGGGTATATGAGAGGGGGGGATGAAACCAAGTGGATCACCTAGAGGACACTCGGGGCTTCCATTATCACCATCAACCACCTGCCTACCACCAGCAGGAGCGTGGGAATCCTATAGAATGCACCATGAGTCATTTTGCCCTGCACACAGGTGTTTTTCCACCCTTCTGCGACCTCTAGCGGCCGGAGTATATAAGCTAGGTGGGTCAAACAAATTGCATCGTTTAGAGGACACTCAGGGCTTCCATTTGCATCATCAATCACCCGCCTACCACCAATAGGGGCGTGGCAATTCACCAAAAAACACTTTGGAATTTAACGTGTCACCCTTTTGCGGCCATTAGCGCCTAAACAGGGTGATCTAAGATGGCGCAAACTATTTGATTCATGTAGCCGCACAGGTGCACGTTAATTAGAGACATCAATCTCAGATATAGGTTGAACAGGTGAGTGGCAATCAACAAAAAAGTGAAAATTTCAAAATTTCTACTTTTTACCTTTTTTGTGTTTCCAGTTAAGGGGGTATATGAGAGGGGGGGATGAAACCAAGTGGATCACCTAGAGGACACTCGGGGCTTCCATTATCACCATCAACCACCTGCCTACCACCAGCAGGAGCGTGGGAATCCTATAGAATGCACCATGAGTCATTTTGCCCTGCACACAGGTGTTTTTCCACCCTTCTGCGACCTCTAGCGGCCGGAGTATATAAGCTAGGTGGGTCAAACAAATTGCATCGTTTAGAGGACACTCAGGGCTTCCATTTGCATCATCAATCACCCGCCTACCACCAATAGGGGCGTGGCAATTCACCAAAAAACACTTTGGAATTTAACGTGTCACCCTTTTGCGGCCATTAGCGCCTAAACAGGGTGATCTAAGATGGCGCAAACTATTTGATTCATGTAGCCGCACAGGTGCACGTTAATTAGAGACATCAATCTCAGATATAGGTTGAACAGGTGAGTGGCAATCAACAAAAAAGTGAAAATTTCAAAATTTCTACTTTTTACCTTTTTTGTGTTTCCAGTTAAGGGGGTATATGAGAGGGGGGGATGAAACCAAGTGGATCACCTAGAGGACACTCGGGGCTTCCATTATCACCATCAACCACCTGCCTACCACCAGCAGGAGCGTGGGAATCCTATAGAATGCACCATGAGTCATTTTGCCCTGCACACAGGTGTTTTTCCACCCTTCTGCGACCTCTAGCGGCCGGAGTATATAAGCTAGGTGCTTATAGGGCTAAGCCAGGGCTTCCATTTGCATCATCAATCACCCGCCTACCACCAATAGGGGCGTGGCAATTCACCAAAAAACACTTTGGAATTTAACGTGTCACCCTTTTGCGGCCATTAGCGCCTAAACAGGGTGATCTAAGATGGCGCAAACTATTTGATTCATGTAGCCGCACAGGTGCACGTTAATTAGAGACATCAATCTACTAGGGCGCTCCGTTTACGCCTTACTTCGTAAGGCGCAAACTGCGCTAGTTTTTTCAACCTCTAGCTAATTCTTCTTTGGAACGCACATTGTATATATTTCTTCTGTGCGTGTGTATGTCACTGAACTCCTCCTAGACGGCTGGACCGATTTTGATGAAATTTTTTGTGTAAGTTCAAGGGACGTCGAGGATGGCTTAGATTCACAATTCGATCAACTAGATAATGTTTTAACAATGAATTTATTTATTATTTAAATTGTTGTTGATGTTAGAACGTTTTACATAGAATTTCGGCAGACTACGCTGCAGTTGTGTCAGATATTCAAAAGGTAAAGATTTAAAAATTCATCACTTTCGCTGTAAGAGTTGGCGTTATAAATTAGCGCCATCTGTACTTCATCTCTTTAACTTGATATTGAAACAGATAAAAATCATATGCTCTTAGTACTCCTAGACTTTCTATTATTCTATTGTTATTTTCGTTGTCATCTTATGATGTTTTACATTAGGGGGGGAGAGGGTTGAATCATGTTTGAAGTGTGTCTAAAAAACGATACTTTTTGAGTGAGATTTATAACAACCAACCTAACCTAAAAATTTATTTGAGTAGTTCATTAACTTCATAATAAATTTTTTAAATTGTTTTTACTATTCATGTTTTAAATGAAAAAAACTATTAAAAAACTAGAAAAAAATTCTATTAAAAATCATTTAATTTAAAAAAAATTATTCATTTTCCAAATTAAGAAGCAAGAAAATAAAATTACCCGTTTTTCATCTAAGATTTGTAACAATAAATCGTTTTCGGTGATAATTAAAAATTTTATTTTCAATAAATAACTCATATTCGTTGTGGATTACTCGGTTTATTTTGTATACATTTTTAATTAAATTTACACATGGGTTTGTTAACAACCACCCTAATCTAAAAATTATTTTTATAGTTTATTGATTCCATAACGCATAAATCTTTTTTGTTAATTATTTAAAATTTCATTCTCAATAAAAAAACTCACATTCGTTGCGTATTATATTACAGTATTTTTTTTATATATATATATATTTGATTCATGTAGCCGCACAGGTGCACGTTAATTAGAGACATCAATCTCAGATATAGGTTGAACAGGTGAGTGGCAATCAACAAAAAAGTGAAAATTTCAAAATTTCTACTTTTTACCTTTTTTGTGTTTCCAGTTAAGGGGGTATATGAGAGGGGGGGATGAAACCAAGTGGATCACCTAGAGGACACTCGGGGCTTCCATTATCACCATCAACCACCTGCCTACCACCAGCAGGAGCGTGGGAATCCTATAGAATGCACCATGAGTCATTTTGCCCTGCACACAGGTGTTTTTCCACCCTTCTGCGACCTCTAGCGGCCGGAGTATATAAGCTAGGTGGGTCAAACAAATTGCATCGTTTAGAGGACACTCAGGGCTTCCATTTGCATCATCAATCACCCGCCTACCACCAATAGGGGCGTGGCAATTCACCAAAAAACACTTTGGAATTTAACGTGTCACCCTTTTGCGGCCATTAGCGCCTAAACAGGGTGATCTAAGATGGCGCAAACTATTTGATTCATGTAGCCGCACAGGTGCACGTTAATTAGAGACATCAATCTCAGATATAGGTTGAACAGGTGAGTGGCAATCAACAAAAAAGTGAAAATTTCAAAATTTCTACTTTTTACCTTTTTTGTGTTTCCAGTTAAGGGGGTATATGAGAGGGGGGGATGAAACCAAGTGGATCACCTAGAGGACACTCGGGGCTTCCATTATCACCATCAACCACCTGCCTACCACCAGCAGGAGCGTGGGAATCCTATAGAATGCACCATGAGTCATTTTGCCCTGCACACAGGTGTTTTTCCACCCTTCTGCGACCTCTAGCGGCCGGAGTATATAAGCTAGGTGCTTATAGGGCTAAGCCAGGGCTTCCATTTGCATCATCAATCACCCGCCTACCACCAATAGGGGCGTGGCAATTCACCAAAAAACACTTTGGAATTTAACGTGTCACCCTTTTGCGGCCATTAGCGCCTAAACAGGGTGATCTAAGATGGCGCAAACTATTTGATTCATGTAGCCGCACAGGTGCACGTTAATTAGAGACATCAATCTCAGATATAGGTTGAACAGGTGAGTGGCAATCAACAAAAAAGTGAAAATTTCAAAATTTCTACTTTTTACCTTTTTTGTGTTTCCAGTTAAGGGGGTATATGAGAGGGGGGGATGAAACCAAGTGGATCACCTAGAGGACACTCGGGGCTTCCATTATCACCATCAACCACCTGCCTACCACCAGCAGGAGCGTGGGAATCCTATAGAATGCACCATGAGTCATTTTGCCCTGCACACAGGTGTTTTTCCACCCTTCTGCGACCTCTAGCGGCCGGAGTATATAAGCTAGGTGGGTCAAACAAATTGCATCGTTTAGAGGACACTCAGGGCTTCCATTTGCATCATCAATCACCCGCCTACCACCAATAGGGGCGTGGCAATTCACCAAAAAACACTTTGGAATTTAACGTGTCACCCTTTTGCGGCCATTAGCGCCTAAACAGGGTGATCTAAGATGGCGCAAACTATTTGATTCATGTAGCCGCACAGGTGCACGTTAATTAGAGACATCAATCTCAGATATAGGTTGAACAGGTGAGTGGCAATCAACAAAAAAGTGAAAATTTCAAAATTTCTACTTTTTACCTTTTTTGTGTTTCCAGTTAAGGGGGTATATGAGAGGGGGGGATGAAACCAAGTGGATCACCTAGAGGACACTCGGGGCTTCCATTATCACCATCAACCACCTGCCTACCACCAGCAGGAGCGTGGGAATCCTATAGAATGCACCATGAGTCATTTTGCCCTGCACACAGGTGTTTTTCCACCCTTCTGCGACCTCTAGCGGCCGGAGTATATAAGCTAGGTGGGTCAAACAAATTGCATCGTTTAGAGGACACTCAGGGCTTCCATTTGCATCATCAATCACCCGCCTACCACCAATAGGGGCGTGGCAATTCACCAAAAAACACTTTGGAATTTAACGTGTCACCCTTTTGCGGCCATTAGCGCCTAAACAGGGTGATCTAAGATGGCGCAAACTATTTGATTCATGTAGCCGCACAGGTGCACGTTAATTAGAGACATCAATCTCAGATATAGGTTGAACAGGTGAGTGGCAATCAACAAAAAAGTGAAAATTTCAAAATTTCTACTTTTTACCTTTTTTGTGTTTCCAGTTAAGGGGGTATATGAGAGGGGGGGATGAAACCAAGTGGATCACCTAGAGGACACTCGGGGCTTCCATTATCACCATCAACCACCTGCCTACCACCAGCAGGAGCGTGGGAATCCTATAGAATGCACCATGAGTCATTTTGCCCTGCACACAGGTGTTTTTCCACCCTTCTGCGACCTCTAGCGGCCGGAGTATATAAGCTAGGTGGGTCAAACAAATTGCATCGTTTAGAGGACACTCAGGGCTTCCATTTGCATCATCAATCACCCGCCTACCACCAATAGGGGCGTGGCAATTCACCAAAAAACACTTTGGAATTTAACGTGTCACCCTTTTGCGGCCATTAGCGCCTAAACAGGGTGATCTAAGATGGCGCAAACTATTTGATTCATGTAGCCGCACAGGTGCACGTTAATTAGAGACATCAATCTCAGATATAGGTTGAACAGGTGAGTGGCAATCAACAAAAAAGTTAAAATTTCAAAATTTCTACTTTTTACCTTTTTTGTGTTTCCAGTTAAGGGGGTATATGAGAGGGAGGGATGAAACCAAGTGGATCACCTAGAGGACATTCGGGGCTTCCATTATCACCATCAACCACCTGCCTACCACCAGCAGGAGCGTGGGAATCCTATAGAATGCACCATGAGTCATTTTGCCCTGCACACAGGTGTTTTTCCACCCTTCTGCGACCTCTAGCGGCCGGAGTATATAAGCTAGGTGGGTCAAACAAATTGCATCGTTTAGAGGACACTCAGGGCTTCCATTTGCATCATCAATCACCCGCCTACCACCAATAGGGGCGTGGCAATTCACCAAAAAACACTTTGGAATTTAACGTGTCACCCTTTTGCGGCCATTAGCGCCTAAACAGGGTGATCTAAGATGGCGCAAACTATTTGATTCATGTAGCCGCACAGGTGCACGTTAATTAGAGACATCAATCTCAGATATAGGTTGAACAGGTGAGTGGCAATCAACAAAAAAGTGAAAATTTCAAAATTTCTACTTTTTACCTTTTTTGTGTTTCCAGTTAAGGGGGTATATGAGAGGGGGGGATGAAACCAAGTGGATCACCTAGAGGACACTCGGGGCTTCCATTATCACCATCAACCACCTGCCTACCACCAGCAGGAGCGTGGGAATCCTATAGAATGCACCATGAGTCATTTTGCCCTGCACACAGGTGTTTTTCCACCCTTCTGCGACCTCTAGCGGCCGGAGTATATAAGCTAGGTGGGTCAAACAAATTGCATCGTTTAGAGGACACTCAGGGCTTCCATTTGCATCATCAATCACCCGCCTACCACCAATAGGGGCGTGGCAATTCACCAAAAAACACTTTGGAATTTAACGTGTCACCCTTTTGCGGCCATTAGCGCCTAAACAGGGGGATCTAAGATGGCGCAAACTATTTGATTCATGTAGCCGCACAGGTGCACGTTAATTAGAGACATCAATCTCAGATATAGGTTGAACAGGTGAGTGGCAATCAACAAAAAAGTGAAAATTTCAAAATTTCTACTTTTTACCTTTTTTGTGTTTCCAGTTAAGGGGGTATATGAGAGGGGGGGATGAAACCAAGTGGATCACCTAGAGGACACTCGGGGCTTCCATTATCACCATCAACCACCTGCCTACCACCAGCAGGAGCGTGGGAATCCTATAGAATGCACCATGAGTCATTTTGCCCTGCACACAGGTGTTTTTCCACCCTTCTGCGACCTCTAGCGGCCGGAGTATATAAGCTAGGTGGGTCAAACAAATTGCATCGTTTAGAGGACACTCAGGGCTTCCATTTGCATCATCAATCACCCGCCTACCACCAATAGGGGCGTGGCAATTCACCAAAAAACACTTTGGAATTTAACGTGTCACCCTTTTGCGGCCATTAGCGCCTAAACAGGGTGATCTAAGATGGCGCAAACTATTTGATTCATGTAGCCGCACAGGTGCACGTTAATTAGAGACATCAATCTCAGATATAGGTTGAACAGGTGAGTGGCAATCAACAAAAAAGTGAAAATTTCAAAATTTCTACTTTTTACCTTTTTTGTGTTTCCAGTTAAGGGGGTATATGAGAGGGAGGGATGAAACCAAGTGGATCACCTAGAGGACATTCGGGGCTTCCATTATCACCATCAACCACCTGCCTACCACCAGCAGGAGCGTGGGAATCCTATAGAATGCACCATGAGTCATTTTGCCCTGCACACAGGTGTTTTTCCACCCTTCTGCGACCTCTAGCGGCCGGAGTATATAAGCTAGGTGGGTCAAACAAATTGCATCGTTTTGAGGACACTCAGGGCTTCCATTTGCATCATCAATCACCCGCCTACCACCAATAGGGGCGTGGCAATTCACCAAAAAACACTTTGGAATTTAACGTGTCACCCTTTTGCGGCCATTAGCGCCTAAACAGGGTGATCTAAGATGGCGCAAACTATTTGATTCATGTAGCCGCACAGGTGCACGTTAATTAGAGACATCAATCTACTAGGGCGCTCCGTTTACGCCTTACTTCGTAAGGCGCAAACTGCGCTAGTTTTTTCAACCTCTAGCTAATTCTTCTTTGGAACGCACATTGTATATATTTCTTCTGTGCGTGTGTATGTCACTGAACTCCTCCTAGACGGCTGGACCGATTTTGATGAAATTTTTTGTGTAAGTTCAAGGGACGTCGAGGATGGCTTAGATTCACAATTCGATCAACTAGATAATGTTTTAACAATGAATTTATTTATTATTTAAATTGTTGTTGATGTTAGAACGTTTTACATAGAATTTCGGCAGACTACGCTGCAGTTGTGTCAGATATTCAAAAGTTAAAGATTTAAAAATTCATCACTTTCGCTGTAAGAGTTGGCGTTATAAATTAGCGCCATCTGTACTTCATCTCTTTAACTTGATATTGAAACAGATAAAAATCATATGCTCTTAGTACTCCTAGACTTTCTATTATTCTATTGTTATTTTCGTTGTCATCTTATGATGTTTTACATTAGGGGGGGAGAGGGTTGAATCATGTTTGAAGTGTGTCTAAAAAACGATACTTTTTGAGTGAGATTTATAACAACCAACCTAACCTAAAAATTTATTTGTGTAGTTCATTAACTTCATAATAAATTTTTTAAATTGTTTTTACTATTCATGTTTTAAATGAAAAAAACTATTAAAAAACTAGAAAAAAATTCTATTAAAAATCATTTAATTTAAAAAAAATTATTCATTTTCCAAATTAAGAAGCAAGAAAATAAAATTACCCGTTTTTCATCTAAGATTTGTAACAATAAATCGTTTTCGGTGATAATTAAAAATTTTATTTTCAATAAATAACTCATATTCGTTGTGGATTACTCGGTTTATTTTGTATACATTTTTAATTAAATTTACACATGGGTTTGTTAACAACCACCCTAATCTAAAAATTATTTTTATAGTTTATTGATTCCATAACGCATAAATCTTTTTTGTTAATTATTTAAAATTTCATTCTCAATAAAAAAACTCACATTCGTTGCGTATTATATTACAGTATTTTTTTTATATATATATATATTTGATTCATGTAGCCGCACAGGTGCACGTTAATTAGAGACATCAATCTCAGATATAGGTTGAACAGGTGAGTGGCAATCAACAAAAAAGTGAAAATTTCAAAATTTCTACTTTTTACCTTTTTTGTGTTTCCAGTTAAGGGGGTATATGAGAGGGGGGGATGAAACCAAGTGGATCACCTAGAGGACACTCGGGGCTTCCATTATCACCATCAACCACCTGCCTACCACCAGCAGGAGCGTGGGAATCCTATAGAATGCACCATGAGTCATTTTGCCCTGCACACAGGTGTTTTTCCACCCTTCTGCGACCTCTAGCGGCCGGAGTATATAAGCTAGGTGGGTCAAACAAATTGCATCGTTTAGAGGACACTCAGGGCTTCCATTTGCATCATCAATCACCCGCCTACCACCAATAGGGGCGTGGCAATTCACCAAAAAACACTTTGGAATTTAACGTGTCACCCTTTTGCGGCCATTAGCGCCTAAACAGGGTGATCTAAGATGGCGCAAACTATTTGATTCATGTAGCCGCACAGGTGCACGTTAATTAGAGACATCAATCTCAGATATAGGTTGAACAGGTGAGTGGCAATCAACAAAAAAGTGAAAATTTCAAAATTTCTACTTTTTACCTTTTTTGTGTTTCCAGTTAAGGGGGTATATGAGAGGGGGGGATGAAACCAAGTGGATCACCTAGAGGACACTCGGGGCTTCCATTATCACCATCAACCACCTGCCTACCACCAGCAGGAGCGTGGGAATCCTATAGAATGCACCATGAGTCATTTTGCCCTGCACACAGGTGTTTTTCCACCCTTCTGCGACCTCTAGCGGCCGGAGTATATAAGCTAGGTGGGTCAAACAAATTGCATCGTTTAGAGGACACTCAGGGCTTCCATTTGCATCATCAATCACCCGCCTACCACCAATAGGGGCGTGGCAATTCACCAAAAAACACTTTGGAATTTAACGTGTCACCCTTTTGCGGCCATTAGCGCCTAAACAGGGTGATCTAAGATGGCGCAAACTATTTGATTCATGTAGCCGCACAGGTGCACGTTAATTAGAGACATCAATCTCAGATATAGGTTGAACAGGTGAGTGGCAATCAACAAAAAAGTGAAAATTTCAAAATTTCTACTTTTTACCTTTTTTGTGTTTCCAGTTAAGGGGGTATATGAGAGGGGGGGATGAAACCAAGTGGATCACCTAGAGGACACTCGGGGCTTCCATTATCACCATCAACCACCTGCCTACCACCAGCAGGAGCGTGGGAATCCTATAGAATGCACCATGAGTCATTTTGCCCTGCACACAGGTGTTTTTCCACCCTTCTGCGACCTCTAGCGGCCGGAGTATATAAGCTAGGTGGGTCAAACAAATTGCATCGTTTAGAGGACACTCAGGGCTTCCATTTGCATCATCAATCACCCGCCTACCACCAATAGGGGCGTGGCAATTCACCAAAAAACACTTTGGAATTTAACGTGTCACCCTTTTGCGGCCATTAGCGCCTAAACAGGGTGATCTAAGATGGCGCAAACTATTTGATTCATGTAGCCGCACAGGTGCACGTTAATTAGAGACATCAATCTCAGATATAGGTTGAACAGGTGAGTGGCAATCAACAAAAAAGTGAAAATTTCAAAATTTCTACTTTTTACCTTTTTTGTGTTTCCAGTTAAGGGGGTATATGAGAGGGGGGGATGAAACCAAGTGGATCACCTAGAGGACACTCGGGGCTTCCATTATCACCATCAACCACCTGCCTACCACCAGCAGGAGCGTGGGAATCCTATAGAATGCACCATGAGTCATTTTGCCCTGCACACAGGTGTTTTTCCACCCTTCTGCGACCTCTAGCGGCCGGAGTATATAAGCTAGGTGGGTCAAACAAATTGCATCGTTTAGAGGACACTCAGGGCTTCCATTTGCATCATCAATCACCCGCCTACCACCAATAGGGGCGTGGCAATTCACCAAAAAACACTTTGGAATTTAACGTGTCACCCTTTTGCGGCCATTAGCGCCTAAACAGGGTGATCTAAGATGGCGCAAACTATTTGATTCATGTAGCCGCACAGGTGCACGTTAATTAGAGACATCAATCTCAGATATAGGTTGAACAGGTGAGTGGCAATCAACAAAAAAGTGAAAATTTCAAAATTTCTACTTTTTACCTTTTTTGTGTTTCCAGTTAAGGGGGTATATGAGAGGGGGGGATGAAACCAAGTGGATCACCTAGAGGACACTCGGGGCTTCCATTATCACCATCAACCACCTGCCTACCACCAGCAGGAGCGTGGGAATCCTATAGAATGCACCATGAGTCATTTTGCCCTGCACACAGGTGTTTTTCCACCCTTCTGCGACCTCTAGCGGCCGGAGTATATAAGCTAGGTGGGTCAAACAAATTGCATCGTTTAGAGGACACTCAGGGCTTCCATTTGCATCATCAATCACCCGCCTACCACCAATAGGGGCGTGGCAATTCACCAAAAAACACTTTGAAATTTAACGTGTCACCCTTTTGCGGCCATTAGCGCCTAAACAGGGTGATCTAAGATGGCGCAAACTATTTGATTCATGTAGCCGCACAGGTGCACGTTAATTAGAGACATCAATCTCAGATATAGGTTGAACAGGTGAGTGGCAATCAACAAAAAAGTGAAAATTTCAAAATTTCTACTTTTTACCTTTTTTGTGTTTCCAGTTAAGGGGGTATATGAGAGGGGGGGATGAAACCAAGTGGATCACCTAGAGGACACTCGGGGCTTCCATTATCACCATCAACCACCTGCCTACCACCAGCAGGAGCGTGGGAATCCTATAGAATGCACCATGAGTCATTTTGCCCTGCACACAGGTGTTTTTCCACCCTTCTGCGACCTCTAGCGGCCGGAGTATATAAGCTAGGTGGGTCAAACAAATTGCATCGTTTAGAGGACACTCAGGGCTTCCATTTGCATCATCAATCACCCGCCTACCACCAATAGGGGCGTGGCAATTCACCAAAAAACACTTTGGAATTTAACGTGTCACCCTTTTGCGGCCATTAGCGCCTAAACAGGGTGATCTAAGATGGCGCAAACTATTTGATTCATGTAGCCGCACAGGTGCACGTTAATTAGAGACATCAATCTCAGATATAGGTTGAACAGGTGAGTGGCAATCAACAAAAAAGTGAAAATTTCAAAATTTCTACTTTTTACCTTTTTTGTGTTTCCAGTTAAGGGGGTATATGAGAGGGGGGGATGAAACCAAGTGGATCACCTAGAGGACACTCGGGGCTTCCATTATCACCATCAACCACCTGCCTACCACCAGCAGGAGCGTGGGAATCCTATAGAATGCACCATGAGTCATTTTGCCCTGCACACAGGTGTTTTTCCACCCTTCTGCGACCTCTAGCGGCCGGAGTATATAAGCTAGGTGGGTCAAACAAATTGCATCGTTTAGAGGACACTCAGGGCTTCCATTTGCATCATCAATCACCCGCCTACCACCAATAGGGGCGTGGCAATTCACCAAAAAACACTTTGGAATTTAACGTGTCACCCTTTTGCGGCCATTAGCGCCTAAACAGGGTGATCTAAGATGGCGCAAACTATTTGATTCATGTAGCCGCACAGGTGCACGTTAATTAGAGACATCAATCTCAGATATAGGTTGAACAGGTGAGTGGCAATCAACAAAAAAGTGAAAATTTCAAAATTTCTACTTTTTACCTTTTTTGTGTTTCCAGTTAAGGGGGTATATGAGAGGGGGGGATGAAACCAAGTGGATCACCTAGAGGACACTCGGGGCTTCCATTATCACCATCAACCACCTGCCTACCACCAGCAGGAGCGTGGGAATCCTATAGAATGCACCATGAGTCATTTTGCCCTGCACACAGGTGTTTTTCCACCCTTCTGCGACCTCTAGCGGCCGGAGTATATAAGCTAGGTGGGTCAAACAAATTGCATCGTTTAGAGGACACTCAGGGCTTCCATTTGCATCATCAATCACCCGCCTACCACCAATAGGGGCGTGGCAATTCACCAAAAAACACTTTGGAATTTAACGTGTCACCCTTTTGCGGCCATTAGCGCCTAAACAGGGTGATCTAAGATGGCGCAAACTATTTGATTCATGTAGCCGCACAGGTGCACGTTAATTAGAGACATCAATCTCAGATATAGGTTGAACAGGTGAGTGGCAATCAACAAAAAAGTGAAAATTTCAAAATTTCTACTTTTTACCTTTTTTGTGTTTCCAGTTAAGGGGGTATATGAGAGGGGGGGATGAAACCAAGTGGATCACCTAGAGGACACTCGGGGCTTCCATTATCACCATCAACCACCTGCCTACCACCAGCAGGAGCGTGGGAATCCTATAGAATGCACCATGAGTCATTTTGCCCTGCACACAGGTGTTTTTCCACCCTTCTGCGACCTCTAGCGGCCGGAGTATATAAGCTAGGTGGGTCAAACAAATTGCATCGTTTAGAGGACACTCAGGGCTTCCATTTGCATCATCAATCACCCGCCTACCACCAATAGGGGCGTGGCAATTCACCAAAAAACACTTTGGAATTTAACGTGTCACCCTTTTGCGGCCATTAGCGCCTAAACAGGGTGATCTAAGATGGCGCAAACTATTTGATTCATGTAGCCGCACAGGTGCACGTTAATTAGAGACATCAATCTCAGATATAGGTTGAACAGGTGAGTGGCAATCAACAAAAAAGTGAAAATTTCAAAATTTCTACTTTTTACCTTTTTTGTGTTTCCAGTTAAGGGGGTATATGAGAGGGGGGGATGAAACCAAGTGGATCACCTAGAGGACACTCGGGGCTTCCATTATCACCATCAACCACCTGCCTACCACCAGCAGGAGCGTGGGAATCCTATAGAATGCACCATGAGTCATTTTGCCCTGCACACAGGTGTTTTTCCACCCTTCTGCGACCTCTAGCGGCCGGAGTATATAAGCTAGGTGGGTCAAACAAATTGCATCGTTTAGAGGACACTCAGGGCTTCCATTTGCATCATCAATCACCCGCCTACCACCAATAGGGGCGTGGCAATTCACCAAAAAACACTTTGGAATTTAACGTGTCACCCTTTTGCGGCCATTAGCGCCTAAACAGGGTGATCTAAGATGGCGCAAACTATTTGATTCATGTAGCCGCACAGGTGCACGTTAATTAGAGACATCAATCTCAGATATAGGTTGAACAGGTGAGTGGCAATCAACAAAAAAGTGAAAATTTCAAAATTTCTACTTTTTACCTTTTTTGTGTTTCCAGTTAAGGGGGTATATGAGAGGGGGGGATGAAACCAAGTGGATCACCTAGAGGACACTCGGGGCTTCCATTATCACCATCAACCACCTGCCTACCACCAGCAGGAGCGTGGGAATCCTATAGAATGCACCATGAGTCATTTTGCCCTGCACACAGGTGTTTTTCCACCCTTCTGCGACCTCTAGCGGCCGGAGTATATAAGCTAGGTGGGTCAAACAAATTGCATCGTTTAGAGGACACTCAGGGCTTCCATTTGCATCATCAATCACCCGCCTACCACCAATAGGGGCGTGGCAATTCACCAAAAAACACTTTGGAATTTAACGTGTCACCCTTTTGCGGCCATTAGCGCCTAAACAGGGTGATCTAAGATGGCGCAAACTATTTGATTCATGTAGCCGCACAGGTGCACGTTAATTAGAGACATCAATCTCAGATATAGGTTGAACAGGTGAGTGGCAATCAACAAAAAAGTGAAAATTTCAAAATTTCTACTTTTTACCTTTTTTGTGTTTCCAGTTAAGGGGGTATATGAGAGGGGGGGATGAAACCAAGTGGATCACCTAGAGGACACTCGGGGCTTCCATTATCACCATCAACCACCTGCCTACCACCAGCAGGAGCGTGGGAATCCTATAGAATGCACCATGAGTCATTTTGCCCTGCACACAGGTGTTTTTCCACCCTTCTGCGACCTCTAGCGGCCGGAGTATATAAGCTAGGTGGGTCAAACAAATTGCATCGTTTAGAGGACACTCAGGGCTTCCATTTGCATCATCAATCACCCGCCTACCACCAATAGGGGCGTGGCAATTCACCAAAAAACACTTTGAAATTTAACGTGTCACCCTTTTGCGGCCATTAGCGCCTAAACAGGGTGATCTAAGATGGCGCAAACTATTTGATTCATGTAGCCGCACAGGTGCACGTTAATTAGAGACATCAATCTCAGATATAGGTTGAACAGGTGAGTGGCAATCAACAAAAAAGTGAAAATTTCAAAATTTCTACTTTTTACCTTTTTTGTGTTTCCAGTTAAGGGGGTATATGAGAGGGGGGGATGAAACCAAGTGGATCACCTAGAGGACACTCGGGGCTTCCATTATCACCATCAACCACCTGCCTACCACCAGCAGGAGCGTGGGAATCCTATAGAATGCACCATGAGTCATTTTGCCCTGCACACAGGTGTTTTTCCACCCTTCTGCGACCTCTAGCGGCCGGAGTATATAAGCTAGGTGGGTCAAACAAATTGCATCGTTTAGAGGACACTCAGGGCTTCCATTTGCATCATCAATCACCCGCCTACCACCAATAGGGGCGTGGCAATTCACCAAAAAACACTTTGGAATTTAACGTGTCACCCTTTTGCGGCCATTAGCGCCTAAACAGGGTGATCTAAGATGGCGCAAACTATTTGATTCATGTAGCCGCACAGGTGCACGTTAATTAGAGACATCAATCTCAGATATAGGTTGAACAGGTGAGTGGCAATCAACAAAAAAGTGAAAATTTCAAAATTTCTACTTTTTACCTTTTTTGTGTTTCCAGTTAAGGGGGTATATGAGAGGGAGGGATGAAACCAAGTGGATCACCTAGAGGACATTCGGGGCTTCCATTATCACCATCAACCACCTGCCTACCACCAGCAGGAGCGTGGGAATCCTATAGAATGCACCATGAGTCATTTTGCCCTGCACACAGGTGTTTTTCCACCCTTCTGCGACCTCTAGCGGCCGGAGTATATAAGCTAGGTGGGTCAAACAAATTGCATCGTTTAGAGGACACTCAGGGCTTCCATTTGCATCATCAATCACCCGCCTACCACCAATAGGGGCGTGGCAATTCACCAAAAAACACTTTGGAATTTAACGTGTCACCCTTTTGCGGCCATTAGCGCCTAAACAGGGTGATCTAAGATGGCGCAAACTATTTGATTCATGTAGCCGCACAGGTGCACGTTAATTAGAGACATCAATCTACTAGGGCGCTCCGTTTACGCCTTACTTCGTAAGGCGCAAACTGCGCTAGTTTTTTCAACCTCTAGCTAATTCTTCTTTGGAACGCACATTGTATATATTTCTTCTGTGCGTGTGTATGTCACTGAACTCCTCCTAGACGGCTGGACCGATTTTGATGAAATTTTTTGTGTAAGTTCAAGGGACGTCGAGGATGGCTTAGATTCACAATTCGATCAACTAGATAATGTTTTAACAATGAATTTATTTATTATTTAAATTGTTGTTGATGTTAGAACGTTTTACATAGAATTTCGGCAGACTACGCTGCAGTTGTGTCAGATATTCAAAAGTTAAAGATTTAAAAATTCATCACTTTCGCTGTAAGAGTTGGCGTTATAAATTAGCGCCATCTGTACTTCATCTCTTTAACTTGATATTGAAACAGATAAAAATCATATGCTCTTAGTACTCCTAGACTTTCTATTATTCTATTGTTATTTTCGTTGTCATCTTATGATGTTTTACATTAGGGGGGGAGAGGGTTGAATCATGTTTGAAGTGTGTCTAAAAAACGATACTTTTTGAGTGAGATTTATAACAACCAACCTAACCTAAAAATTTATTTGTGTAGTTCATTAACTTCATAATAAATTTTTTAAATTGTTTTTACTATTCATGTTTTAAATGAAAAAAACTATTAAAAAACTAGAAAAAAATTCTATTAAAAATCATTTAATTTAAAAAAAATTATTCATTTTCCAAATTAAGATGCAAGAAAATAAAATTACCCGTTTTTCATCTAAGATTTGTAACAATAAATCGTTTTCGGTGATAATTAAAAATTTTATTTTCAATAAATAACTCATATTCGTTGTGGATTACTCGGTTTATTTTGTATACATTTTTAATTAAATTTACACATGGGTTTGTTAACAACCACCCTAATCTAAAAATTATTTTTATAGTTTATTGATTCCATAACGCATAAATCTTTTTTGTTAATTATTTAAAATTTCATTCTCAATAAAAAAACTCACATTCGTTGCGTATTATATTACAGTATTTTTTTTATATATATATATATTTGATTCATGTAGCCGCACAGGTGCACGTTAATTAGAGACATCAATCTCAGATATAGGTTGAACAGGTGAGTGGCAATCAACAAAAAAGTGAAAATTTCAAAATTTCTACTTTTTACCTTTTTTGTGTTTCCAGTTAAGGGGGTATATGAGAGGGGGGGATGAAACCAAGTGGATCACCTAGAGGACACTCGGGGCTTCCATTATCACCATCAACCACCTGCCTACCACCAGCAGGAGCGTGGGAATCCTATAGAATGCACCATGAGTCATTTTGCCACACACAGGTGTTTTTCCACCCTTCTGCGACCTCTAGCGGCCGGAGTATATAAGCTAGGTGGGTCAAACAAATTGCATCGTTTAGAGGACACTCAGGGCTTCCATTTGCATCATCAATCACCCGCCTACCACCAATAGGGGCGTGGCAATTCACCAAAAAACACTTTGGAATTTAACGTGTCACCCTTTTGCGGCCATTAGCGCCTAAACAGGGTGATCTAAGATGGCGCAAACTATTTGATTCATGTAGCCGCACAGGTGCACGTTAATTAGAGACATCAATCTCAGATATAGGTTGAACAGGTGAGTGGCAATCAACAAAAAAGTGAAAATTTCAAAATTTCTACTTTTTACCTTTTTTGTGTTTCCAGTTAAGGGGGTATATGAGAGGGGGGGATGAAACCAAGTGGATCACCTAGAGGACACTCGGGGCTTCCATTATCACCATCAACCACCTGCCTACCAGCAGCAGGAGCGTGGGAATCCTATAGAATGCACCATGAGTCATTTTGCCCTGCACACAGGTGTTTTTCCACCCTTCTGCGACCTCTAGCGGCCGGAGTATATAAGCTAGGTGGGTCAAACAAATTGCATCGTTTAGAGGACACTCAGGGCTTCCATTTGCATCATCAATCACCCGCCTACCACCAATAGGGGCGTGGCAATTCACCAAAAAACACTTTGGAATTTAACGTGTCACCCTTTTGCGGCCATTAGCGCCTAAACAGGGTGATCTAAGATGGCGCAAACTATTTGATTCATGTAGCCGCACAGGTGCACGTTAATTAGAGACATCAATCTCAGATATAGGTTGAACAGGTGAGTGGCAATCAACAAAAAAGTGAAAATTTCAAAATTTCTACTTTTTACCTTTTTTGTGTTTCCAGTTAAGGGGGTATATGAGAGGGGGGGATGAAACCAAGTGGATCACCTAGAGGACACTCGGGGCTTCCATTATCACCATCAACCACCTGCCTACCACCAGCAGGAGCGTGGGAATCCTATAGAATGCACCATGAGTCATTTTGCCCTGCACACAGGTGTTTTTCCACCCTTCTGCGACCTCTAGCGGCCGGAGTATATAAGCTAGGTGGGTCAAACAAATTGCATCGTTTAGAGGACACTCAGGGCTTCCATTTGCATCATCAATCACCCGCCTACCACCAATAGGGGCGTGGCAATTCACCAAAAAACACTTTGGAATTTAACGTGTCACCCTTTTGCGGCCATTAGCGCCTAAACAGGGTGATCTAAGATGGCGCAAACTATTTGATTCATGTAGCCGCACAGGTGCACGTTAATTAGAGACATCAATCTCAGATATAGGTTGAACAGGTGAGTGGCAATCAACAAAAAAGTGAAAATTTCAAAATTTCTACTTTTTACCTTTTTTGTGTTTCCAGTTAAGGGGGTATATGAGAGGGGGGGATGAAACCAAGTGGATCACCTAGAGGACACTCGGGGCTTCCATTATCACCATCAACCACCTGCCTACCACCAGCAGGAGCGTGGGAATCCTATAGAATGCACCATGAGTCATTTTGCCCTGCACACAGGTGTTTTTCCACCCTTCTGCGACCTCTAGCGGCCGGAGTATATAAGCTAGGTGGGTCAAACAAATTGCATCGTTTAGAGGACACTCAGGGCTTCCATTTGCATCATCAATCACCCGCCTACCACCAATAGGGGCGTGGCAATTCACCAAAAAACACTTTGGAATTTAACGTGTCACCCTTTTGCGGCCATTAGCGCCTAAACAGGGTGATCTAAGATGGCGCAAACTATTTGATTCATGTAGCCGCACAGGTGCACGTTAATTAGAGACATCAATCTCAGATATAGGTTGAACAGGTGAGTGGCAATCAACAAAAAAGTGAAAATTTCAAAATTTCTACTTTTTACCTTTTTTGTGTTTCCAGTTAAGGGGGTATATGAGGGGGGGGGATGAAACCAAGTGGATCACCTAGAGGACACTCGGGGCTTCCATTATCACCATCAACCACCTGCCTACCACCAGCAGGAGCGTGGGAATCCTATAGAATGCACCATGAGTCATTTTGCCCTGCACACAGGTGTTTTTCCACCCTTCTGCGACCTCTAGCGGCCGGAGTATATAAGCTAGGTGGGTCAAACAAATTGCATCGTTTAGAGGACACTCAGGGCTTCCATTTGCATCATCAATCACCCGCCTACCACCAATAGGGGCGTGGCAATTCACCAAAAAACACTTTGGAATTTAACGTGTCACCCTTTTGCGGCCATTAGCGCCTAAACAGGGTGATCTAAGATGGCGCAAACTATTTGATTCATGTAGCCGCACAGGTGCACGTTAATTAGAGACATCAATCTCAGATATAGGTTGAACAGGTGAGTGGCAATCAACAAAAAAGTGAAAATTTCAAAATTTCTACTTTTTACCTTTTTTGTGTTTCCAGTTAAGGGGGTATATGAGAGGGGGGGATGAAACCAAGTGGATCACCT
This sequence comes from Bactrocera oleae, assembly GCF_042242935.1. Lineage (NCBI taxonomy): Eukaryota > Metazoa > Arthropoda > Insecta > Diptera > Tephritidae > Bactrocera > Bactrocera oleae. The sequence goes on from NC_091541.1 coordinate 37,892,105, forward strand.
AGAGGACACTCGGGGCTTCCATTATCACCATCAACCACCTGCCTACCACCAGCAGGAGCGTGGGAATCCTATAGAATGCACCATGAGTCATTTTGCCCTGCACACAGGTGTTTTTCCACCCTTCTGCGACCTCTAGCGGCCGGAGTATATAAGCTAGGTGGGTCAAACAAATTGCATCGTTTAGAGGACACTCAGGGCTTCCATTTGCATCATCAATCACCCGCCTACCACCAATAGGGGCGTGGCAATTCACCAAAAAACACTTTGGAATTTAACGTGTCACCCTTTTGCGGCCATTAGCGCCTAAACAGGGTGATCTAAGATGGCGCAAACTATTTGATTCATGTAGCCGCACAGGTGCACGTTAATTAGAGACATCAATCTCAGATATAGGTTGAACAGGTGAGTGGCAATCAACAAAAAAGTGAAAATTTCAAAATTTCTACTTTTTACCTTTTTTGTGTTTCCAGTTAAGGGGGTATATGAGAGGGGGGGATGAAACCAAGTGGATCACCTAGAGGACACTCGGGGCTTCCATTATCACCATCAACCACCTGCCTACCACCAGCAGGAGCGTGGGAATCCTATAGAATGCACCATGAGTCATTTTGCCCTGCACACAGGTGTTTTTCCACCCTTCTGCGACCTCTAGCGGCCGGAGTATATAAGCTAGGTGGGTCAAACAAATTGCATCGTTTAGAGGACACTTAGGGCTTCCATTTGCATCATCAGTCACCCGCCTACCACCAATAGGGGCGTGGCAATTCACCAAAAAACACTTTGGAATTTAACGTGTCACCCTTTTGCGGCCATTAGCGCCTAAACAGGGTGATCTAAGATGGCGCAAACTATTTGATTCATGTAGCCGCACAGGTGCACGTTAATTAGAGACATCAATCTCAGATATAGGTTGAACAGGTGAGTGGCAATCAACAAAAAAGTGAAAATTTCAAAATTTCTACTTTTTACCTTTTTTGTGTTTCCAGTTAAGGGGGTATATGAGAGGGGGGGATGAAACCAAGTGGATCACCTAGAGGACACTCGGGGCTTCCATTATCACCATCAACCACCTGCCTACCACCAGCAGGAGCGTGGGAATCCTATAGAATGCACCATGAGTCATTTTGCCCTGCACACAGGTGTTTTTCCACCCTTCTGCGACCTCTAGCGGCCGGAGTATATAAGCTAGGTGGGTCAAACAAATTGCATCGTTTAGAGGACACTCAGGGCTTCCATTTGCATCATCAATCACCCGCCTACCACCAATAGGGGCGTGGCAATTCACCAAAAAACACTTTGGAATTTAACGTGTCACCCTTTTGCGGCCATTAGCGCCTAAACAGGGTGATCTAAGATGGCGCAAACTATTTGATTCATGTAGCCGCACAGGTGCACGTTAATTAGAGACATCAATCTCAGATATAGGTTGAACAGGTGAGTGGCAATCAACAAAAAAGTGAAAATTTCAAAATTTCTACTTTTTACCTTTTTTGTGTTTCCAGTTAAGGGGGTATATGAGAGGGGGGGATGAAACCAAGTGGATCACCTAGAGGACACTCGGGGCTTCCATTATCACCATCAACCACCTGCCTACCACCAGCAGGAGCGTGGGAATCCTATAGAATGCACCATGAGTCATTTTGCCCTGCACACAGGTGTTTTTCCACCCTTCTGCGACCTCTAGCGGCCGGAGTATATAAGCTAGGTGGGTCAAACAAATTGCATCGTTTAGAGGACACTTAGGGCTTCCATTTGCATCATCAGTCACCCGCCTACCACCAATAGGGGCGTGGCAATTCACCAAAAAACACTTTGGAATTTAACGTGTCACCCTTTTGCGGCCATTAGCGCCTAAACAGGGTGATCTAAGATGGCGCAAACTATTTGATTCATGTAGCCGCACAGGTGCACGTTAATTAGAGACATCAATCTCAGATATAGGTTGAACAGGTGAGTGGCAATCAACAAAAAAGTGAAAATTTCAAAATTTCTACTTTTTACCTTTTTTGTGTTTCCAGTTAAGGGGGTATATGAGAGGGGGGGATGAAACCAAGTGGATCACCTAGAGGACACTCGGGGCTTCCATTATCACCATCAACCACCTGCCTACCACCAGCAGGAGCGTGGGAATCCTATAGAATGCACCATGAGTCATTTTGCCCTGCACACAGGTGTTTTTCCACCCTTCTGCGACCTCTAGCGGCCGGAGTATATAAGCTAGGTGGGTCAAACAAATTGCATCGTTTAGAGGACACTCAGGGCTTCCATTTGCATCATCAATCACCCGCCTACCACCAATAGGGGCGTGGCAATTCACCAAAAAACACTTTGGAATTTAACGTGTCACCCTTTTGCGGCCATTAGCGCCTAAACAGGGTGATCTAAGATGGCGCAAACTATTTGATTCATGTAGCCGCACAGGTGCACGTTAATTAGAGACATCAATCTCAGATATAGGTTGAACAGGTGAGTGGCAATCAACAAAAAAGTGAAAATTTCAAAATTTCTACTTTTTACCTTTTTTGTGTTTCCAGTTAAGGGGGTATATGAGAGGGGGGGATGAAACCAAGTGGATCACCTAGAGGACACTCGGGGCTTCCATTATCACCATCAACCACCTGCCTACCACCAGCAGGAGCGTGGGAATCCTATAGAATGCACCATGAGTCATTTTGCCCTGCACACAGGTGTTTTTCCACCCTTCTGCGACCTCTAGCGGCCGGAGTATATAAGCTAGGTGCTTATAGGGCTAAGCCAGGGCTTCCATTTGCATCATCAATCACCCGCCTACCACCAATAGGGGCGTGGCAATTCACCAAAAAACACTTTGGAATTTAACGTGTCACCCTTTTGCGGCCATTAGCGCCTAAACAGGGTGATCTAAGATGGCGCAAACTATTTGATTCATGTAGCCGCACAGGTGCACGTTAATTAGAGACATCAATCTCAGATATAGGTTGAACAGGTGAGTGGCAATCAACAAAAAAGTGAAAATTTCAAAATTTCTACTTTTTACCTTTTTTGTGTTTCCAGTTAAGGGGGTATATGAGAGGGGGGGATGAAACCAAGTGGATCACCTAGAGGACACTCGGGGCTTCCATTATCACCATCAACCACCTGCCTACCACCAGCAGGAGCGTGGGAATCCTATAGAATGCACCATGAGTCATTTTGCCCTGCACACAGGTGTTTTTCCACCCTTCTGCGACCTCTAGCGGCCGGAGTATATAAGCTAGGTGGGTCAAACAAATTGCATCGTTTAGAGGACACTCAGGGCTTCCATTTGCATCATCAATCACCCGCCTACCACCAATAGGGGCGTGGCAATTCACCAAAAAACACTTTGGAATTTAACGTGTCACCCTTTTGCGGCCATTAGCGCCTAAACAGGGTGATCTAAGATGGCGCAAACTATTTGATTCATGTAGCCGCACAGGTGCACGTTAATTAGAGACATCAATCTCAGATATAGGTTGAACAGGTGAGTGGCAATCAACAAAAAAGTGAAAATTTCAAAATTTCTACTTTTTACCTTTTTTGTGTTTCCAGTTAAGGGGGTATATGAGAGGGGGGGATGAAACCAAGTGGATCACCTAGAGGACACTCGGGGCTTCCATTATCACCATCAACCACCTGCCTACCACCAGCAGGAGCGTGGGAATCCTATAGAATGCACCATGAGTCATTTTGCCCTGCACACAGGTGTTTTTCCACCCTTCTGCGACCTCTAGCGGCCGGAGTATATAAGCTAGGTGCTTATAGGGCTAAGCCAGGGCTTCCATTTGCATCATCAATCACCCGCCTACCACCAATAGGGGCGTGGCAATTCACCAAAAAACACTTTGGAATTTAACGTGTCACCCTTTTGCGGCCATTAGCGCCTAAACAGGGTGATCTAAGATGGCGCAAACTATTTGATTCATGTAGCCGCACAGGTGCACGTTAATTAGAGACATCAATCTCAGATATAGGTTGAACAGGTGAGTGGCAATCAACAAAAAAGTGAAAATTTCAAAATTTCTACTTTTTACCTTTTTTGTGTTTCCAGTTAAGGGGGTATATGAGAGGGGGGGATGAAACCAAGTGGATCACCTAGAGGACACTCGGGGCTTCCATTATCACCATCAACCACCTGCCTACCACCAGCAGGAGCGTGGGAATCCTATAGAATGCACCATGAGTCATTTTGCCCTGCACACAGGTGTTTTTCCACCCTTCTGCGACCTCTAGCGGCCGGAGTATATAAGCTAGGTGGGTCAAACAAATTGCATCGTTTAGAGGACACTCAGGGCTTCCATTTGCATCATCAATCACCCGCCTACCACCAATAGGGGCGTGGCAATTCACCAAAAAACACTTTGGAATTTAACGTGTCACCCTTTTGCGGCCATTAGCGCCTAAACAGGGTGATCTAAGATGGCGCAAACTATTTGATTCATGTAGCCGCACAGGTGCACGTTAATTAGAGACATCAATCTCAGATATAGGTTGAACAGGTGAGTGGCAATCAACAAAAAAGTGAAAATTTCAAAATTTCTACTTTTTACCTTTTTTGTGTTTCCAGTTAAGGGGGTATATGAGAGGGGGGGATGAAACCAAGTGGATCACCTAGAGGACACTCGGGGCTTCCATTATCACCATCAACCACCTGCCTACCACCAGCAGGAGCGTGGGAATCCTATAGAATGCACCATGAGTCATTTTGCCCTGCACACAGGTGTTTTTCCACCCTTCTGCGACCTCTAGCGGCCGGAGTATATAAGCTAGGTGGGTCAAACAAATTGCATCGTTTAGAGGACACTCAGGGCTTCCATTTGCATCATCAATCACCCGCCTACCACCAATAGGGGCGTGGCAATTCACCAAAAAACACTTTGGAATTTAACGTGTCACCCTTTTGCGGCCATTAGCGCCTAAACAGGGTGATCTAAGATGGCGCAAACTATTTGATTCATGTAGCCGCACAGGTGCACGTTAATTAGAGACATCAATCTCAGATATAGGTTGAACAGGTGAGTGGCAATCAACAAAAAAGTGAAAATTTCAAAATTTCTACTTTTTACCTTTTTTGTGTTTCCAGTTAAGGGGGTATATGAGAGGGGGGGATGAAACCAAGTGGATCACCTAGAGGACACTCGGGGCTTCCATTATCACCATCAACCACCTGCCTACCACCAGCAGGAGCGTGGGAATCCTATAGAATGCACCATGAGTCATTTTGCCCTGCACACAGGTGTTTTTCCACCCTTCTGCGACCTCTAGCGGCCGGAGTATATAAGCTAGGTGGGTCAAACAAATTGCATCGTTTAGAGGACACTCAGGGCTTCCATTTGCATCATCAATCACCCGCCTACCACCAATAGGGGCGTGGCAATTCACCAAAAAACACTTTGGAATTTAACGTGTCACCCTTTTGCGGCCATTAGCGCCTAAACAGGGTGATCTAAGATGGCGCAAACTATTTGATTCATGTAGCCGCACAGGTGCACGTTAATTAGAGACATCAATCTCAGATATAGGTTGAACAGGTGAGTGGCAATCAACAAAAAAGTGAAAATTTCAAAATTTCTACTTTTTACCTTTTTTGTGTTTCCAGTTAAGGGGGTATATGAGAGGGGGGGATGAAACCAAGTGGATCACCTAGAGGACACTCGGGGCTTCCATTATCACCATCAACCACCTGCCTACCACCAGCAGGAGCGTGGGAATCCTATAGAATGCACCATGAGTCATTTTGCCCTGCACACAGGTGTTTTTCCACCCTTCTGCGACCTCTAGCGGCCGGAGTATATAAGCTAGGTGGGTCAAACAAATTGCATCGTTTAGAGGACACTCAGGGCTTCCATTTGCATCATCAATCACCCGCCTACCACCAATAGGGGCGTGGCAATTCACCAAAAAACACTTTGAAATTTAACGTGTCACCCTTTTGCGGCCATTAGCGCCTAAACAGGGTGATCTAAGATGGCGCAAACTATTTGATTCATGTAGCCGCACAGGTGCACGTTAATTAGAGACATCAATCTCAGATATAGGTTGAACAGGTGAGTGGCAATCAACAAAAAAGTGAAAATTTCAAAATTTCTACTTTTTACCTTTTTTGTGTTTCCAGTTAAGGGGGTATATGAGAGGGGGGGATGAAACCAAGTGGATCACCTAGAGGACACTCGGGGCTTCCATTATCACCATCAACCACCTGCCTACCACCAGCAGGAGCGTGGGAATCCTATAGAATGCACCATGAGTCATTTTGCCCTGCACACAGGTGTTTTTCCACCCTTCTGCGACCTCTAGCGGCCGGAGTATATAAGCTAGGTGGGTCAAACAAATTGCATCGTTTAGAGGACACTCAGGGCTTCCATTTGCATCATCAATCACCCGCCTACCACCAATAGGGGCGTGGCAATTCACCAAAAAACACTTTGGAATTTAACGTGTCACCCTTTTGCGGCCATTAGCGCCTAAACAGGGTGATCTAAGATGGCGCAAACTATTTGATTCATGTAGCCGCACAGGTGCACGTTAATTAGAGACATCAATCTCAGATATAGGTTGAACAGGTGAGTGGCAATCAACAAAAAAGTGAAAATTTCAAAATTTCTACTTTTTACCTTTTTTGTGTTTCCAGTTAAGGGGGTATATGAGAGGGGGGGATGAAACCAAGTGGATCACCTAGAGGACACTCGGGGCTTCCATTATCACCATCAACCACCTGCCTACCACCAGCAGGAGCGTGGGAATCCTATAGAATGCACCATGAGTCATTTTGCCCTGCACACAGGTGTTTTTCCACCCTTCTGCGACCTCTAGCGGCCGGAGTATATAAGCTAGGTGGGTCAAACAAATTGCATCGTTTAGAGGACACTCAGGGCTTCCATTTGCATCATCAATCACCCGCCTACCACCAATAGGGGCGTGGCAATTCACCAAAAAACACTTTGGAATTTAACGTGTCACCCTTTTGCGGCCATTAGCGCCTAAACAGGGTGATCTAAGATGGCGCAAACTATTTGATTCATGTAGCCGCACAGGTGCACGTTAATTAGAGACATCAATCTCAGATATAGGTTGAACAGGTGAGTGGCAATCAACAAAAAAGTGAAAATTTCAAAATTTCTACTTTTTACCTTTTTTGTGTTTCCAGTTAAGGGGGTATATGAGAGGGGGGGATGAAACCAAGTGGATCACCTAGAGGACACTCGGGGCTTCCATTATCACCATCAACCACCTGCCTACCACCAGCAGGAGCGTGGGAATCCTATAGAATGCACCATGAGTCATTTTGCCCTGCACACAGGTGTTTTTCCACCCTTCTGCGACCTCTAGCGGCCGGAGTATATAAGCTAGGTGGGTCAAACAAATTGCATCGTTTAGAGGACACTCAGGGCTTCCATTTGCATCATCAATCACCCGCCTACCACCAATAGGGGCGTGGCAATTCACCAAAAAACACTTTGGAATTTAACGTGTCACCCTTTTGCGGCCATTAGCGCCTAAACAGGGTGATCTAAGATGGCGCAAACTATTTGATTCATGTAGCCGCACAGGTGCACGTTAATTAGAGACATCAATCTCAGATATAGGTTGAACAGGTGAGTGGCAATCAACAAAAAAGTGAAAATTTCAAAATTTCTACTTTTTACCTTTTTTGTGTTTCCAGTTAAGGGGGTATATGAGAGGGGGGGATGAAACCAAGTGGATCACCTAGAGGACACTCGGGGCTTCCATTATCACCATCAACCACCTGCCTACCACCAGCAGGAGCGTGGGAATCCTATAGAATGCACCATGAGTCATTTTGCCCTGCACACAGGTGTTTTTCCACCCTTCTGCGACCTCTAGCGGCCGGAGTATATAAGCTAGGTGGGTCAAACAAATTGCATCGTTTAGAGGACACTCAGGGCTTCCATTTGCATCATCAATCACCCGCCTACCACCAATAGGGGCGTGGCAATTCACCAAAAAACACTTTGGAATTTAACGTGTCACCCTTTTGCGGCCATTAGCGCCTAAACAGGGTGATCTAAGATGGCGCAAACTATTTGATTCATGTAGCCGCACAGGTGCACGTTAATTAGAGACATCAATCTCAGATATAGGTTGAACAGGTGAGTGGCAATCAACAAAAAAGTGAAAATTTCAAAATTTCTACTTTTTACCTTTTTTGTGTTTCCAGTTAAGGGGGTATATGAGAGGGGGGGATGAAACCAAGTGGATCACCTAGAGGACACTCGGGGCTTCCATTATCACCATCAACCACCTGCCTACCACCAGCAGGAGCGTGGGAATCCTATAGAATGCACCATGAGTCATTTTGCCCTGCACACAGGTGTTTTTCCACCCTTCTGCGACCTCTAGCGGCCGGAGTATATAAGCTAGGTGGGTCAAACAAATTGCATCGTTTAGAGGACACTCAGGGCTTCCATTTGCATCATCAATCACCCGCCTACCACCAATAGGGGCGTGGCAATTCACCAAAAAACACTTTGGAATTTAACGTGTCACCCTTTTGCGGCCATTAGCGCCTAAACAGGGTGATCTAAGATGGCGCAAACTATTTGATTCATGTAGCCGCACAGGTGCACGTTAATTAGAGACATCAATCTCAGATATAGGTTGAACAGGTGAGTGGCAATCAACAAAAAAGTGAAAATTTCAAAATTTCTACTTTTTACCTTTTTTGTGTTTCCAGTTAAGGGGGTATATGAGAGGGGGGGATGAAACCAAGTGGATCACCTAGAGGACACTCGGGGCTTCCATTATCACCATCAACCACCTGCCTACCACCAGCAGGAGCGTGGGAATCCTATAGAATGCACCATGAGTCATTTTGCCCTGCACACAGGTGTTTTTCCACCCTTCTGCGACCTCTAGCGGCCGGAGTATATAAGCTAGGTGGGTCAAACAAATTGCATCGTTTAGAGGACACTCAGGGCTTCCATTTGCATCATCAATCACCCGCCTACCACCAATAGGGGCGTGGCAATTCACCAAAAAACACTTTGGAATTTAACGTGTCACCCTTTTGCGGCCATTAGCGCCTAAACAGGGTGATCTAAGATGGCGCAAACTATTTGATTCATGTAGCCGCACAGGTGCACGTTAATTAGAGACACCAATCTCAGATATAGGTTGAACAGGTGAGTGGCAATCAACAAAAAAGTGAAAATTTCAAAATTTCTACTTTTTACCTTTTTTGTGTTTCCAGTTAAGGGGGTATATGAGAGGGGGGGATGAAACCAAGTGGATCACCTAGAGGACACTCGGGGCTTCCATTATCACCATCAACCACCTGCCTACCACCAGCAGGAGCGTGGGAATCCTATAGAATGCACCATGAGTCATTTTGCCCTGCACACAGGTGTTTTTCCACCCTTCTGCGACCTCTAGCGGCCGGAGTATATAAGCTAGGTGGGTCAAACAAATTGCATCGTTTAGAGGACACTCAGGGCTTCCATTTGCATCATCAATCACCCGCCTACCACCAATAGGGGCGTGGCAATTCACCAAAAAACACTTTGAAATTTAACGTGTCACCCTTTTGCGGCCATTAGCGCCTAAACAGGGTGATCTAAGATGGCGCAAACTATTTGATTCATGTAGCCGCACAGGTGCACGTTAATTAGAGACATCAATCTCAGATATAGGTTGAACAGGTGAGTGGCAATCAACAAAAAAGTGAAAATTTCAAAATTTCTACTTTTTACCTTTTTTGTGTTTCCAGTTAAGGGGGTATATGAGAGGGGGGGATGAAACCAAGTGGATCACCTAGAGGACACTCGGGGCTTCCATTATCACCATCAACCACCTGCCTACCACCAGCAGGAGCGTGGGAATCCTATAGAATGCACCATGAGTCATTTTGCCCTGCACACAGGTGTTTTTCCACCCTTCTGCGACCTCTAGCGGCCGGAGTATATAAGCTAGGTGGGTCAAACAAATTGCATCGTTTAGAGGACACTCAGGGCTTCCATTTGCATCATCAATCACCCGCCTACCACCAATAGGGGCGTGGCAATTCACCAAAAAACACTTTGGAATTTAACGTGTCACCCTTTTGCGGCCATTAGCGCCTAAACAGGGTGATCTAAGATGGCGCAAACTATTTGATTCATGTAGCCGCACAGGTGCACGTTAATTAGAGACATCAATCTCAGATATAGGTTGAACAGGTGAGTGGCAATCAACAAAAAAGTGAAAATTTCAAAATTTCTACTTTTTACCTTTTTTGTGTTTCCAGTTAAGGGGGTATATGAGAGGGAGGGATGAAACCAAGTGGATCACCTAGAGGACATTCGGGGCTTCCATTATCACCATCAACCACCTGCCTACCACCAGCAGGAGCGTGGGAATCCTATAGAATGCACCATGAGTCATTTTGCCCTGCACACAGGTGTTTTTCCACCCTTCTGCGACCTCTAGCGGCCGGAGTATATAAGCTAGGTGGGTCAAACAAATTGCATCGTTTAGAGGACACTCAGGGCTTCCATTTGCATCATCAATCACCCGCCTACCACCAATAGGGGCGTGGCAATTCACCAAAAAACACTTTGGAATTTAACGTGTCACCCTTTTGCGGCCATTAGCGCCTAAACAGGGTGATCTAAGATGGCGCAAACTATTTGATTCATGTAGCCGCACAGGTGCACGTTAATTAGAGACATCAATCTACTAGGGCGCTCCGTTTACGCCTTACTTCGTAAGGCGCAAACTGCGCTAGTTTTTTCAACCTCTAGCTAATTCTTCTTTGGAACGCACATTGTATATATTTCTTCTGTGCGTGTGTATGTCACTGAACTCCTCCTAGACGGCTGGACCGATTTTGATGAAATTTTTTGTGTAAGTTCAAGGGACGTCGAGGATGGCTTAGATTCACAATTCGATCAACTAGATAATGTTTTAACAATGAATTTATTTATTATTTAAATTGTTGTTGATGTTAGAACGTTTTACATAGAATTTCGGCAGACTACGCTGCAGTTGTGTCAGATATTCAAAAGTTAAAGATTTAAAAATTCATCACTTTCGCTGTAAGAGTTGGCGTTATAAATTAGCGCCATCTGTACTTCATCTCTTTAACTTGATATTGAAACAGATAAAAATCATATGCTCTTAGTACTCCTAGACTTTCTATTATTCTATTGTTATTTTCGTTGTCATCTTATGATGTTTTACATTAGGGGGGGAGAGGGTTGAATCATGTTTGAAGTGTGTCTAAAAAACGATACTTTTTGAGTGAGATTTATAACAACCAACCTAACCTAAAAATTTATTTGTGTAGTTCATTAACTTCATAATAAATTTTTTAAATTGTTTTTACTATTCATGTTTTAAATGAAAAAAACTATTAAAAAACTAGAAAAAAATTCTATTAAAAATCATTTAATTTAAAAAAAATTATTCATTTTCCAAATTAAGATGCAAGAAAATAAAATTACCCGTTTTTCATCTAAGATTTGTAACAATAAATCGTTTTCGGTGATAATTAAAAATTTTATTTTCAATAAATAACTCATATTCGTTGTGGATTACTCGGTTTATTTTGTATACATTTTTAATTAAATTTACACATGGGTTTGTTAACAACCACCCTAATCTAAAAATTATTTTTATAGTTTATTGATTCCATAACGCATAAATCTTTTTTGTTAATTATTTAAAATTTCATTCTCAATAAAAAAACTCACATTCGTTGCGTATTATATTACAGTATTTTTTTTATATATATATATATTTGATTCATGTAGCCGCACAGGTGCACGTTAATTAGAGACATCAATCTCAGATATAGGTTGAACAGGTGAGTGGCAATCAACAAAAAAGTGAAAATTTCAAAATTTCTACTTTTTACCTTTTTTGTGTTTCCAGTTAAGGGGGTATATGAGAGGGGGGGATGAAACCAAGTGGATCACCTAGAGGACACTCGGGGCTTCCATTATCACCATCAACCACCTGCCTACCACCAGCAGGAGCGTGGGAATCCTATAGAATGCACCATGAGTCATTTTGCCACACACAGGTGTTTTTCCACCCTTCTGCGACCTCTAGCGGCCGGAGTATATAAGCTAGGTGGGTCAAACAAATTGCATCGTTTAGAGGACACTCAGGGCTTCCATTTGCATCATCAATCACCCGCCTACCACCAATAGGGGCGTGGCAATTCACCAAAAAACACTTTGGAATTTAACGTGTCACCCTTTTGCGGCCATTAGCGCCTAAACAGGGTGATCTAAGATGGCGCAAACTATTTGATTCATGTAGCCGCACAGGTGCACGTTAATTAGAGACATCAATCTCAGATATAGGTTGAACAGGTGAGTGGCAATCAACAAAAAAGTGAAAATTTCAAAATTTCTACTTTTTACCTTTTTTGTGTTTCCAGTTAAGGGGGTATATGAGAGGGGGGGATGAAACCAAGTGGATCACCTAGAGGACACTCGGGGCTTCCATTATCACCATCAACCACCTGCCTACCAGCAGCAGGAGCGTGGGAATCCTATAGAATGCACCATGAGTCATTTTGCCCTGCACACAGGTGTTTTTCCACCCTTCTGCGACCTCTAGCGGCCGGAGTATATAAGCTAGGTGGGTCAAACAAATTGCATCGTTTAGAGGACACTCAGGGCTTCCATTTGCATCATCAATCACCCGCCTACCACCAATAGGGGCGTGGCAATTCACCAAAAAACACTTTGGAATTTAACGTGTCACCCTTTTGCGGCCATTAGCGCCTAAACAGGGTGATCTAAGATGGCGCAAACTATTTGATTCATGTAGCCGCACAGGTGCACGTTAATTAGAGACATCAATCTCAGATATAGGTTGAACAGGTGAGTGGCAATCAACAAAAAAGTGAAAATTTCAAAATTTCTACTTTTTACCTTTTTTGTGTTTCCAGTTAAGGGGGTATATGAGAGGGGGGGATGAAACCAAGTGGATCACCTAGAGGACACTCGGGGCTTCCATTATCACCATCAACCACCTGCCTACCACCAGCAGGAGCGTGGGAATCCTATAGAATGCACCATGAGTCATTTTGCCCTGCACACAGGTGTTTTTCCACCCTTCTGCGACCTCTAGCGGCCGGAGTATATAAGCTAGGTGGGTCAAACAAATTGCATCGTTTAGAGGACACTCAGGGCTTCCATTTGCATCATCAATCACCCGCCTACCACCAATAGGGGCGTGGCAATTCACCAAAAAACACTTTGGAATTTAACGTGTCACCCTTTTGCGGCCATTAGCGCCTAAACAGGGTGATCTAAGATGGCGCAAACTATTTGATTCATGTAGCCGCACAGGTGCACGTTAATTAGAGACATCAATCTCAGATATAGGTTGAACAGGTGAGTGGCAATCAACAAAAAAGTGAAAATTTCAAAATTTCTACTTTTTACCTTTTTTGTGTTTCCAGTTAAGGGGGTATATGAGAGGGGGGGATGAAACCAAGTGGATCACCTAGAGGACACTCGGGGCTTCCATTATCACCATCAACCACCTGCCTACCACCAGCAGGAGCGTGGGAATCCTATAGAATGCACCATGAGTCATTTTGCCCTGCACACAGGTGTTTTTCCACCCTTCTGCGACCTCTAGCGGCCGGAGTATATAAGCTAGGTGGGTCAAACAAATTGCATCGTTTAGAGGACACTCAGGGCTTCCATTTGCATCATCAATCACCCGCCTACCACCAATAGGGGCGTGGCAATTCACCAAAAAACACTTTGGAATTTAACGTGTCACCCTTTTGCGGCCATTAGCGCCTAAACAGGGTGATCTAAGATGGCGCAAACTATTTGATTCATGTAGCCGCACAGGTGCACGTTAATTAGAGACATCAATCTCAGATATAGGTTGAACAGGTGAGTGGCAATCAACAAAAAAGTGAAAATTTCAAAATTTCTACTTTTTACCTTTTTTGTGTTTCCAGTTAAGGGGGTATATGAGGGGGGGGGATGAAACCAAGTGGATCACCTAGAGGACACTCGGGGCTTCCATTATCACCATCAACCACCTGCCTACCACCAGCAGGAGCGTGGGAATCCTATAGAATGCACCATGAGTCATTTTGCCCTGCACACAGGTGTTTTTCCACCCTTCTGCGACCTCTAGCGGCCGGAGTATATAAGCTAGGTGGGTCAAACAAATTGCATCGTTTAGAGGACACTCAGGGCTTCCATTTGCATCATCAATCACCCGCCTACCACCAATAGGGGCGTGGCAATTCACCAAAAAACACTTTGGAATTTAACGTGTCACCCTTTTGCGGCCATTAGCGCCTAAACAGGGTGATCTAAGATGGCGCAAACTATTTGATTCATGTAGCCGCACAGGTGCACGTTAATTAGAGACATCAATCTCAGATATAGGTTGAACAGGTGAGTGGCAATCAACAAAAAAGTGAAAATTTCAAAATTTCTACTTTTTACCTTTTTTGTGTTTCCAGTTAAGGGGGTATATGAGAGGGGGGGATGAAACCAAGTGGATCACCTAGAGGACACTCGGGGCTTCCATTATCACCATCAACCACCTGCCTACCACCAGCAGGAGCGTGGGAATCCTATAGAATGCACCATGAGTCATTTTGCCCTGCACACAGGTGTTTTTCCACCCTTCTGCGACCTCTAGCGGCCGGAGTATATAAGCTAGGTGGGTCAAACAAATTGCATCGTTTAGAGGACACTCAGGGCTTCCATTTGCATCATCAATCACCCGCCTACCACCAATAGGGGCGTGGCAATTCACCAAAAAACACTTTGGAATTTAACGTGTCACCCTTTTGCGGCCATTAGCGCCTAAACAGGGTGATCTAAGATGGCGCAAACTATTTGATTCATGTAGCCGCACAGGTGCACGTTAATTAGAGACATCAATCTCAGATATAGGTTGAACAGGTGAGTGGCAATCAACAAAAAAGTGAAAATTTCAAAATTTCTACTTTTTACCTTTTTTGTGTTTCCAGTTAAGGGGGTATATGAGAGGGGGGGATGAAACCAAGTGGATCACCTAGAGGACACTCGGGGCTTCCATTATCACCATCAACCACCTGCCTACCACCAGCAGGAGCGTGGGAATCCTATAGAATGCACCATGAGTCATTTTGCCCTGCACACAGGTGTTTTTCCACCCTTCTGCGACCTCTAGCGGCCGGAGTATATAAGCTAGGTGGGTCAAACAAATTGCATCGTTTAGAGGACACTTAGGGCTTCCATTTGCATCATCAGTCACCCGCCTACCACCAATAGGGGCGTGGCAATTCACCAAAAAACACTTTGGAATTTAACGTGTCACCCTTTTGCGGCCATTAGCGCCTAAACAGGGTGATCTAAGATGGCGCAAACTATTTGATTCATGTAGCCGCACAGGTGCACGTTAATTAGAGACATCAATCTCAGATATAGGTTGAACAGGTGAGTGGCAATCAACAAAAAAGTGAAAATTTCAAAATTTCTACTTTTTACCTTTTTTGTGTTTCCAGTTAAGGGGGTATATGAGAGGGGGGGATGAAACCAAGTGGATCACCTAGAGGACACTCGGGGCTTCCATTATCACCATCAACCACCTGCCTACCACCAGCAGGAGCGTGGGAATCCTATAGAATGCACCATGAGTCATTTTGCCCTGCACACAGGTGTTTTTCCACCCTTCTGCGACCTCTAGCGGCCGGAGTATATAAGCTAGGTGGGTCAAACAAATTGCATCGTTTAGAGGACACTCAGGGCTTCCATTTGCATCATCAATCACCCGCCTACCACCAATAGGGGCGTGGCAATTCACCAAAAAACACTTTGGAATTTAACGTGTCACCCTTTTGCGGCCATTAGCGCCTAAACAGGGTGATCTAAGATGGCGCAAACTATTTGATTCATGTAGCCGCACAGGTGCACGTTAATTAGAGACATCAATCTCAGATATAGGTTGAACAGGTGAGTGGCAATCAACAAAAAAGTGAAAATTTCAAAATTTCTACTTTTTACCTTTTTTGTGTTTCCAGTTAAGGGGGTATATGAGAGGGGGGGATGAAACCAAGTGGATCACCTAGAGGACACTCGGGGCTTCCATTATCACCATCAACCACCTGCCTACCACCAGCAGGAGCGTGGGAATCCTATAGAATGCACCATGAGTCATTTTGCCCTGCACACAGGTGTTTTTCCACCCTTCTGCGACCTCTAGCGGCCGGAGTATATAAGCTAGGTGCTTATAGGGCTAAGCCAGGGCTTCCATTTGCATCATCAATCACCCGCCTACCACCAATAGGGGCGTGGCAATTCACCAAAAAACACTTTGGAATTTAACGTGTCACCCTTTTGCGGCCATTAGCGCCTAAACAGGGTGATCTAAGATGGCGCAAACTATTTGATTCATGTAGCCGCACAGGTGCACGTTAATTAGAGACATCAATCTCAGATATAGGTTGAACAGGTGAGTGGCAATCAACAAAAAAGTGAAAATTTCAAAATTTCTACTTTTTACCTTTTTTGTGTTTCCAGTTAAGGGGGTATATGAGAGGGGGGGATGAAACCAAGTGGATCACCTAGAGGACACTCGGGGCTTCCATTATCACCATCAACCACCTGCCTACCACCAGCAGGAGCGTGGGAATCCTATAGAATGCACCATGAGTCATTTTGCCCTGCACACAGGTGTTTTTCCACCCTTCTGCGACCTCTAGCGGCCGGAGTATATAAGCTAGGTGGGTCAAACAAATTGCATCGTTTAGAGGACACTCAGGGCTTCCATTTGCATCATCAATCACCCGCCTACCACCAATAGGGGCGTGGCAATTCACCAAAAAACACTTTGGAATTTAACGTGTCACCCTTTTGCGGCCATTAGCGCCTAAACAGGGTGATCTAAGATGGCGCAAACTATTTGATTCATGTAGCCGCACAGGTGCACGTTAATTAGAGACATCAATCTCAGATATAGGTTGAACAGGTGAGTGGCAATCAACAAAAAAGTGAAAATTTCAAAATTTCTACTTTTTACCTTTTTTGTGTTTCCAGTTAAGGGGGTATATGAGAGGGAGGGATGAAACCAAGTGGATCACCTAGAGGACATTCGGGGCTTCCATTATCACCATCAACCACCTGCCTACCACCAGCAGGAGCGTGGGAATCCTATAGAATGCACCATGAGTCATTTTGCCCTGCACACAGGTGTTTTTCCACCCTTCTGCGACCTCTAGCGGCCGGAGTATATAAGCTAGGTGGGTCAAACAAATTGCATCGTTTAGAGGACACTCAGGGCTTCCATTTGCATCATCAATCACCCGCCTACCACCAATAGGGGCGTGGCAATTCACCAAAAAACACTTTGGAATTTAACGTGTCACCCTTTTGCGGCCATTAGCGCCTAAACAGGGTGATCTAAGATGGCGCAAACTATTCGATTCATGTAGCCGCACAGGTGCACGTTAATTAGAGACATCAATCTCAGATATAGGTTGAACAGGTGAGTGGCAATCAACAAAAAAGTGAAAATTTCAAAATTTCTACTTTTTACCTTTTTTGTGTTTCCAGTTAAGGGGGTATATGAGAGGGGGGGATGAAACCAAGTGGATCACCTAGAGGACACTCGGGGCTTCCATTATCACCATCAACCACCTGCCTACCACCAGCAGGAGCGTGGGAATCCTATAGAATGCACCATGAGTCATTTTGCCCTGCACACAGGTGTTTTTCCACCCTTCTGCGACCTCTAGCGGCCGGAGTATATAAGCTAGGTGCTTATAGGGCTAAGCCAGGGCTTCCATTTGCATCATCAATCACCCGCCTACCACCAATAGGGGCGTGGCAATTCACCAAAAAACACTTTGGAATTTAACGTGTCACCCTTTTGCGGCCATTAGCGCCTAAACAGGGTGATCTAAGATGGCGCAAACTATTTGATTCATGTAGCCGCACAGGTGCACGTTAATTAGAGACATCAATCTCAGATATAGGTTGAACAGGTGAGTGGCAATCAACAAAAAAGTGAAAATTTCAAAATTTCTACTTTTTACCTTTTTTGTGTTTCCAGTTAAGGGGGTATATGAGAGGGGGGGATGAAACCAAGTGGATCACCTAGAGGACACTCGGGGCTTCCATTATCACCATCAACCACCTGCCTACCACCAGCAGGAGCGTGGGAATCCTATAGAATGCACCATGAGTCATTTTGCCCTGCACACAGGTGTTTTTCCACCCTTCTGCGACCTCTAGCGGCCGGAGTATATAAGCTAGGTGGGTCAAACAAATTGCATCGTTTAGAGGACACTCAGGGCTTCCATTTGCATCATCAATCACCCGCCTACCACCAATAGGGGCGTGGCAATTCACCAAAAAACACTTTGGAATTTAACGTGTCACCCTTTTGCGGCCATTAGCGCCTAAACAGGGTGATCTAAGATGGCGCAAACTATTTGATTCATGTAGCCGCACAGGTGCACGTTAATTAGAGACATCAATCTCAGATATAGGTTGAACAGGTGAGTGGCAATCAACAAAAAAGTGAAAATTTCAAAATTTCTACTTTTTACCTTTTTTGTGTTTCCAGTTAAGGGGGTATATGAGAGGGAGGGATGAAACCAAGTGGATCACCTAGAGGACATTCGGGGCTTCCATTATCACCATCAACCACCTGCCTACCACCAGCAGGAGCGTGGGAATCCTATAGAATGCACCATGAGTCATTTTGCCCTGCACACAGGTGTTTTTCCACCCTTCTGCGACCTCTAGCGGCCGGAGTATATAAGCTAGGTGGGTCAAACAAATTGCATCGTTTAGAGGACACTCAGGGCTTCCATTTGCATCATCAATCACCCGCCTACCACCAATAGGGGCGTGGCAATTCACCAAAAAACACTTTGGAATTTAACGTGTCACCCTTTTGCGGCCATTAGCGCCTAAACAGGGTGATCTAAGATGGCGCAAACTATTCGATTCATGTAGCCGCACAGGTGCACGTTAATTAGAGACATCAATCTCAGATATAGGTTGAACAGGTGAGTGGCAATCAACAAAAAAGTGAAAATTTCAAAATTTCTACTTTTTACCTTTTTTGTGTTTCCAGTTAAGGGGGTATATGAGAGGGGGGGATGAAACCAAGTGGATCACCTAGAGGACACTCGGGGCTTCCATTATCACCATCAACCACCTGCCTACCACCAGCAGGAGCGTGGGAATCCTATAGAATGCACCATGAGTCATTTTGCCCTGCACACAGGTGTTTTTCCACCCTTCTGCGACCTCTAGCGGCCGGAGTATATAAGCTAGGTGGGTCAAACAAATTGCATCGTTTAGAGGACACTCAGGGCTTCCATTTGCATCATCAATCACCCGCCTACCACCAATAGGGGCGTGGCAATTCACCAAAAAACACTTTGGAATTTAACGTGTCACCCTTTTGCGGCCATTAGCGCCTAAACAGGGGGATCTAAGATGGCGCAAACTATTTGATTCATGTAGCCGCACAGGTGCACGTTAATTAGAGACATCAATCTCAGATATAGGTTGAACAGGTGAGTGGCAATCAACAAAAAAGTGAAAATTTCAAAATTTCTACTTTTTACCTTTTTTGTGTTTCCAGTTAAGGGGGTATATGAGAGGGGGGAATGAAACCAAGTGGATCACCTAGAGGACACTCGGGGCTTCCATTATCACCATCAACCACCTGCCTACCACCAGCAGGAGCGTGGGAATCCTATAGAATGCACCATGAGTCATTTTGCCCTGCACACAGGTGTTTTTCCACCCTTCTGCGACCTCTAGCGGCCGGAGTATATAAGCTAGGTGGGTCAAACAAATTGCATCGTTTAGAGGACACTCAGGGCTTCCATTTGCATCATCAATCACCCGCCTACCACCAATAGGGGCGTGGCAATTCACCAAAAAACACTTTGGAATTTAACGTGTCACCCTTTTGCGGCCATTAGCGCCTAAACAGGGTGATCTAAGATGGCGCAAACTATTTGATTCATGTAGCCGCACAGGTGCACGTTAATTAGAGACATCAATCTCAGATATAGGTTGAACAGGTGAGTGGCAATCAACAAAAAAGTGAAAATTTCAAAATTTCTACTTTTTACCTTTTTTGTGTTTCCAGTTAAGGGGGTATATGAGAGGGAGGGATGAAACCAAGTGGATCACCTAGAGGACATTCGGGGCTTCCATTATCACCATCAACCACCTGCCTACCACCAGCAGGAGCGTGGGAATCCTATAGAATGCACCATGAGTCATTTTGCCCTGCACACAGGTGTTTTTCCACCCTTCTGCGACCTCTAGCGGCCGGAGTATATAAGCTAGGTGGGTCAAACAAATTGCATCGTTTAGAGGACACTCAGGGCTTCCATTTGCATCATCAATCACCCGCCTACCACAAATAGGGGCGTGGCAATTCACCAAAAAACACTTTGGAATTTAACGTGTCACCCTTTTGCGGCCATTAGCGCCTAAACAGGGTGATCTAAGATGGCGCAAACTATTCGATTCATGTAGCCGCACAGGTGCACGTTAATTAGAGACATCAATCTCAGATATAGGTTGAACAGGTGAGTGGCAATCAACAAAAAAGTGAAAATTTCAAAATTTCTACTTTTTACCTTTTTTGTGTTTCCAGTTAAGGGGGTATATGAGAGGGGGGGATGAAACCAAGTGGATCACCTAGAGGACACTCGGGGCTTCCATTATCACCATCAACCACCTGCCTACCACCAGCAGGAGCGTGGGAATCCTATAGAATGCACCATGAGTCATTTTGCCCTGCACACAGGTGTTTTTCCACCCTTCTGCGACCTCTAGCGGCCGGAGTATATAAGCTAGGTGGGTCAAACAAATTGCATCGTTTAGAGGACACTCAGGGCTTCCATTTGCATCATCAATCACCCGCCTACCACCAATAGGGGCGTGGCAATTCACCAAAAAACACTTTGGAATTTAACGTGTCACCCTTTTGCGGCCATTAGCGCCTAAACAGGGGGATCTAAGATGGCGCAAACTATTTGATTCATGTAGCCGCACAGGTGCACGTTAATTAGAGACATCAATCTCAGATATAGGTTGAACAGGTGAGTGGCAATCAACAAAAAAGTGAAAATTTCAAAATTTCTACTTTTTACCTTTTTTGTGTTTCCAGTTAAGGGGGTATATGAGAGGGGGGAATGAAACCAAGTGGATCACCTAGAGGACACTCGGGGCTTCCATTATCACCATCAACCACCTGCCTACCACCAGCAGGAGCGTGGGAATCCTATAGAATGCACCATGAGTCATTTTGCCCTGCACACAGGTGTTTTTCCACCCTTCTGCGACCTCTAGCGGCCGGAGTATATAAGCTAGGTGGGTCAAACAAATTGCATCGTTTAGAGGACACTCAGGGCTTCCATCTGCATCATCAATCACCCGCCTACCACCAATAGGGGCGTGGCAATTCACCAAAAAACACTTTGGAATTTAACGTGTCACCCTTTTGCGGCCATTAGCGCCTAAACAGAGTGATCTAAGATGGCGCAAACTATTTGATTCATGTAGCCGCACAGGTGCACGTTAATTAGAGACATCAATCTCAGATATAGGTTGAACAGGTGAGTGGCAATCAACAAAAAAGTGAAAATTTCAAAATTTCTACTTTTTACCTTTTTTGTGTTTCCAGTTAAGGGGGTATATGAGAGGGAGGGATGAAACCAAGTGGATCACCTAGAGGACATTCGGGGCTTCCATTATCACCATCAACCACCTGCCTACCACCAGCAGGAGCGTGGGAATCCTATAGAATGCACCATGAGTCATTTTGCCCTGCACACAGGTGTTTTTCCACCCTTCTGCGACCTCTAGCGGCCGGAGTATATAAGCTAGGTGGGTCAAACAAATTGCATCGTTTTGAGGACACTCAGGGCTTCCATTTGCATCATCAATCACCCGCCTACCACCAATAGGGGCGTGGCAATTCACCAAAAAACACTTTGGAATTTAACGTGTCACCCTTTTGCGGCCATTAGCGCCTAAACAGGGTGATCTAAGATGGCGCAAACTATTTGATTCATGTAGCCGCACAGGTGCACGTTAATTAGAGACATCAATCTCAGATATAGGTTGAACAGGTGAGTGGCAATCAACAAAAAAGTGAAAATTTCAAAATTTCTACTTTTTACCTTTTTTGTGTTTCCAGTTAAGGGGGTATATGAGAGGGGGGGATGAAACCAAGTGGATCACCTAGAGGACACTCGGGGCTTCCATTATCACCATCAACCACCTGCCTACCACCAGCAGGAGCGTGGGAATCCTATAGAATGCACCATGAGTCATTTTGCCCTGCACACAGGTGTTTTTCCACCCTTCTGCGACCTCTAGCGGCCGGAGTATATAAGCTAGGTGGGTCAAACAAATTGCATCGTTTAGAGGACACTCAGGGCTTCCATTTGCATCATCAATCACCCGCCTACCACCAATAGGGGCGTGGCAATTCACCAAAAAACACTTTGGAATTTAACGTGTCACCCTTTTGCGGCCATTAGCGCCTAAACAGGGGGATCTAAGATGGCGCAAACTATTTGATTCATGTAGCCGCACAGGTGCACGTTAATTAGAGACATCAATCTCAGATATAGGTTGAACAGGTGAGTGGCAATCAACAAAAAAGTGAAAATTTCAAAATTTCTACTTTTTACCTTTTTTGTGTTTCCAGTTAAGGGGGTATATGAGAGGGGGGAATGAAACCAAGTGGATCACCTAGAGGACACTCGGGGCTTCCATTATCACCATCAACCACCTGCCTACCACCAGCAGGAGCGTGGGAATCCTATAGAATGCACCATGAGTCATTTTGCCCTGCACACAGGTGTTTTTCCACCCTTCTGCGACCTCTAGCGGCCGGAGTATATAAGCTAGGTGGGTCAAACAAATTGCATCGTTTAGAGGACACTCAGGGCTTCCATTTGCATCATCAATCACCCGCCTACCACCAATAGGGGCGTGGCAATTCACCAAAAAACACTTTGGAATTTAACGTGTCACCCTTTTGCGGCCATTAGCGCCTAAACAGGGTGATCTAAGATGGCGCAAACTATTTGATTCATGTAGCCGCACAGGTGCACGTTAATTAGAGACATCAATCTCAGATATAGGTTGAACAGGTGAGTGGCAATCAACAAAAAAGTGAAAATTTCAAAATTTCTACTTTTTACCTTTTTTGTGTTTCCAGTTAAGGGGGTATATGAGAGGGAGGGATGAAACCAAGTGGATCACCTAGAGGACATTCGGGGCTTCCATTATCACCATCAACCACCTGCCTACCACCAGCAGGAGCGTGGGAATCCTATAGAATGCACCATGAGTCATTTTGCCCTGCACACAGGTGTTTTTCCACCCTTCTGCGACCTCTAGCGGCCGGAGTATATAAGCTAGGTGGGTCAAACAAATTGCATCGTTTAGAGGACACTCAGGGCTTCCATTTGCATCATCAATCACCCGCCTACCACCAATAGGGGCGTGGCAATTCACCAAAAAACACTTTGGAATTTAACGTGTCACCCTTTTGCGGCCATTAGCGCCTAAACAGGGTGATCTAAGATGGCGCAAACTATTCGATTCATGTAGCCGCACAGGTGCACGTTAATTAGAGACATCAATCTCAGATATAGGTTGAACAGGTGAGTGGCAATCAACAAAAAAGTGAAAATTTCAAAATTTCTACTTTTTACCTTTTTTGTGTTTCCAGTTAAGGGGGTATATGAGAGGGGGGGATGAAACCAAGTGGATCACCTAGAGGACACTCGGGGCTTCCATTATCACCATCAACCACCTGCCTACCACCAGCAGGAGCGTGGGAATCCTATAGAATGCACCATGAGTCATTTTGCCCTGCACACAGGTGTTTTTCCACCCTTCTGCGACCTCTAGCGGCCGGAGTATATAAGCTAGGTGGGTCAAACAAATTGCATCGTTTAGAGGACACTCAGGGCTTCCATTTGCATCATCAATCACCCGCCTACCACCAATAGGGGCGTGGCAATTCACCAAAAAACACTTTGGAATTTAACGTGTCACCCTTTTGCGGCCATTAGCGCCTAAACAGGGGGATCTAAGATGGCGCAAACTATTTGATTCATGTAGCCGCACAGGTGCACGTTAATTAGAGACATCAATCTCAGATATAGGTTGAACAGGTGAGTGGCAATCAACAAAAAAGTGAAAATTTCAAAATTTCTACTTTTTACCTTTTTTGTGTTTCCAGTTAAGGGGGTATATGAGAGGGGGGAATGAAACCAAGTGGATCACCTAGAGGACACTCGGGGCTTCCATTATCACCATCAACCACCTGCCTACCACCAGCAGGAGCGTGGGAATCCTATAGAATGCACCATGAGTCATTTTGCCCTGCACACAGGTGTTTTTCCACCCTTCTGCGACCTCTAGCGGCCGGAGTATATAAGCTAGGTGGGTCAAACAAATTGCATCGTTTAGAGGACACTCAGGGCTTCCATCTGCATCATCAATCACCCGCCTACCACCAATAGGGGCGTGGCAATTCACCAAAAAACACTTTGGAATTTAACGTGTCACCCTTTTGCGGCCATTAGCGCCTAAACAGAGTGATCTAAGATGGCGCAAACTATTTGATTCATGTAGCCGCACAGGTGCACGTTAATTAGAGACATCAATCTCAGATATAGGTTGAACAGGTGAGTGGCAATCAACAAAAAAGTGAAAATTTCAAAATTTCTACTTTTTACCTTTTTTGTGTTTCCAGTTAAGGGGGTATATGAGAGGGAGGGATGAAACCAAGTGGATCACCTAGAGGACATTCGGGGCTTCCATTATCACCATCAACCACCTGCCTACCACCAGCAGGAGCGTGGGAATCCTATAGAATGCACCATGAGTCATTTTGCCCTGCACACAGGTGTTTTTCCACCCTTCTGCGACCTCTAGCGGCCGGAGTATATAAGCTAGGTGGGTCAAACAAATTGCATCGTTTTGAGGACACTCAGGGCTTCCATTTGCATCATCAATCACCCGCCTACCACCAATAGGGGCGTGGCAATTCACCAAAAAACACTTTGGAATTTAACGTGTCACCCTTTTGCGGCCATTAGCGCCTAAACAGGGTGATCTAAGATGGCGCAAACTATTTGATTCATGTAGCCGCACAGGTGCACGTTAATTAGAGACATCAATCTCAGATATAGGTTGAACAGGTGAGTGGCAATCAACAAAAAAGTGAAAATTTCAAAATTTCTACTTTTTACCTTTTTTGTGTTTCCAGTTAAGGGGGTATATGAGAGGGGGGGATGAAACCAAGTGGATCACCTAGAGGACACTCGGGGCTTCCATTATCACCATCAACCACCTGCCTACCACCAGCAGGAGCGTGGGAATCCTATAGAATGCACCATGAGTCATTTTGCCCTGCACACAGGTGTTTTTCCACCCTTCTGCGACCTCTAGCGGCCGGAGTATATAAGCTAGGTGGGTCAAACAAATTGCATCGTTTAGAGGACACTCAGGGCTTCCATTTGCATCATCAATCACCCGCCTACCACCAATAGGGGCGTGGCAATTCACCAAAAAACACTTTGGAATTTAACGTGTCACCCTTTTGCGGCCATTAGCGCCTAAACAGGGTGATCTAAGATGGCGCAAACTATTTGATTCATGTAGCCGCACAGGTGCACGTTAATTAGAGACATCAATCTCAGATATAGGTTGAACAGGTGAGTGGCAATCAACAAAAAAGTGAAAATTTCAAAATTTCTACTTTTTACCTTTTTTGTGTTTCCAGTTAAGGGGGTATATGAGAGGGAGGGATGAAACCAAGTGGATCACCTAGAGGACATTCGGGGCTTCCATTATCACCATCAACCACCTGCCTACCACCAGCAGGAGCGTGGGAATCCTATAGAATGCACCATGAGTCATTTTGCCCTGCACACAGGTGTTTTTCCACCCTTCTGCGACCTCTAGCGGCCGGAGTATATAAGCTAGGTGGGTCAAACAAATTGCATCGTTTAGAGGACACTCAGGGCTTCCATTTGCATCATCAATCACCCGCCTACCACCAATAGGGGCGTGGCAATTCACCAAAAAACACTTTGGAATTTAACGTGTCACCCTTTTGCGGCCATTAGCGCCTAAACAGGGTGATCTAAGATGGCGCAAACTATTCGATTCATGTAGCCGCACAGGTGCACGTTAATTAGAGACATCAATCTCAGATATAGGTTGAACAGGTGAGTGGCAATCAACAAAAAAGTGAAAATTTCAAAATTTCTACTTTTTACCTTTTTTGTGTTTCCAGTTAAGGGGGTATATGAGAGGGGGGGATGAAACCAAGTGGATCACCTAGAGGACACTCGGGGCTTCCATTATCACCATCAACCACCTGCCTACCACCAGCAGGAGCGTGGGAATCCTATAGAATGCACCATGAGTCATTTTGCCCTGCACACAGGTGTTTTTCCACCCTTCTGCGACCTCTAGCGGCCGGAGTATATAAGCTAGGTGGGTCAAACAAATTGCATCGTTTAGAGGACACTCAGGGCTTCCATTTGCATCATCAATCACCCGCCTACCACCAATAGGGGTGTGGCAATTCACCAAAAAACACTTTGGAATTTAACGTGTCACCCTTTTGCGGCCATTAGCGCCTAAACAGGGTGATCTAAGATGGCGCAAACTATTTGATTCATGTAGCCGCACAGGTGCACGTTAATTAGAGACATCAATCTCAGATATAGGTTGAACAGGTGAGTGGCAATCAACAAAAAAGTGAAAATTTCAAAATTTCTACTTTTTACCTTTTTTGTGTTTCCAGTTAAGGGGGTATATGAGAGGGAGGGATGAAACCAAGTGGATCACCTAGAGGACATTCGGGGCTTCCATTATCACCATCAACCACCTGCCTACCACCAGCAGGAGCGTGGGAATCCTATAGAATGCACCATGAGTCATTTTGCCCTGCACACAGGTGTTTTTCCACCCTTCTGCGACCTCTAGCGGCCGGAGTATATAAGCTAGGTGGGTCAAACAAATTGCATCGTTTAGAGGACACTCAGGGCTTCCATTTGCATCATCAATCACCCGCCTACCACCAATAGGGGCGTGGCAATTCACCAAAAAACACTTTGGAATTTAACGTGTCACCCTTTTGCGGCCATTAGCGCCTAAACAGAGTGATCTAAGATGGCGCAAACTATTTGATTCATGTAGCCGCACAGGTGCACGTTAATTAGAGACATCAATCTCAGATATAGGTTGAACAGGTGAGTGGCAATCAACAAAAAAGTGAAAATTTCAAAATTTCTACTTTTTACCTTTTTTGTGTTTCCAGTTAAGGGGGTATATGAGAGGGAGGGATGAAACCAAGTGGATCACCTAGAGGACATTCGGGGCTTCCATTATCACCATCAACCACCTGCCTACCACCAGCAGGAGCGTGGGAATCCTATAGAATGCACCATGAGTCATTTTGCCCTGCACACAGGTGTTTTTCCACCCTTCTGCGACCTCTAGCGGCCGGAGTATATAAGCTAGGTGGGTCAAACAAATTGCATCGTTTTGAGGACACTCAGGGCTTCCATTTGCATCATCAATCACCCGCCTACCACCAATAGGGGCGTGGCAATTCACCAAAAAACACTTTGGAATTTAACGTGTCACCCTTTTGCGGCCATTAGCGCCTAAACAGGGTGATCTAAGATGGCGCAAACTATTTGATTCATGTAGCCGCACAGGTGCACGTTAATTAGAGACATCAATCTCAGATATAGGTTGAACAGGTGAGTGGCAATCAACAAAAAAGTGAAAATTTCAAAATTTCTACTTTTTACCTTTTTTGTGTTTCCAGTTAAGGGGGTATATGAGAGGGGGGGATGAAACCAAGTGGATCACCTAGAGGACACTCGGGGCTTCCATTATCACCATCAACCACCTGCCTACCACCAGCAGGAGCGTGGGAATCCTATAGAATGCACCATGAGTCATTTTGCCCTGCACACAGGTGTTTTTCCACCCTTCTGCGACCTCTAGCGGCCGGAGTATATAAGCTAGGTGGGTCAAACAAATTGCATCGTTTAGAGGACACTCAGGGCTTCCATTTGCATCATCAATCACCCGCCTACCACCAATAGGGGCGTGGCAATTCACCAAAAAACACTTTGGAATTTAACGTGTCACCCTTTTGCGGCCATTAGCGCCTAAACAGGGTGATCTAAGATGGCGCAAACTATTTGATTCATGTAGCCGCACAGGTGCACGTTAATTAGAGACATCAATCTCAGATATAGGTTGAACAGGTGAGTGGCAATCAACAAAAAAGTGAAAATTTCAAAATTTCTACTTTTTACCTTTTTTGTGTTTCCAGTTAAGGGGGTATATGAGAGGGAGGGATGAAACCAAGTGGATCACCTAGAGGACATTCGGGGCTTCCATTATCACCATCAACCACCTGCCTACCACCAGCAGGAGCGTGGGAATCCTATAGAATGCACCATGAGTCATTTTGCCCTGCACACAGGTGTTTTTCCACCCTTCTGCGACCTCTAGCGGCCGGAGTATATAAGCTAGGTGGGTCAAACAAATTGCATCGTTTAGAGGACACTCAGGGCTTCCATTTGCATCATCAATCACCCGCCTACCACCAATAGGGGCGTGGCAATTCACCAAAAAACACTTTGGAATTTAACGTGTCACCCTTTTGCGGCCATTAGCGCCTAAACAGGGGGATCTAAGATGGCGCAAACTATTTGATTCATGTAGCCGCACAGGTGCACGTTAATTAGAGACATCAATCTCAGATATAGGTTGAACAGGTGAGTGGCAATCAACAAAAAAGTGAAAATTTCAAAATTTCTACTTTTTACCTTTTTTGTGTTTCCAGTTAAGGGGGTATATGAGAGGGGGGGATGAAACCAAGTGGATCACCTAGAGGACACTCGGGGCTTCCATTATCACCATCAACCACCTGCCTACCACCAGCAGGAGCGTGGGAATCCTATAGAATGCACCATGAGTCATTTTGCCCTGCACACAGGTGTTTTTCCACCCTTCTGCGACCTCTAGCGGCCGGAGTATATAAGCTAGGTGGGTCAAACAAATTGCATCGTTTAGAGGACACTCAGGGCTTCCATTTGCATCATCAATCACCCGCCTACCACCAATAGGGGCGTGGCAATTCACCAAAAAACACTTTGGAATTTAACGTGTCACCCTTTTGCGGCCATTAGCGCCTAAACAGGGTGATCTAAGATGGCGCAAACTATTTGATTCATGTAGCCGCACAGGTGCACGTTAATTAGAGACATCAATCTCAGATATAGGTTGAACAGGTGAGTGGCAATCAACAAAAAAGTGAAAATTTCAAAATTTCTACTTTTTACCTTTTTTGTGTTTCCAGTTAAGGGGGTATATGAGAGGGAGGGATGAAACCAAGTGGATCACCTAGAGGACATTCGGGGCTTCCATTATCACCATCAACCACCTGCCTACCACCAGCAGGAGCGTGGGAATCCTATAGAATGCACCATGAGTCATTTTGCCCTGCACACAGGTGTTTTTCCACCCTTCTGCGACCTCTAGCGGCCGGAGTATATAAGCTAGGTGGGTCAAACAAATTGCATCGTTTTGAGGACACTCAGGGCTTCCATTTGCATCATCAATCACCCGCCTACCACCAATAGGGGCGTGGCAATTCACCAAAAAACACTTTGGAATTTAACGTGTCACCCTTTTGCGGCCATTAGCGCCTAAACAGGGTGATCTAAGATGGCGCAAACTATTTGATTCATGTAGCCGCACAGGTGCACGTTAATTAGAGACATCAATCTACTAGGGCGCTCCGTTTACGCCTTACTTCGTAAGGCGCAAACTGCGCTAGTTTTTTCAACCTCTAGCTAATTCTTCTTTGGAACGCACATTGTATATATTTCTTCTGTGCGTGTGTATGTCACTGAACTCCTCCTAGACGGCTGGACCGATTTTGATGAAATTTTTTGTGTAAGTTCAAGGGACGTCGAGGATGGCTTAGATTCACAATTCGATCAACTAGATAATGTTTTAACAATGAATTTATTTATTATTTAAATTGTTGTTGATGTTAGAACGTTTTACATAGAATTTCGGCAGACTACGCTGCAGTTGTGTCAGATATTCAAAAGTTAAAGATTTAAAAATTCATCACTTTCGCTGTAAGAGTTGGCGTTATAAATTAGCGCCATCTGTACTTCATCTCTTTAACTTGATATTGAAACAGATAAAAATCATATGCTCTTAGTACTCCTAGACTTTCTATTATTCTATTGTTATTTTCGTTGTCATCTTATGATGTTTTACATTAGGGGGGGAGAGGGTTGAATCATGTTTGAAGTGTGTCTAAAAAACGATACTTTTTGAGTGAGATTTATAACAACCAACCTAACCTAAAAATTTATTTGTGTAGTTCATTAACTTCATAATAAATTTTTTAAATTGTTTTTACTATTCATGTTTTAAATGAAAAAAACTATTAAAAAACTAGAAAAAAATTCTATTAAAAATCATTTAATTTAAAAAAAATTATTCATTTTCCAAATTAAGAAGCAAGAAAATAAAATTACCCGTTTTTCATCTAAGATTTGTAACAATAAATCGTTTTCGGTGATAATTAAAAATTTTATTTTCAATAAATAACTCATATTCGTTGTGGATTACTCGGTTTATTTTGTATACATTTTTAATTAAATTTACACATGGGTTTGTTAACAACCACCCTAATCTAAAAATTATTTTTATAGTTTATTGATTCCATAACGCATAAATCTTTTTTGTTAATTATTTAAAATTTCATTCTCAATAAAAAAACTCACATTCGTTGCGTATTATATTACAGTATTTTTTTTATATATATATATATTTGATTCATGTAGCCGCACAGGTGCACGTTAATTAGAGACATCAATCTCAGATATAGGTTGAACAGGTGAGTGGCAATCAACAAAAAAGTGAAAATTTCAAAATTTCTACTTTTTACCTTTTTTGTGTTTCCAGTTAAGGGGGTATATGAGAGGGGGGGATGAAACCAAGTGGATCACCTAGAGGACACTCGGGGCTTCCATTATCACCATCAACCACCTGCCTACCACCAGCAGGAGCGTGGGAATCCTATAGAATGCACCATGAGTCATTTTGCCCTGCACACAGGTGTTTTTCCACCCTTCTGCGACCTCTAGCGGCCGGAGTATATAAGCTAGGTGGGTCAAACAAATTGCATCGTTTAGAGGACACTCAGGGCTTCCATTTGCATCATCAATCACCCGCCTACCACCAATAGGGGCGTGGCAATTCACCAAAAAACACTTTGGAATTTAACGTGTCACCCTTTTGCGGCCATTAGCGCCTAAACAGGGTGATCTAAGATGGCGCAAACTATTTGATTCATGTAGCCGCACAGGTGCACGTTAATTAGAGACATCAATCTCAGATATAGGTTGAACAGGTGAGTGGCAATCAACAAAAAAGTGAAAATTTCAAAATTTCTACTTTTTACCTTTTTTGTGTTTCCAGTTAAGGGGGTATATGAGAGGGGGGGATGAAACCAAGTGGATCACCTAGAGGACACTCGGGGCTTCCATTATCACCATCAACCACCTGCCTACCACCAGCAGGAGCGTGGGAATCCTATAGAATGCACCATGAGTCATTTTGCC
Organism: Bactrocera oleae; assembly: GCF_042242935.1. Taxonomy (NCBI): domain Eukaryota; kingdom Metazoa; phylum Arthropoda; class Insecta; order Diptera; family Tephritidae; genus Bactrocera; species Bactrocera oleae. The sequence goes on from NC_091541.1 coordinate 37,923,768, forward strand.
CTGCACACAGGTGTTTTTCCACCCTTCTGCGACCTCTAGCGGCCGGAGTATATAAGCTAGGTGGGTCAAACAAATTGCATCGTTTAGAGGACACTCAGGGCTTCCATTTGCATCATCAATCACCCGCCTACCACCAATAGGGGCGTGGCAATTCACCAAAAAACACTTTGGAATTTAACGTGTCACCCTTTTGCGGCCATTAGCGCCTAAACAGGGTGATCTAAGATGGCGCAAACTATTTGATTCATGTAGCCGCACAGGTGCACGTTAATTAGAGACATCAATCTCAGATATAGGTTGAACAGGTGAGTGGCAATCAACAAAAAAGTGAAAATTTCAAAATTTCTACTTTTTACCTTTTTTGTGTTTCCAGTTAAGGGGGTATATGAGAGGGGGGGATGAAACCAAGTGGATCACCTAGAGGACACTCGGGGCTTCCATTATCACCATCAACCACCTGCCTACCACCAGCAGGAGCGTGGGAATCCTATAGAATGCACCATGAGTCATTTTGCCCTGCACACAGGTGTTTTTCCACCCTTCTGCGACCTCTAGCGGCCGGAGTATATAAGCTAGGTGGGTCAAACAAATTGCATCGTTTAGAGGACACTCAGGGCTTCCATTTGCATCATCAATCACCCGCCTACCACCAATAGGGGCGTGGCAATTCACCAAAAAACACTTTGGAATTTAACGTGTCACCCTTTTGCGGCCATTAGCGCCTAAACAGGGTGATCTAAGATGGCGCAAACTATTTGATTCATGTAGCCGCACAGGTGCACGTTAATTAGAGACATCAATCTCAGATATAGGTTGAACAGGTGAGTGGCAATCAACAAAAAAGTGAAAATTTCAAAATTTCTACTTTTTACCTTTTTTGTGTTTCCAGTTAAGGGGGTATATGAGAGGGGGGGATGAAACCAAGTGGATCACCTAGAGGACACTCGGGGCTTCCATTATCACCATCAACCACCTGCCTACCACCAGCAGGAGCGTGGGAATCCTATAGAATGCACCATGAGTCATTTTGCCCTGCACACAGGTGTTTTTCCACCCTTCTGCGACCTCTAGCGGCCGGAGTATATAAGCTAGGTGGGTCAAACAAATTGCATCGTTTAGAGGACACTCAGGGCTTCCATTTGCATCATCAATCACCCGCCTACCACCAATAGGGGCGTGGCAATTCACCAAAAAACACTTTGGAATTTAACGTGTCACCCTTTTGCGGCCATTAGCGCCTAAACAGGGTGATCTAAGATGGCGCAAACTATTTGATTCATGTAGCCGCACAGGTGCACGTTAATTAGAGACATCAATCTCAGATATAGGTTGAACAGGTGAGTGGCAATCAACAAAAAAGTGAAAATTTCAAAATTTCTACTTTTTACCTTTTTTGTGTTTCCAGTTAAGGGGGTATATGAGAGGGGGGGATGAAACCAAGTGGATCACCTAGAGGACACTCGGGGCTTCCATTATCACCATCAACCACCTGCCTACCACCAGCAGGAGCGTGGGAATCCTATAGAATGCACCATGAGTCATTTTGCCCTGCACACAGGTGTTTTTCCACCCTTCTGCGACCTCTAGCGGCCGGAGTATATAAGCTAGGTGGGTCAAACAAATTGCATCGTTTAGAGGACACTCAGGGCTTCCATTTGCATCATCAATCACCCGCCTACCACCAATAGGGGCGTGGCAATTCACCAAAAAACACTTTGAAATTTAACGTGTCACCCTTTTGCGGCCATTAGCGCCTAAACAGGGTGATCTAAGATGGCGCAAACTATTTGATTCATGTAGCCGCACAGGTGCGCGTTAATTAGAGACATCAATCTCAGATATAGGTTGAACAGGTGAGTGGCAATCAACAAAAAAGTGAAAATTTCAAAATTTCTACTTTTTACCTTTTTTGTGTTTCCAGTTAAGGGGGTATATGAGAGGGGGGGGTGAAACCAAGTGGATCACCTAGAGGACACTCGGGGCTTCCATTATCACCATCAACCACCTGCCTACCACCAGCAGGAGCGTGGGAATCCTATAGAATGCACCATGAGTCATTTTGCCCTGCACACAGGTGTTTTTCCACCCTTCTGCGACCTCTAGCGGCCGGAGTATATAAGCTAGGTGGGTCAAACAAATTGCATCGTTTAGAGGACACTCAGGGCTTCCATTTGCATCATCAATCACCCGCCTACCACCAATAGGGGCGTGGCAATTCACCAAAAAACACTTTGGAATTTAACGTGTCACCCTTTTGCGGCCATTAGCGCCTAAACAGGGTGATCTAAGATGGCGCAAACTATTTGATTCATGTAGCCGCACAGGTGCACGTTAATTAGAGACATCAATCTCAGATATAGGTTGAACAGGTGAGTGGCAATCAACAAAAAAGTGAAAATTTCAAAATTTCTACTTTTTACCTTTTTTGTGTTTCCAGTTAAGGGGGTATATGAGAGGGAGGGATGAAACCAAGTGGATCACCTAGAGGACATTCGGGGCTTCCATTATCACCATCAACCACCTGCCTACCACCAGCAGGAGCGTGGGAATCCTATAGAATGCACCATGAGTCATTTTGCCCTGCACACAGGTGTTTTTCCACCCTTCTGCGACCTCTAGCGGCCGGAGTATATAAGCTAGGTGGGTCAAACAAATTGCATCGTTTAGAGGACACTCAGGGCTTCCATTTGCATCATCAATCACCCGCCTACCACCAATAGGGGCGTGGCAATTCACCAAAAAACACTTTGGAATTTAACGTGTCACCCTTTTGCGGCCATTAGCGCCTAAACAGGGTGATCTAAGATGGCGCAAACTATTTGATTCATGTAGCCGCACAGGTGCACGTTAATTAGAGACATCAATCTACTAGGGCGCTCCGTTTACGCCTTACTTCGTAAGGCGCAAACTGCGCTAGTTTTTTCAACCTCTAGCTAATTCTTCTTTGGAACGCACATTGTATATATTTCTTCTGTGCGTGTGTATGTCACTGAACTCCTCCTAGACGGCTGGACCGATTTTGATGAAATTTTTTGTGTAAGTTCAAGGGACGTCGAGGATGGCTTAGATTCACAATTCGATCAACTAGATAATGTTTTAACAATGAATTTATTTATTATTTAAATTGTTGTTGATGTTAGAACGTTTTACATAGAATTTCGGCAGACTACGCTGCAGTTGTGTCAGATATTCAAAAGTTAAAGATTTAAAAATTCATCACTTTCGCTGTAAGAGTTGGCGTTATAAATTAGCGCCATCTGTACTTCATCTCTTTAACTTGATATTGAAACAGATAAAAATCATATGCTCTTAGTACTCCTAGACTTTCTATTATTCTATTGTTATTTTCGTTGTCATCTTATGATGTTTTACATTAGGGGGGGAGAGGGTTGAATCATGTTTGAAGTGTGTCTAAAAAACGATACTTTTTGAGTGAGATTTATAACAACCAACCTAACCTAAAAATTTATTTGTGTAGTTCATTAACTTCATAATAAATTTTTTAAATTGTTTTTACTATTCATGTTTTAAATGAAAAAAACTATTAAAAAACTAGAAAAAAATTCTATTAAAAATCATTTAATTTAAAAAAAATTATTCATTTTCCAAATTAAGATGCAAGAAAATAAAATTACCCGTTTTTCATCTAAGATTTGTAACAATAAATCGTTTTCGGTGATAATTAAAAATTTTATTTTCAATAAATAACTCATATTCGTTGTGGATTACTCGGTTTATTTTGTATACATTTTTAATTAAATTTACACATGGGTTTGTTAACAACCACCCTAATCTAAAAATTATTTTTATAGTTTATTGATTCCATAACGCATAAATCTTTTTTGTTAATTATTTAAAATTTCATTCTCAATAAAAAAACTCACATTCGTTGCGTATTATATTACAGTATTTTTTTTATATATATATATATTTGATTCATGTAGCCGCACAGGTGCACGTTAATTAGAGACATCAATCTCAGATATAGGTTGAACAGGTGAGTGGCAATCAACAAAAAAGTGAAAATTTCAAAATTTCTACTTTTTACCTTTTTTGTGTTTCCAGTTAAGGGGGTATATGAGAGGGGGGGATGAAACCAAGTGGATCACCTAGAGGACACTCGGGGCTTCCATTATCACCATCAACCACCTGCCTACCACCAGCAGGAGCGTGGGAATCCTATGGAATGCACCATGAGTCATTTTGCCACACACAGGTGTTTTTCCACCCTTCTGCGACCTCTAGCGGCCGGAGTATATAAGCTAGGTGGGTCAAACAAATTGCATCGTTTAGAGGACACTCAGGGCTTCCATTTGCATCATCAATCACCCGCCTACCACCAATAGGGGCGTGGCAATTCACCAAAAAACACTTTGGAATTTAACGTGTCACCCTTTTGCGGCCATTAGCGCCTAAACAGGGTGATCTAAGATGGCGCAAACTATTTGATTCATGTAGCCGCACAGGTGCACGTTAATTAGAGACATCAATCTCAGATATAGGTTGAACAGGTGAGTGGCAATCAACAAAAAAGTGAAAATTTCAAAATTTCTACTTTTTACCTTTTTTGTATTTCCAGTTAAGGGGGTATATGAGAGGGGGGGATGAAACCAAGTGGATCACCTAGAGGACACTCGGGGCTTCCATTATCACCATCAACCACCTGCCTACCACCAGCAGGAGCGTGGGAATCCTATAGAATGCACCATGAGTCATTTTGCCCTGCACACAGGTGTTTTTCCACCCTTCTGCGACCTCTAGCGGCCGGAGTATATAAGCTAGGTGGGTCAAACAAATTGCATCGTTTAGAGGACACTCAGGGCTTCCATTTGCATCATCAATCACCCGCCTACCACCAATAGGGGCGTGGCAATTCACCAAAAAACACTTTGGAATTTAACGTGTCACCCTTTTGCGGCCATTAGCGCCTAAACAGGGTGATCTAAGATGGCGCAAACTATTTGATTCATGTAGCCGCACAGGTGCACGTTAATTAGAGACATCAATCTCAGATATAGGTTGAACAGGTGAGTGGCAATCAACAAAAAAGTGAAAATTTCAAAATTTCTACTTTTTACCTTTTTTGTGTTTCCAGTTAAGGGGGTATATGAGAGGGGGAGATGAAACCAAGTGGATCACCTAGAGGACACTCGGGGCTTCCATTATCACCATCAACCACCTGCCTACCACCAGCAGGAGCGTGGGAATCCTATAGAATGCACCATGAGTCATTTTGCCCTGCACACAGGTGTTTTTCCACCCTTCTGCGACCTCTAGCGGCCGGAGTATATAAGCTAGGTGGGTCAAACAAATTGCATCGTTTAGAGGACACTCAGGGCTTCCATTTGCATCATCAATCACCCGCCTACCACCAATAGGGGCGTGGCAATTCACCAAAAAACACTTTGGAATTTAACGTGTCACCCTTTTGCGGCCATTAGCGCCTAAACAGGGTGATCTAAGATGGCGCAAACTATTTGATTCATGTAGCCGCACAGGTGCACGTTAATTAGAGACATCAATCTCAGATATAGGTTGAACAGGTGAGTGGCAATCAACAAAAAAGTGAAAATTTCAAAATTTCTACTTTTTACCTTTTTTGTGTTTCCAGTTAAGGGGGTATATGAGAGGGGGGGATGAAACCAAGTGGATCACCTAGAGGACACTCGGGGCTTCCATTATCACCATCAACCACCTGCCTACCACCAGCAGGAGCGTGGGAATCCTATAGAATGCACCATGAGTCATTTTGCCCTGCACACAGGTGTTTTTCCACCCTTCTGCGACCTCTAGCGGCCGGAGTATATAAGCTAGGTGGGTCAAACAAATTGCATCGTTTAGAGGACACTCAGGGCTTCCATTTGCATCATCAATCACCCGCCTACCACCAATAGGGGCGTGGCAATTCACCAAAAAACACTTTGGAATTTAACGTGTCACCCTTTTGCGGCCATTAGCGCCTAAACAGGGTGATCTAAGATGGCGCAAACTATTTGATTCATGTAGCCGCACAGGTGCACGTTAATTAGAGACATCAATCTCAGATATAGGTTGAACAGGTGAGTGGCAATCAACAAAAAAGTGAAAATTTCAAAATTTCTACTTTTTACCTTTTTTGTGTTTCCAGTTAAGGGGGTATATGAGAGGGGGGGATGAAACCAAGTGGATCACCTAGAGGACACTCGGGGCTTCCATTATCACCATCAACCACCTGCCTACCACCAGCAGGAGCGTGGGAATCCTATAGAATGCACCATGAGTCATTTTGCCCTGCACACAGGTGTTTTTCCACCCTTCTGCGACCTCTAGCGGCCGGAGTATATAAGCTAGGTGGGTCAAACAAATTGCATCGTTTAGAGGACACTCAGGGCTTCCATTTGCATCATCAATCACCCGCCTACCACCAATAGGGGCGTGGCAATTCACCAAAAAACACTTTGGAATTTAACGTGTCACCCTTTTGCGGCCATTAGCGCCTAAACAGGGTGATCTAAGATGGCGCAAACTATTTGATTCATGTAGCCGCACAGGTGCACGTTAATTAGAGACATCAATCTCAGATATAGGTTGAACAGGTGAGTGGCAATCAACAAAAAAGTGAAAATTTCAAAATTTCTACTTTTTACCTTTTTTGTGTTTCCAGTTAAGGGGGTATATGAGAGGGGGGGATGAAACCAAGTGGATCACCTAGAGGACACTCGGGGCTTCCATTATCACCATCAACCACCTGCCTACCACCAGCAGGAGCGTGGGAATCCTATAGAATGCACCATGAGTCATTTTGCCCTGCACACAGGTGTTTTTCCACCCTTCTGCGACCTCTAGCGGCCGGAGTATATAAGCTAGGTGGGTCAAACAAATTGCATCGTTTAGAGGACACTCAGGGCTTCCATTTGCATCATCAATCACCCGCCTACCACCAATAGGGGCGTGGCAATTCACCAAAAAACACTTTGGAATTTAACGTGTCACCCTTTTGCGGCCATTAGCGCCTAAACAGGGTGATCTAAGATGGCGCAAACTATTTGATTCATGTAGCCGCACAGGTGCACGTTAATTAGAGATATCAATCTCAGATATAGGTTGAACAGGTGAGTGGCAATCAACAAAAAAGTGAAAATTTCAAAATTTCTACTTTTTACCTTTTTTGTGTTTCCAGTTAAGGGGGTATATGAGAGGGGGGGATGAAACCAAGTGGATCACCTAGAGGACACTCGGGGCTTCCATTATCACCATCAACCACCTGCCTAC